>NC_090895.1:5935541-5980541 GCF_036669925.1 Montipora capricornis | reverse complement strand
ATAATCTGCCAAACAACGGTAATTTCACCTTGGCAGATTATGCAATTTGGTACACCTGCCAAATTCTTACGCCGGGTGGCACCGGAAGCCAGCAATATTCCAATCAAAATTCGAGTTTTGAACTGTGGCTTGATTTGATTTTTGCATCATTCATCCGACGACCAGATTATTGAACTGAATCCTGAAATCAAATTTGCAATAATAACCTCATTAATTCGCTCGTCAGAGGAAGGCTTGAGCTGTTAGCCAGCCAATTTATGCTCTTGTAGAAGTTGCGGTACGGTTGAAGGAGTTTACGTAAAGTATTCGTTGGCAATCCGCTGGTTACAAACTGAAACCTAATGGCGGCAATGGGTCGGCAATGGCGGCATAAAGCAATATGTTCTCAATCTTCGAGCAGCAATCGGTCCTCTAGGATAGTCTTTCCCGAAATTTAGAAACTTGCGAAGGTGTTTTATCAGGACTTTCCAGGAATGCAGGTAAGAGGATTTTCAGTGGTGATCAGTTAATACGCCTTCAAGAAATGAGTTACTAGTAATTTAATAATGGCCGTTGTGTCGAGTTGTGAAGAGCCAGAGATATTGCAAACTGCAATCGTAATACGCAGTTGTGTAATAGCAAGTGGTGTGAACTCAGGAGTTCCATTAAAATGTAATGAATGAAGGGTGGTAGAAGTCCTGGAACGGACGACTGTAGTTGGTGTTTTGAAGACCTGAGGGAAAATCGGCCTCAAGTTTTACAGTTTTGTGCGCGGGAGTTTAGAACAGGGCTAACTGAACTCCTAAATGTTCCTACGAAACTGTGCAACAGCGTGCGTTTTTGACCTTCTTAATAAAATAAAATTTTGCCCTCTATGTGATAAACAAGTAATCGCAAGTTTCCTCGTAAAATCAAAGATAATTATCGCTTGTATTTTCAGAAATTGCAGACATTTCTGCAACTTCTGAAAATACGCGTGATATTTATCCTTAAAGGGGCAGTGTCACGAATTGCTAGTAGAAATCAGGAAAGCAAAGGAGACTTGTTCACCGATGGCAAACTAAAATTAATTGCTGAATTTTCTTTAAAAGAGCTATTTTAGCTCGCAGAAACCATTTTAAAGTGTTTTTGATTGTGTGTAGCCAAGTTAAAATGAATGCCAGCTTGAAAACGTCAGGCCAACGTTTTCAAGTTCTCCCCTTGCATCTTCTTAAACTCCGTAGTAACTTACTGTGGCTCATTTTTCTTTTAAAATTTAATCGACTTTTATCTCACTTCGGTCATCCAGAACCAACTTAAGAATGAAAAAGTCACTGAAAATTGATTTAGTAAATTTATACTCAATTGCAAATTCCCATGACACTGCCCCTTAAATTTTACTCTGCCCCATGCGATTACCTATACTAATAGGGACTTAAAGATCTACGACGCGGTCGTCAACGAGAACGCCACCAAACAAGTGTGGGATCTTTTATTCACTATTTTTACTCAGAAACTGCTCGTACCAGTTTATTTTGGGATACTTACGATATTGCAAAGTCGTATTTTTAAGTGACGTTTTCATCGCCGTCGGCGTCGTAGATCTTGAAGTCCCTATTATAATATATCCCTTTTTCACAATCCTGAGTATCACCTGCTTTTGGCGGGCGTTTTCGAAAAATGATTGCCCAATTGGGAAATTACACTAGAAATACTTATCTGATGTGAATGTTTCTTTGAGATGCAGATCGTCTTTTGCTAGATCCAAGGGAAAAAAATACGATTTTTCCGTTTGTATTCCTTTGGCGTATTCGTTTGGCTCAAAGGAGTCTTGTCGGCGTAGACGTGATAATTGCAAAATCCACAGTGACTTAAGTGACAGGTTAAAATAAACACCCAGCCTGTTGTCGAAGCAAAGTGGTAATTTCCTTCCATTTCGGCTGGCAACTAATTGCCGTTTCCCTGCCTAATGATGGAGGTAATAAGAGTGCTATGATGTGGGTATTGTCTTGAGTTACAGACTGATGAAGAGGTTGACTTACAGCTGGTTTACATCCTTAGTACCGAGGTAACAGTTGTAAATTAGGCTAAATGGATATTGCCTTGAGTTACACTGTGCCATCTGCCTTATGTCGAGCTAATAACAGTGTTTATTGGACATCACTTTTATTGAGAGGTTGATTAAAAAACGCGTGTTCTCTCCCCTCTTCCTATTTACATGTAATTAATGTAAAGTGGACGTTTCCTTGGTTGGTAAAAAAAAACGGTATCATCTTCTGCGAGAAAACATGTTTTCAGACATCAAAGTTAGCGAAGAACGTTGCACGATGACTCAGCTAGATGGAGGTCTTTTTATCGCTGTTAACACCATAACAAGCTTGCTCGGAAGTCTTGGCAATATTTTGGTTTGTCTGACAATCCTCTTAACTCCGAGCCTGCGGGTCATCTCAAACTACTGCATTGTGAATCTTGCGCTTGCAGACTTGATTGTAGCGAGTTTGACTCAGCCACTGGCGATAGCAATTTTTGTGGGTAAACTTGGCGGAACGTGTTATGTAAAAGCTGAGCACGCTGTCCGTTTTGTTGTAAACTTATCATGCTCAGTTTCAGTCTTAACTTAAGCAACCATGAGCGTTGATCGATGTTGTGCCATATTGCAACCGTTGAAGTACAAGAATACCATCACCCCAAATATCTTAAGAGCCATATTAACTTTCTATTGGCTCCTGTCTTTCATTGTCCCGATTTTAGATGCCTTTGCCAAAGTTGTCTACGTATATTTCATTCTGAGCGGTATCATTGCGTTGTTTACAGGGGTCATCATTTGTTATTCAGCCATATTTTTCACAGTCAAAAAACAAAACTCTCTTAGGCGAAGAGAGCTTCAAAACAGCCAAGGAATTCGTAGAGAAAAGGACAAGAACCTGGCGCAGACTATTGGTCTTGTCATTGGAGGTTTCATGATATTTTGGCTCCCATTTGTTTACCACATTGCTACAAATCCGGACAAAAACTACGGCGTTGACTATGCGGCCGTTATGACTGCCAGTTTTGCCAACTCTTCAGTTAATCCTCTAATATACTTTTATCGTAACAGAGGATTTCGTGAGGCTTTGAAAACAATTCTTACCGCTAATACCCATCGTTCCCTCCAGAATAGAGTTTTTGCTTCGTGAGTTCAAGGAAATACAGGATGCATGGGTGACAGATAAGAGACTGCCAAAAATTATTTTCATGCCCGGGTTAGTTTCTGTTGGAAGATAATTGTTGCAGCCAACTCCCTGTGCACTCACGCGAGATGCACCTCTGAATAAAATTATAGATCGATTTCAGTTTCCAGCTAATAAGTTCAGGACTTGAACTTGGCGGCTTCTCTTTTGGAGACCCAAACATAGCTGCCATGATTTTGTGTGAAAACACTTCATATTCTAGTGAATGATCGAATTTTTTTTAGAAACTAATCTTTATAGTCAATTTAACCAAAGGAAAAATAAGACAAAAAAAGGAACGTTAAGGCATAGTCGAATATTTTACTGTTACGCTTTCAAGCGAAAATGATCAATAAGTGAGAAACGAAAAATTTGCACAAGGCATGATTCCTTTGGAATTTGTTTTTCAGATATTGCTTTTCAGGAAAGTTTTCAACTAACGGTACTTTTCCCAATACGTAGCCGATTTTGTTGTCTCTATTTCAAGAAATGTTCATGGACTGATCTGCAGTCCCTTCTGATTTAAAAGACGTGCTATTTCAGTTCTAGCGGGACTTTCATAGTTTAAGACTGAAGCTGCATCATAAATAGATTTTTTTTAATTTGAACGAAACAATAGAATTTGTGATGAAAAGAGGATCAACCCAGCTGCAGGCGGATATATTGTATATTTAAAATGTTCTGAAAAATGAAATTTCATATGAAAAAGAAGGTTTTCGTGAGAGAAAAATACATAAAAAGTTTATGCCAAATGTGACGTCTTGAATAACGGAATTTACCCACGTCAACCTTCATAGCTGGATAGAATATGTTTGACATTTTTATTTAATGCTCGAAGGTGATAGGCTTGTAGCTACGGATTGAAATTGTCACCATACAGCCCTTTGAAGTCACGTGATTTGTAGACCTTTACACTCCCCACGCCAGCCATCCAAAATTGCGTGTGACATTATTGTCTCCATATATCTCTAGCATAAACCGTAGGCAATGGCTATCGGAAAGACAACATTTTGGACATTACCATTTGTTAGCAAAGATTTGCGATTCTGAAGACGACGTTTCGAAGTCACCTAGTCTTCGTTTTTCAAGTCATCTTGTTTCTTTTGGAATTGAAATTGAAATTAAATGCCGACGAATTCTTGTGCGCGGTAAAGTGTGTTTTGTGATCACCTTCCCGCTAAAAATTGATAAAGGAGTTTACTTTGTAAAGAAATCCAGGTTGTGGTGCTACGTCCATGGCAAACGCACGAAACGCCAGGTTTCAAATTTCTCAACGGTGGTCAATTCACCATATCAACTTAGTCGATCAACCCATTTCTGACTTTCGGGCATGTCTTGCCCTTGTGTGACAACACGAAAGCCTTGCATCTCATGTTTAGCATAATGTTTCTCTAAATATTCGGTATCTTTTGGCCAGAGTTCACCACTGAACTTGAAAAATTGTGTCAGCTTTGAAACGGAGCGTTCCTTTAGCACTTTCTGTTTAATTTGTGATAATCTCCCAAAGTCTTCACCAGCAATCTATTCGTTTTTGGTCATAAATTCATCGCACGTTTATTTGCTACTTTGAGGTCATATTGTCTGCCAAAGATATATGGTTCGTATGAAAAAGAAACCGATTTACTAGCTCGTGCGATACGAAATTAAATGACCGAACAGGCGTATGGCAGGCAAAAGACGGCTCTCGTTAAATGTGGAGCCGGTTAAAATAATTCCAACTTTCGCTAAAATCAAGCTTAAGGGAGCGTTGCATGCATGTTTTGTTTTAAATCATTGATTTCACCCTTTTTTAACACTAAGACTGTTATATACGCGACGTTATAGCAAGTCACAAGTGTGTTTAAATACCCTGTCGGAACGATTCAAGATTAAATGTAGTTGCTAACAGGTGCTCGATTTGCTTTAATCATAACAAGGCAAGGGAATTAGGAAGGAATAAACAGACTACGCAATCATTGAAATAGGGAAGAGTGAGTGAGATTAAAACGGTTATTTCTGATGAAATAAGGACGTGTTTTGTTTCCATATGTGTTTATTTGATTCAGTTGGAAATGGCGGTAACAAAACTAGCTGAGTAATTGTGACTTCTTGCATGCGGCGGATACACCTGGCCTCGGTTGTTCAAAAGGTGGATAACGCTATCCACCGGCTAAATCGCTATCCAGCGGATAAAGACTAGCAAAACCAATTGAGTTATCCTGTGGATAGTGATTTATCCAGTGAATAGCGCTATTCACCCTTCGAACAACTGGGGCCTGAATATTTCGATTCTCGTTCTTAATCCCCACCCCGTCCCCGCATTGTCCTCCCTCCTTTTCGTACCCAGGGCCCGGTTGTTCAAAAGCCGATTAACGCTAATCCCAGATTAAAAATTAACCAAGGAGTTTATTCTCTACTCTTTAATGCTGTTCAGCGCTGATATTTGGCAAAAATTTACATTAGAAGAAGTCACCCTTGAAAAACAAAAATAAGCTAAAAAAACTGTCACCAAAAAGTTGAAAACATGCAACAAATGTTTACGCTGATCCTAGATTAAGTAAATCGGCTTTCGAACAACCGGGCCCAGTAATTTTGTCATTCTCTCAAGAACGTCAAAAAATGTATTTACAATATAGGATTGAAGAGCTTTGTTTTTTTTTTGTAATGGTAAATCTAATTCAGTTGTTACAGCATCTCTTTGACATTTTCAGCCATTCAGTGGACACGAGCGTAAACAATTATCGACGTTCTCGATTATTCATGTCAATTTTTTAAAGTGCAAAATTTTCAATGGCTTTCTCTTTAATAATTTGTTACCAGCTGAGAAAGTTAAAATGGTTTGAAATTTCGCCCAATTGCGACATGTTTATAAGGAACTGCAGAGAGCTTCCAGCACGCACTTACCGCTTTTCCAATTAAAACTTTCAAAAGGAAAAGCAGGGAATCCTGTTTCTTTTCATTTCCGAAGAGCGACTTTTCGTACAGTTACCACTTACAACTTCACATCAAGTCACATTTTAAGGAATTGCCACCTTGCCAGACTAAAACTGAAACAAACGGATTGATTACTCCTTTAATATACCACAGAGAGAGAATCATAACAAAGCAGGAATTAGAAAACTTGAAGATGTTTATCCAATTTTATAAACTCTGGAGCTCAACGAGAAATATCCTCAATTTTTCGGCCATTTCCTTCGCATTCTTTCTTATAATGTTCACACAATTATGCTATGGAAATTTTACCGTATGGGAAATGACTATTCGAAGCCGTTTCAGCGAATTTGACACTTTTCTTACATCTTTCGCGTTGCTTATGTGTATTGCCGGCTTATTTACTTGCGTATGGTGTAGTTGTTGCGGTCACGAAGACTATTTCCAGTCCTGGGACCAAAGAAGAATCGTGTGTCGTCAGTACGCCGAAGAACGTGCTGCGATTCAATCGTGGTTCAAAACAGCGAAGAAGAAAGCGTTTTGGCTACAAGCAAGGAACAATGCCACCCGTCACTTGGGTATAGAGTTAAACCGCTGGAACAACAGCTCCTAAATGTCTGTTTGAAAAGTGCTTTGAAATTTCTCCCTTTCAACATTCCTGCGTGAGCAAAGCGACATTTTATTATTTATTTGTAAAAGGAGCAAGCTCCAAATTTTTGTTTACTGTTTTTCCCTTATGATGAGGTTAAATTATTAATTGTGGTAATTGCAATTTAGAGTGGGATTTACATGTGTTATTACATCAATTTGAGAGCGATTTTTTGTAGTTGGAAACTCCGTACCTTGCACGTCAAATTTTCAGACACTGTTCTCCGTGAAACTTACGTCGGTTGACGTTCAGTCTCCTTAGCTTGCTTCACAACTGATACAAAAATAAAGTCTGGATAACTTACGTATAGTATATCATAATCAATACATATGCACGTGTTAATTGTACAGTCGAACGTTCTCGCTTAATGCTCAAAATGCTGTCTTTGCGATCTTTCGTAAATTAATTTAGATGACTGTTTTGCCAGACCCATCTAGATTTTTCCCTCTTTCTCATGAGAAGTAAAGAAAACCAAGCAACAACACAATTTTTTTTCCTTTCGTGAGTGTTTTACGTATTACTAATACTTAATGAGTTCAGAACTGGTGGAATTGTCTTGCTGGCTCTGTGTTTGACAAAGGGAATCAATATATCCGATAGTTGGTCTCATTGCCGTCCTTTTGCGGTTCAGCAACTTAAATCTTACATCCTACCAAAATGCTAAAGAGGAATTAAATAGTAACTTTTTTCATCTGCAGAAAAGGGGGATAGTTGGTTATCAATCGCCTATGCTACTCTCCTCTTCTTCACCGCACAGATATTAGGGAGCTTTAGCAACGACAACGGCGACGGCAACGAGAACCTTACAAATTTGCATATTCAGTGGGCAAAAACAATAGCTTTGCACGCCCTGCGCGTGCTTTTTTCATTTTTGTCCTTTTCTTTGCCGTCGTCAGCAAAGCAACAACGTGAAATTGCCAAGTTTGAGGTGTTATGGAGAACGTCAGCACTTGGAGATAAAATTTCGTTTTTCTCCCCTAAATTAAGTGCCGCTCGTAACGGTTTCATTCCTGAGGGACTGCCACACCTTTGTCATATTAAAAGGCTTGGAATAGTCGCGAAGGGATCGCAATAACGTGAATTTATGTTTTTACATGACGTTCTCGTTGCCGTTCCCGTCGTCGTTGCTAAAGCTCCCTATTGGTTGCGGTCGTCGCATTAGGGAGTTAACACTAGTGCTAAATCAAGTTCTATCGTTCTGTGTTTCCCTAGGGACTCACCACTCAACACCAAAGAGTTGACACTGGATAACTGTCAACATTAGTGATACATTTTGTTTCTTTCGGGTGTGACCGCGACTATTGTTGGTTTTCACTCACGTGATCAACAGCCATGTTTTTCAACGAAAACAAAAGAAGACGTTAGCATAATAATAACTTTCAATTCCCGGAGGATCGGATTGCGACACCAACCAACATGGCCGCCATTTCATTGTTTGGGGACACCAACATGGCGGCCGTGACGTGATGTGAAATCCAAGAATTGTCCAAGGATTGATCCTAATGATGCAGGCGGATTTCAATAAGCGTCACGAATGTCATCTTGCTCTTCATCACTCTTGACTCGGATTACACAAAATTAGTATCACTCAATTAGTGGACTAATGCAAATGTTGCATTTTGGTTGGCCTCGCTACTAGAGGAATATGAGTAATAGTATAGCGAAAAGCGTAACGCTTTCTTTTGTTTTATTCCCAAATAAATATATTTTCTATTTGCATTTGCAAACTTTATTATTACCTTTTCTGTCCGACTTGTTGGATGATACTAAAACAATTAGACCCTTCGCCCTCAAGGGCCACGGGTCAATAGCCCATTCGGCTTCGCCTCATGGGCTATTGACCCGTAGCCCTTGCGGGCTACGGGTCTAATTGTTACTTAGACTTAAAGGGACACTTCGCGTTAGATATCACTGAAAAAAGGCGTGCATCTAATTAGTGCAGTGCATGACATAAGTGGTTGGTTTTCGTACACTTTTCGTGTTACTTTTGAACAGTAAAGTTTCTCAGATTTACATCCAAGGTGACTCGTACTTTCTTGGAAGAAAATCTGATTGCTCCTTAAATAGGAGCCAGATCATTGATTCACCAATCACTTGCATGGATTCTCTAGTTCTGAGCCATGGGAGGTGTTAGCAGTGCAAGTTATCGCTGTTTGGAGGTGATCAGGGGTGTCCCACTTGGGGACCGGATCACATCTGCGTACATTGTACAGATTCCTTATGCTCCCACTCTAAGGTCCCCATCGTTGCAGGTATATTGCAACAAGGAGAGACTCTTCCATCCTCTTTCCACTTTGTCATTCACGTGTGCTAAAGTGCTGAGACAACATTTCACATAGAAATCCATGCTCTTCATACAGGTTATTCAATGCATCGTTAAATAGACAGAAGACTACAAATTTAGTGCTTTCTCTAAGTATGAAGGGTTCTTCGTCCCTTCCCACGAATATTTTTCTCCAGAGGTTTTTCAGGGGAATTTGGGGATGGAGGAACGGCGAGCAAGCGAGCGCGTTTGTAGGTGTGAACGCTTATGTCCATCGTAGTGAGTTGTCTTTTAAGCAGGGAAGAGAGTGGCTCGAGACAACTCTTGAAGTTGGGCACGAAAGCACCTCAGTAACGTCGTCTCATACCTCGCTTTTTTATACTTTATTCTACCATTTGTAAAACACAACAATAATTAATGATTGTTTAACTCTTTTCCCCCTATATTTGGTGACTAATATTTTTAGACATACAAAGCACCTAATGAAACTAGAACCTTGAATGTAAACAAAAACACCTACAGCATTAAAGTGCCTATCACCTTAACACACTTTTCAAATATATTTATTCTCCGAAATCATCCTAAATACATGGTGTTGTTTTTAGAACGTTTAGATTGAAATTTCACCCTTTCATTGGCTTTGAAAAACGGGAAAGTGGTCATACCGTGATTAATAACCGGAAATGGGTTCGATACCGGGATGACGTCACAAATTAATTTGCATCGCTGTTTTCAAAGAACTATCTCAATGCAAATTAATTTGTGACGTCAACCCGGTATCGAACCCATTCTCCTTCATTGCTCGGTTATGGATCAAAGTATGATCACTTTTCCCGTCTTTGAAAGCCAATAATAAAAAAAGTGAAATTTCAATCAAAAGGTTCTAAAAACAACACGATGTATTTGGGACGATTTCGGAGAATAAATAAAGTGGAAAAGTGTGTTGAGGTGATAGGCACTTTAACAAAATGGAAAATGCACACACCCTTTTTTTTTAGAAAAGTGTTTCATAACCGACTACTGTGTTACTGGTTTTTTACTTTCTCTCCTACTGAAATACATCGGAGCAGCAATACATGTTTTAGTTTCTTGAGTTAAGAATAATTGTTCTATGTACGACAACAACAACAACAACAAACCTTGAATGTAAACAAAAACCTCTACAGCATTAACAAAATGGAAAATGCACACAGTGCAATGCAGTTAGTGAAAATTTGGAAAGACGGAAGAGGTCACTGGACGAGCTTTGGGCAGATTATTTCAATGACAAGAAACAAAATCAAAGATGCAACCCCTCAGTGTACTAGCATATCCTCTTCTCCGTCCTTTCCTTGCAGACAAACAGCAAATTTTCGGAAGCGTTACACCGCAGACTAAAGATACTGTCCTAGGCTGAAAACACGTGTCTTGCCCCATTTTCATTTCCTTTTCACATACTCTAACAACTTTGGATCAGGATATTGGTGAGACCTTATTCGTTCACTTGGTCATTGATGTCATGATGACTTCCAAAAATTGTCAAAATGTATTTCGCTATTTTAGTGAACTGTTAATCGAAGTTTAATCTTACACAAAGTGCAGTTTCCATTTAATTGCCGTCTTCTTCCATGTTTTTATCAATCCCCTTTCTCCCTCGTTTGCTGACCACTTTTTATGGCGATTTTCAATTGTGCCTTGAGGGCAATTTTGTGGCTGCGATTGCAAAAGGCTTAAGAGATGTTGCGCCATTATTTCCCATGTGAGAATGAAAAGGAGACCCGTCTGTGGCTTTACTACATAAAAACTTTTCCGTGCTTCAAACAATGTACATGTAATTCTGATATCTCATCACTCTGGGCCTGTTGAGAATGGTTAAGGTTTGGTTTTATTGGACACAATTGAAGACCGATCTAATACTGTGTCCCGTTTGCTTGCTTACGACTTGACCTGCACTTTCGTGCTTTTATTAGAGAAGGCTTCTCACTATTCTCTCTGACTACTCGTGGACTTCAAATCCTCTTGAGTAGTAGACTCTTAAATCCATTTCATTTCAAAACCATGTCATCTGCCGTCTTAATTAGTGATTTCTGAGGCTGGATGAAGGACTTTTGTGCGATAGGACTAGAGAAAGAGATTATGTTATGAAAGTTCAGTATACTTGTCAGTACTTTGCGGACAAACACTCAATTCGTTCCCATTGGTTGTTTCATCTTGACGTCGGCTGTGTGAATATTGCCATCATTTCGCCACGCGCAAGCACGGAGCTACGTTTAATTAAATCGGGGCAAAATCTACGAATTTCCACACCCTTTTCAAAAGGAACAGGGTCGTCAAATTCTCAGCCCTCGAGGTGTATCTGGAATGTACACTTAGAATCAGCCGGCATAAAAGAGAATGATCTTATGCAAGAAAACTGACATGACTCAGTGCAATTGCTAGTGCATTGTCAAACTTATTATTCTTGGGTTTCACTCACGCGATCAACAGCCATGTTTTTCAACGAAAACAAAAGAAAACGTTGGCATAACAATAGAGTTCAATTCCAGGAGAATTGTTGTCGGGACACCAACATGGCCGCCATTTCTTTTTTTGGGGACACCAACATGGCGGCCGTGACTTCATGTGAAACCCGAGAATTTTTTAGTGTCCAGGGGGGTCAGTAAACAATGCAGATTTGACAAAATGGTGGTTTTAGAAATGAAGAAGGCGATCGTCTCTTTTTCAATATTTTGACACCAGTTGTACCAGTTCAGGAGCCCATGACTAGGAGCCTCCTCAATGCATTATATCCTTGAGTCAACCTTTGCGCGTATCTTTCTATTTTTAAAACTAATCCTTCAGCAGGAAACTCGCATTTACAACAATTTACATCAATTTGCACAATTTGCATACATTGTTTTTGCTATTTTTGTCTTTGTTCCACAATAACTTTATTCTGATTGGCCATTCTAAACAATGTTTGCAGAGCCGAAGAACTCGTGGCGTTCTAAAAATAGAAAGATACGAGCAAAGGTTGACTCATAGGGCTTGTATAGGAGAGGCAAGCTCCTACTCATGCGCTCCTGGCCAGTTTCATTCCTTGATGGGAGAGGTAAGAATGAATTGTTACCCTCGCCTGCGGCACTTACCTTTAACACCATCAGATTTCCGTCCACTTGAAGTTGGCCCCTTTCTATAACTTGAAAGGTAATGTCAGCAAATAAATAAGTAAATCAAAATAAGAATTAAGTGACGATCTTACTTTGGAGAAGACGAAAGAGATCTCAAATCGATACTTTCTCAATTTATATTAGAAGTCGGAAAAGGTATTGGTGATCAGCGGAACGAAAAAGAGCGCAAGATGCTAAATAAGACATTGAAAATACTTATCGTCTGCCTACCTTACCCTACTGTAATCCATATTTGCCTTTTACGTGTTCCGACTAGTCAATGGGCCATTCTCGAAATATCAATATTCAGCTTGATAGTGAGGCAGTGACGACAAAAACAATAGAAACACGAACAATATTTACATATCATCCACTTTCCTCTGTGTTTGTCCTCTAAACGTCTCTTTCAAGCCGAATTTTAATATATCGAAAAAGGTCTATTATCAAAGGTAGTGGTTATAGACGAAAGATAGAAGCGATCCTTTATGTCTACCTCTTTATCTAATCTCTTCAATGACACACATTTCTTCATCAACACATGAGCACAAAAAATTGACCTGCTCCCAACTGAGTAGCTTCATAGCTCAGTTGGTAGAGCGGTTGCACCGGAAAGGAAAGGAAAGTAAAAAGGAACGGAACTTTATTTAAGTGTCTAGTCGCTCTAGTGCTGGAGCACTAATTGGGGACACTGTAAACTGGAATCAACAATTAACACAAATCAAATCAAATGTTGGTTTTTGAGGAGAGGAGAAAACCAGAGTACCTGGTGTAAAACCTCTCGGTGCAGAGTAGAGAACCAGCATCGCAGAGGTCATGGGATCTAATCCCGTTGAAGCCACGTGACTGATTTCTGAGGTGTCCAGAAAAGAGACAATTGCTTAAAATGTCCAGATAAGTTCAAGCATCACTTCTATCTAACCCGCATTTCAAATACATATATTTATTTTAAATAGAATAATGGAAAATAAACCTCTAGATCTCGATCGTCCTTTACGTGCCACAAGAGCTATGGCAACCATCACAATAACCAGACCAGCAACTCCAACAATAATCCACTTGATCATATGTCTGGGGACCAATGGTTGCTTGCCTTTACCTGCACAATTAAATATGAATTCTTAGGTTACATTAGGTCCGGTTACACGGGGTCCTTTTACCGTGGTAAATTGCCTTTTTACCACGGGAAACTGTATTTAGTAGTGTGACCGACGCTTCCCGAGGTAAATTTCCCGTGTTAAATATCCATGGATACGTCAAAAAGATCAGTGGAAGCGCCCATGACATTTAACGTGGGAAGTTGGAAGGGTTTTTTGATACCCGAGGCACAAGAGCCATTCGCTATGCTGATGAAGTTGTGATTAAATTTCCCGCCAATGAATTGCGTGAGATTTCGTTTTACCTCGGTAATCTTCGTAACGTGTGACCCCTAGTTAACGCGGTATACTAAAACCCAAGTGTGAGGCACCGCGGGATAATTTACCATGGGAAATGGCATTTACCATGGTTAGTGTAACCGCACCTATTATCACGCTAAATTAATTAATTAATTCAATCGCATTCATTTAATGGCAATCGGAGCTAAAGAGCTGATGTGGCCATGTTAGAAAATGACGAAAATCTGTTTCGATGAAGAGGAAAAGAGATTGCGGATTTAAACTATTTACAGGCTTCCAATTCCCATAAACGTCAGTATTGCAGAACAGTATGTCTCATCGGGTCTATTCTCGATTTACGTCACAAACTGCTTTGCAATGCAAAGTTTCTCACATCACGGTCATGGGTCCAAGTTAGTGCTGGTGTTGATAACTTTGCGCGTCTTGCTTGGCAGATAAAAAGCGACATTTTGAGGTAAGAATGGCAAAATACTTTGAGTTTAGGTACACTTTAAGAAAGATTCTTGTGGGAGGAATATTTCTGTCTACCATCGCCCAATCGCATTCTGTTCAAAAATGATCAGCTGACTTGCGCAGCGGTCAAATTCAACCGCGCCTTCCACCTCGCGATGGGAAGAAGGCTGAGTTTCAGTCGATCTCAACCTGACTCCACAACCCATCCTCTACCTCTGAAATGACTATTATCGACAATTCCAAAGTTTCTCTGAATTGACTATTATCGCCAATTTAAGCCGTTTAGCGCTTGATAAGGATTATGGGAAATAAATATGTATTTTTAAAATCCGAACCCCAATTCCTAAACTAGCTGGACTCGAACCTGGGAATGTTCGATTAATAACCCTTTCACTTAACCACTGGACTACCGCATCGCTAACTGACAGGGCACTTAAAAAAAAAAAAAATTTTTCTTCCGAATGCCGCTGTAATAGTGTATTATCACCGGCTAAGAAACAAGTTTAAAAAGGAAAAATACCGGTTACCAAACCTCAAGAGAAAGCTAACCGTTTTAAAATCAAGTACTAGACTTGCCCACTATTCAGCAATGATTTTATATATACTACTTAGATTTGATAAATAATCGGTGCAATTTTCAGTCAGTTAATCTTTACTTGTCAAGTGGATAAAAACAGTTCCTTCACATTGGGTACTCCGGGTTCAAATCCCGTCCAGGGATGCAACTTTTACTTTTTTTCTTTTCATCTGCTACCACAAGTCCTGGGACAGAGTAATCAATTGACGATAACAGCCATTTCAGGGAAAATTACGAATTGCCATTACGAATTGTCATAATCGTCATTTCAGAGGTGGAGAATATGTTGGACTCCAAGGGTCTTACTCCGTAAAATCCGGTTTTCGTCCCTCGTCAAATCGACTCCCAGCTACAGTGTATCTCTGGGATGCGCCTCCCACAGACCACTTTCATAAATGGAGACCACCTTTACATTCTTGTGTATTTATGTTAATTAGACCTACTGCCCTAACGTTTCTCATCGTAGCGAGGCTAGAAAGGCTTATTAGCATTAAAACAAAATAATAATTTATTTGGTCGCCATTACGAAATAGGTCTAATGGGTCTCCAAACCATTCGCTCTCTCCCCTTCAGTCTGAAGAGCGGAGATAAAACTGGGGAAATCAAAATCAATCCCTGTTACCTTGAACCTGTTTGGTTGAAACTTCTTTCACGGTAAACTTGCCGTATCCTACAATATTTCTTGCAGATATTCGCACTATGTATTTCATGTTGGCCTCCAAGTTGTTAATGACACCAATCATGTCATCATCTTTAGTAGTTATCTGTGTGAAGTTCACCCACGAATTCCATTCTCTTTTCTTTCTGATTTGCACCAAATAACACAGAATAGGATAGAGTGGGATGGCTGAAAGCTTTTTCCACTGAATTTCTAACTTGTTCATACCAGTTTCTATTCGAAAGACTTCTGGTGCTTTTGGAGCGTCTGCGAGAAATGTAACTACCTGTTACATGCGCATCAGTCACTTATTTTAAAACTGTAAAAGAAAAGCGATAAATACCATCTGAGCCTTTACAGGCCCCAATTTATACCTAGTTCTCCAACAGTAGTCTCTTTTTTGTCCGTTCCAAGGAAGTTCCTCGCTATGCACGCGTAAACGCCAAAGTCTTTTGCTCCCTGTGGCGTAAACGTCAGGGTACTGTGCCGCGTTCGAGACTGCGCAGACGTTTTCAAAGCGGACGATTGTACAACTCCGTTATGGCTCCATGTTATATCTGGCACTGGAAAACCTTCAGCCGTACATGTAATCACGGTTTTGTGGTTAATCCACGACACGACATCTGAGGAAAACTTGTTTTTTATTTCTGGTTTGTCTGTCAGAAAAAGGAACGGGTTATTAGATCAGTGGCTGCAGAAGGTACAAGAGAAATCTTTTGCAGACTTTGAACTAAGGAATCCTTTTTTTTCGTCTAGACTTCCATGACCTCAATTAAAAGAGAGACAGGGTTACCACGCTGCTTGGTCCTTTCCTTAAAGTTAAGTAACTTTTTTTGAAAGTAAACCATGCATTAAATGTGGATAGCTCCTCTTACAAAAGCCGTTTATTTGATGACACCCTTTCCCCTGAACTGTAAGAAAATCTCTTCAAGAACTAATTCCACTTACAGTTAATTGCAACTTGTACTTCAGCCACAGCAGGGTTTCCAACGCCGTTTGCTGAGGTGCATCGGTAGCGCCCTGCAACATCTTTGCTGGCTCTCCTTAACAAGATAGTTTCGTTCGTGACAGCCATTCTTTTTGGGTGACTCTCGGGAAATGACCACGTGACTGTTGGGTCTGGCTTCCCAGAAGCGTTGCAAAATAAAGTGACGTCATCCGTTTCATTGACGGTTGTGTCGTGAGAAATAAAGGTGATGGTTGGTGAAACTGTGGGGGAAAAAAGCAAGGTGTTCTCGTATCCTTGTTCCCTTAACTGTAATAGTTATTGACCTGTTCTTTTTCCTTGCTCCTGGTGATAATGCTGATCATGTTTCCTGTCATTGTTACGTAATTAGCCTATGTACTCCGAACTTTTCTTCTGTTCAAATTATACATCATCTTTAGTTGTTCAAAACACTTCCTAGTGCAATTGGAAGGCCCTTAATTCTAGACTAATATTACTATCGACAATCAAGTATAAAGTATTCTCATACAAGTACTCCATCATCCAAGAGTAAGATTTACCCAAATTGCCCTACCTCCTATCAGCGTCAGAAAAGTGTGCATTCTTAAACCACGTTTTGCAAGAAAATAAACAGTAGACCAAATCGGCTAACTCAATGTTGTACCCAATTCAAACCCTTTGGTAATAAAATTACGTTTTCTTCCAGTTATTTCTATTTCAGTTAAATGTGAATGTTATATTTGAGCGGTTTTCAATTGAGTGTCGAAAGTAATTAGCGAATTGCTTTTGTTTTATGATTACTTCACTCAGTGATTGGTTAAAATTTCTCGCGGCATTTTTTCAACCAATCAGAAGTGAAACGAAAACCAATCTTGGCTCGCGCGTGCACATTTTCCCGCGCTTTGTGTCGGCTACGTGTAATTACTTCGAGTTTTGATTGGTTTAACGGATTGTCTCCGTCCTTTTTGATTGGCCGAGGTAATTACTTTGGTTTTGGTTTTACGACACTCATTTGAAAACCGCTCTATAATGCAATTACAATACACTAAGAATCTTAACCCCGAAATATTTGAACTGGGTACAGCATTAAATTAGCCGATATGGTGTTTTGTTTATTTTACCACAAAACTTGGTTTAAAAATACACTTTCCTGACGCTGCTGGGGACAAACCTGATACCCGGCCAGATTCTTTCTCTTGGACAATAAACTCTTGATTTTAGCACAAAAATAGCAACGAATCTTCCCAACCTGGAAACAACATTTCTGCAACCATGTTAGTCGAAAAATACTTTCCTCGCGTTCAGTCTTCCAAGAATTCAAATTAGCAGTGCCAATTCCATAAAATCCATATCGTACATAGTATTACATACCTTGTACCTTCAAGTTAAGACGAGCTATAGCACCTGTCCCAAGAACATTTCGGGCGATACATTCATACACCCCTTCATCAGAGATGTTGACATGCTGAAGAGAAAAGTTGCCGTTTTGGAAGAGACCGAGAGTTTTGTTTTTGAAGCGTAGTTCAAGTTGTGGTGGCGGTAGGCTATCAGCAGAACAGGAGAAAATTACGGTGTCCTTCACCTGCACAACATCGCCCTTGGCAGAGTATGTCAGACTGGTTCTAAGTGGTTTGTCTGTTGAAAAATTAGTACAAAAAATACATGATCTTCGTGTCGTGGGAGGAGATCAAGAAGTATATGGGTTGTCATTTAGATGTTAAAGGTGGTTGGTTGGTTTGCTGTAAAGAAGATTAGCGCTACAAAAGCTTCAATTGAAACAGCAGTACTAGGCTCCTATCATTGTTCCAATGGAAGTGGTTTCCCAAATCTATTCCAGAGTCTTAGTCCTGCTCATTTACATTCACTCTTCTGTCCTGAAGCGTTGTTGATGACCGTTAATTGTTTGGTTGCTTTTTGTCTTTGAATATCCAGTAAGAGGCTCAAGCTGGTATCAATTTTGTTTACCTCAGCAATACGACAATGCCGCGCGCTCTTCGAAATGATCGATTTTGGCATTAGAAGGGAAGAAATAGCATTGTCTTTCATAGTAGATTATATTCAGTCTTGCATGCTACCATTTTCAGTGAAGAAGACAAAGGATATAATATTTTTCGCATACGCGGTATTTGGACAATAATGGTTACATGCAAATAACGTTAACTATAGGAGTAGATCGGAAGGTTGTAGCATACAGTATCCAATATTTGTAATTGGACACAAAGGTTTTAGTAACGCTTAAATTGTTTTGGAATTTGGCAGAGAATTTTCGTGTGACTTTAAAGTGCACCTAAACCCAAATATTTTTTGTTCCTAATGTAAATCTCCCCATCCAAAGCAAACATATGCCAGCATTGTTACGCACAATTTCGCTTTTTCTGTGCCGTGCAAGCCACGTAAACTTGGCAGAACTAGCAGTAATTTGGACCCACGACCGTGATGCGAGAGGCATGGGTCTATTCTCGATTTTACGTCACAAACTGCTTTGCATTCCTATTTTCAAAGAAATTTTGCATTGCAAAGCAGTTTGTGACGTAAAATCGAGAATAGACCCATGCCTCTCACATCACGGTCGTGGGTCCAAATTACTGCTAGTTTTGATACCTTTGCGCTTATTGCCCGGCAGATTAAAAAGCGTAATTTGAGGTAAGAATCGTCAGACAAGTTTGCTTTCCGTGGAGAGATCAATATTGTACACTAAAAATATTTGGGTTTAGGTGCACTTTAACAATGTGTCTCTATTAGCTGCTTTTGTCTCTATAGATCATTATAGATATTTAGTTTGCAGTTGGGATAAAGTCCTTATTTTGTTTAGGAGGTATTGGTGTTCATTACGCAAAACAGCTCAGTGAAGCTGAAAAACACTTGCCAACCGACAAGAACTACACAAACAAACGCCTCGTGCATAAAAGCGGGAAAAAGGTTTTCAACGGTATTTGAGATATTGTACTGTAACTTGTTGAAGAAAAAAGCCATATACTTTGAAAGATCAACGTAGCGGATATCAACATCAGTATTTGAGACAATGTACACTGTACCACCTGGCGTGCATGCAATATTTTACGGGTTAATTTCTAGCAGAAGACTATTGATGCATTTGAGATCAGTTATTTCAAATCCCATAATGCATCTTGTGTAGTCTCCAAATTTAGCATACCGTATTTACTCGAATAAGCGCCGCATCTGGGACAAAAAAGTTAACAAGCGCGGCCCTCGAATAAGCGCCGCACCGCCGATGCGGCGCTTATTCGAGGAATTTCGTATAACCAGGAAAAACACTATAAATTGTTTCACAACGACAAAGGAGTTCGCTCTCACCGCTGATATTTTCGCTTTTGTTATCATGAAACTCGGGTTTTTTTCACCGCGTGAATTTCTCTCGTAATTCTAGATTTACTAGGAAAATTAACAGATAGAAAGTGAAACCGTTGAATAAAAATATAGGAAAAGTAAATTTGACCGGTACATTGTTTAAATAAGCGCCGCTCTCGAATAAGCGCCGCACTTGTGGCGCGAAAAATTAGGCAGCTTAAGCACGCGCGTTTTTGAGACGCGGACGGCAACCGGAACACAACATTTCACGTTTCAGGACAGTGGTGTCTCCCAGATTTTTATACCAATCATCTCTAACGAAGAAAAGATACTTAGCAATGTAAGTGTGGTTTTGTGAAGACAAGTTAAAAGGGAAAACAGCTCACTTCCGGTTGCCGTCTGCGTCTCAAAAACGCGTGTGCTTAAGTTCCCTATTAGGGAGTTTAAGATCTGCGACGCGACGGTAACGAAAACGTCATTTAAAATTCCAACTTCAGGTTAATTAATCTTTTTCGTCATTATGTTGGCTTATCTAATTTCTAAATACTAGTGTAACTTTCTAGGAACTGAATTAGGAGGTGCGGTGTTGAAGCTACGACAGAAAATTCAAATTCGCTGCCTTGTGTTCACGTTTTCTGAAAAACTTTAGAATTGGTAATTTCACGTCGTAGATTTGCAGAAAACGTGAAAGAAATGTACAAAAATGAGAAATGCACGGGCAGAGCGTGCAAAGCTATTGTTTTTGCTTATTAAATATGCATAATTTGTGACGTTTTCGCTGCCGTCGCGTCGAAGATCTTAAACTCCCTATTAAATAAGCGCCGCGGCGCTTATTCGAGTAAATACGGTAATCGTTGTTTGCAATTTCTCTTGGGACATGAAAATGTCCCAAGAAAAATCATTGCGAAGCTAAATATTTTGAGCAAGAGCCGATACAACGTAGATTTTATTTTCGGCTGGCCAAACTAGCAGTGCAATGTAAACTCTCATTGTACCTGAAAAAGGCTGGTATGGTATGGAAATATAGTACACCACAAAAATCAAATCTACGTTGTATCGGCTCTTGCTCAAAATATTTAGCTTCTCAACTTGTAACTACGCCGATCAGATCAAGCCACTGATCCAACGTACACCGACAGGAAGATTGTCTATGGTTGCTGGCTTCAAAACTCTGGAAAACAGTGCCTATGCAAAATTTATGGGAGTAAGCAAGGTGTATTATGGGATTTGAGAAAGCAGAGATTGCACCGATTTACCACTACTTCATGATCATTATAGACCTCTAAGGAAGCAATTGTAGAAATTCTCTTAAATTAAGGCGCAATTTCGACTATTCGAACGAAAATGGGGGATTTCTAAACTGGACAAACGGATTCCTCTCGGGAAGTCGCGATTTCCAGCCTGGCACTGGAAGAGAATTTGTTTCCAAAGCAGCCATTCTGGAAAATCGTTGCTATCACGATGGTTTAACTAAAGCAAGCCAAGTACGAAATAATTTCAGTTAAGAACGAGCATTTACCAATTTATGTAACGGTGACCGTGATCCAAGGGAAGCTCGTGTTGTAATCATGTCACAAATTCATACTTACAGTTAACAGTCACCCTAATGGAAGCCGTTGCGTTTCCAGCATAATTTGTTGCTGTGCACCTGTACTCGCCATCTTGATATCTGCTTATATTCTTTAACAAGAGAGGAGATCCTGTGTGTTTCCACTCTTTCTTTCCTTGCTTTAACCACGTGATATTTGGAAATGGTTTGCCGGTGGCGTCACATGATAGCACTACGTCATCTGTCTCGTTTGATGTTTGGTCCGTTGAGATAGACGTGATGTTTGGGCGAACTGCAACATTTGAAAAGACCTAACATGTGGCTTGTTCTAAAAGTTGACAATTTCAGGAGAAAGCATAAGTTGCTCGTGTGAATAACAGTATGATCTAAGGTTTGAAAGAAGGCTATTTGAAACCTCTTTCAAACAAACATTCTTTGACAAACGTTCTTCAAGTACAAATTACGTACCACTCTAGTTAAGTAGAAGTTGGGAGTGCAAAATAACTATTAAGCTGATCAAGCTAGGTAACTTAAAATAATTCATAAGTGCAGCAAAGTGGCAGGTTGATAAGTTTCCATTCAGCATTACGAATGGCTGCACAAATAGCTGGATGTTACTCGATCTCCATTTTCAATTAAGACAGAGTTAAGCAATGATACTAATGTTTTTTAATGTTACGAATAGCAAGTATGGAATTTGTTTGTCTAGTAAACATAAAAACTTTACACCTATGAAAATACTTGTTTACATGCAGATGTTAATCATATGTGCTATACAAAGGGCTGATATTTTTTTTACGGCCAAGTATTTTTCTATCCTGGTTTAAGTTTGAAAGAAAATTCACATAACGAAGGTTTTGCCGTAATAAAATCTTGTCAAAATAAATTTAAGTGTAGAACAAGGAAAGAAAAGATGCAAGAGTTCATGACCTTGTTTCCAAAATAGCACTTGTCACTTTTAATAAAACCTATATGCACTTAAGCATTGGTGAAAATAATGTTGTTTAGTACCTTAATTCTGTTGAAATGACTTGAGGTATGGCTTAAATTCTTGTTAGATCTTTCGAAGACCGGATGTTTCCTTCAAGGTTTTTTTAGGGTATTTTGTCCCCCCGCCTTACTGACAAGTCACTGCAATTGAGCAAGAGCGATGTTTACTTAACCGTTTGATGAGGGGATTGTTGATAGAATTTTTTTATACAGAGAGGCGCTGGTTTACTTAAGCCTGTCTACTGAAATCAGATGTCTTGAAATCAAACATCTTGTGAATGTTTTGTGCAAACGCCCTAAACTGATCTGATATTATGAAGTCCAACATGTAAATCAGATAGGTAATGCACCCAGATGCAAAGTAGTTTATTAGAAGACTAGTTGGCTGTCTACGCTGATTTCCTAGCTTTCCCACCTGATTGGTACGTCTATTCCTTTTCAACCGCAAACTCTTCACGCTTACGGGATTCATTCACCAACAGGGCCCGGTAGTTCAAAGGGTGGATAAATCACTATCCAGTGTATAACTCAATTGGTTTTGCTAGTGTTTAACCGCTGAATAGCGTTATCTACCCTTTGAGCAACCGAGGCCAGAGCGTGTCGCTGATTGACAAGTCTTTAGTATGATAAGGACGGAGTAAGACACTGTGTTTAGTAACTCCCAAGGGGGCTCCCATTGAGGAGTAAAATCGTCTTTCGTTATACACTAAAAATCTGTAAGTGGACACTGGGAGTTTAAAGGGTTAATTGGGAAATGGATGTCGTTAAAAATCAAACAGTCGGTAACTTCCCTTACAACTGATATAATTTGATATCTTTCTCTTCACTTATGCATATGAGTAAAGGTCAGAAGCAGTTTTGGCCAGTTAAAGCCTGGTTCAGTTTCAACAGCGACGCAAGCAGAAGATCACTTATTTCACCGTGAAAACGGGCCTCACGCAAGCATAAGCACAAGGATAAGGATAAATAAAAAAAAATTCCTTTGAGCTTTGCGCTTATGCTTACGTTAGCTTGCATTGTGTGAAAACGGGACGTAACGCAAGCACAACACAAGCTGTCGTGACGGTTCGTTCAATGAAACTGAAGTCCACTCGCAGCGCCGCGATGTACGAGAGAAGGAACATGGAACTAGTGAATCTTTGTTTCTGCGTCGTGTCTTTGTGCTTGCGTCGTTTCTTTTCAAGTGACACGAACCGCTTGTGCTTGCGTCGCTATTGAAAACCACGCTTAACAGAAAAGCACATGCCAAGAAGGCAGACAACGAAAAAAGGGCTTACCTAAAATTTTTAACGTGACACACTTTTGTACATTGTCTTTCTGTGAGTAAACTTTGCAGCAGTACTTTCTTTCATCGCTCTCTTCAGCTTTAATCAGTAGCAGCTCCGGAGTTGCGTTCTCTGCTAATGCAAACCTCCCTTTATAGCGTTCGTACACTATTTCTTGCCCGTTCCTTCCATATTTAACAATGTCATCATAATCACCCTTGGATGGCTGGAATCTCCTTATAACGAAGTAGTCGAAGCTGTGGTTGGCTTTTAGATTCATAACATATTTCCATTCTAATGTAATTTTTTCGCCAGCAGCTCCAAAAGTCGGATCCTTTGGAATTTTGGTCCAAGTGACAAACTGAGCTGAAAAGGAAAATTGGATCTATCTAAAATTTTCATTAAAAAGGTACCATTTACGCCCAAACGTTGTGAATACTGAGGAGGCTGCAATGAACAAGTAAGTACACGTGCGTGTTGCTCAAATACAGTAGTTATAATTTTTTACTTAACTTTATGAAGGCTTGTGAGTCATTTGGCGAGTATCATAGGCAATCCTCTCAATTCAGGGGCACCCAAGGATAATCTTCGGTGAAATATTTGTTCGGGAGAGTCATACTGTTACAAGAATTTCGGTTTTATGTTACAAACAGCTATATATTTCTTAACTAAAAGATCACCTAAAGGATTCGGTAACCAAGGAAAAGTAGTCCGTTACCTTTTCGGAAGGGATATTTTTGCATTTTTTGGCACTTAATTAAAAAGGTCACGTAGCAGTTCCGGATGAGGAAATGCTTCAAGGAAGGTGACGCTGAGCTAGCAATTTCTGAAATGAAGATTTCATGCTCTAAAATTTTCGGACATTTCAGAACAGATAAAATTCTTCTAAGTGATAAAAACCTCTCTCTGGACAATCTTTATACATTACAAGGAGCCTAAAAATGTTTCTCAAAGGCTTTTGGCTTAATTTGCTCGTTGGGTGCCTTGTCAAATTCAGCGTCAGCGCGAATCGTTTCTTGGCCTTTGACTCAAGGGAAAGGCAAGGCTTAATCGATGCGCCAAAAGAACTCTGCGAGACCACGTGCCCTTGGTCCTGTACAAGGCATCCACTAGCGTTATAATCATTCTTATAGATGATGGCCATGAGCGTCTTGTGCCCACCTTTATGATGAATGAATTTCGTGAGAGAGTATGTCTATTCCACATCGTTTTAACATGTGCGTTGTTGATAAGAATAATCTTGACTTATTCAAGACAGATTTAAATTCGGATAGGGGAAACACCTTCTTTGGGCGACATGCCAAGTTATAACTTTTTTCTGCTTGCTCAGCAGCTTCAAAGGATTTCTCCCTAAGCGCTCAATCCCGCGAGGCGGTTTGACACATGCAAAACAACTGGGAAACAGCCTTGGAAAGAAGTCAAACTTATTATTCCCTCTGTTAACCCATCCGAGATTTCCCCTTTTTAAAAAATGCATTCTCCTTGGCGTCTTGTCAAGTGCTATTAAGCCTTCTTGTAGTCAAGAGAGAATCCCGTAATTTTCATGAAGTGAGTATACGTAAAAAACTCCGCTTAACGTAAGTTAATAGTTAGCTTACCAGATGAAAGAGAGATCATGATAATCCACGCAGTTTTTGAAAGCATGCTCCTCTTTCTCATGAGGCTGTCAAAAACTTTCCTTCTTGCTGCGAATTTCGAACTGTAACACTTTGTTTCGAAAGGTATCTATTTTGACTGATGAACTATTTGCGCAGTAAAGTAGATTGGCCAATCAAAACAGAGTTTTTAATTGGAAATCTCAACATCTACGAGATGCAAAAACAAACTTGCGAACACGTGCTCCTGAAGTACCGCAAGTCATGATGTTGCCAAACTCAAAAGCGAAGGAAATGGAACATACATGGGATGTTTTGAATATCTCAATGATTTTGGGTTAAATTAAAGAGATAAATTGCTAAAAAATCCTAAGTTATCTCGCTTAGTGTTAATTAGTAATGTAAACAATCTTCGCAGCTGTTAGTTGCCATGGTTCATATGTAACACATGTAAAAGAAGATTCACGGAAAACGGATTTTGAAGGGAAAATAAGTATTTGTAGACTTTATGCCTTGATGTATTGCGGAAATGAACAAGTGAACATAATAGCCCACTTTCGATATATTAAAATTCAGTCCTACATTGTAAACAAGAGGCATCATCTCGAGGCTCTGGGGAATAAACTCATACAAATCCTTATATTTATTCCCCAGAGTCTCGAGATGGTGCCTTTTGTTTAGTATTGAATTTTAATATATCGAAAGTTGGCTAATCCCAGCGACTTGATTCGAAAAAACAAACGACGTTATGCTGTGGTACATCCCTGCAGTAGCCAAGCTTTTATCTATTTTAGTGCACGAATAGCTAACTTTCAAACTTTCAAGTTATTACATTGTAAAACGTTTCTCAACAGTTTCAATACACGAAGCCAAATCAGTATGACAGTGTTACCTGGTCTTTCGTTCCCTCACCTCCCACCCCCACCCCATCCCCTTACCATTTCTTACCATTCCGAAAACGAAACACTATTTCTGAAATTGTCTCTTGTTTAAGAGGGATTTCAGGTGAAACTGCTTGTTGAATTCCTGCTAGTATCGAAGTAAAAACAGAGTCTGAGGGAACATCAAATGCCATTTCACTTTCAGTTCGATTTAATCAGATAACTTTAGAACATCAATTTTACAGTTTCGATTTTACTCGAACTGCGAAATCATATGGGTATGTTTACATGTATGGAAGTATATACAAATTCAAGAACAAAAATGGACCGACAGACAATGTTGGGTATGTTTACATGATAATATACTTGATATACATTCAAATGGACCGGCACGCAATGTTGAAATGTTCTGTGGGGATTGGTGCTTTATATAAACGTTGCTGTACGACAATAACTTTTTGAAGTGGAAAAATTAAATCATGGCAAAAGTTGGGAATATCAGTCCTCGGCCTGTTCAATCAACCATCATTTAACCAAGCCTGATCATGATCTCCTCATTAAATAGTGCCACTCCTTTGGTGTTTTTCGGATGCAGATAGTTTACGTGGAGGCCACCAAGAAACTGGATAACCATCAGACATTCCTCATACGATAGATAGAGACAGTCGACCGTTCAGTTGACCTCTTTCTCACACTTGATCCTTCAAGATAATGAAAGAAAACATTCCAAATTTTAATTGGAAGTGGCTCAATCAATTTTATTTTAGGATGTGGTGACTGAAATTACTTAAGCACTATAGAATGATGGCACGCTGTTTACAAAATATTTTCACTTTCGATCGATAATACAGAATCACTTCCGGTCTAAGTAATTTTACCAACAGTTTTTGACTCTCAAGTAAGAGTTCTAGTTCTTGGGTGGCCACTTGTATGATCAAGTGTCAGTCACCTGAGCTTTGAATGACCGATCGCTCCAGATACTGTAGAACCAGATTTAAATTCTTGCGGTTTAATGGAAATGCCTCCTTTTGAGGCCAAAGAAGACTATCTATCAGATCTGGGTCGAGATTGATAGCTGCCACGTATCTGCGTTGCCACAGTTAGCGCCTTTGGGCGTAATAGAGTAGCCGCGTACTCACGTAGCCGCAATTTTCGAAGTGTATTGGAGTGGCCGGGTATTCTACAGTTAAGACATCTTGAGATTCTTGGTCCTTTTTTTGTCTTTTCTTATCTATGCTTCATTTTGAATTAATATTTCCACCATACCTATTTCCTATTGAACTGACTGATATTCAAGGCCAAAAATTTGGATTACATTCACAAGAAAGTGCATTCTTACCTCTTCTTCCTTTTTCGCGGGATTTTCTGTGCAAGCTTCATTATCGTGTCCATTTTCCTCGTCCTTTAGGCTTTAACGAAAGCAAACACTTCAAAAGATGTAATTATTATATGGCATAGGAACCGTTAACAATTGTATCTAACCTCTGTTATGATAAATATCTTAGGTTGTGGATTTGTGAAATGGGGTTGGGATTTGGGGGGGGGGGGGGGGGGGCGTGAAGGACAAATCAAAAGTCATAAGAAGGCCACTAATTTGCTTCGTGGGTCATTTTGAATTGTTGTTTTATGTGCCGTTGGTGATAGATTTCTTCCTGGGTTATGTCCGTATTACTTATCAGCCAGCCATTTGCATGCATCCGTCTATATGGGACACATGGAGATTATTTTTTAGAAAATTGCCGGAAACTCTCAGACAAGCCACTCGCCACTTACCTCTTATTTGATGTCTTGTTCAGAGTAGCTGAAAAAGTAGAAGGAAGGCTTAAATTTTAGCTCTACTTTAAAGTTTGTTGAAGTTGCTGTTGTTGTTTTTTTTTTAACCAATTTGCTTGCATAGCGTAGCGTTATAGAAGTTATCATCCACACTCTTGCGGCCTGGTACTGATTTTTGGATAGCGTTTTAGGGCTTTCTGTTTCATTTTTTTATCGTCAGTTGTCATAGTCACTTTTATTTTAGTTGAAGAAAAAGGAAGGAGAAGGAACAAGTAGCAAATATTCCTTTCATAATTACAACGAACCGGCATACTGCATCCAAATAGATTGTCCTCATTTTTTCCACGTTGTTGAAGCAAACATAGAAAACCACAGGCAGCCCAAGCTCGGTATACGATTTATAGACTTTGAGCTGATAAATGCTAAAATAAGCTGTAAATGTAGAAATAAGTTCGCTTACCTCTACTACATACGGTTGTTCTCGTCTTTTCTGTGCAATCGGAGGGCAAATTTGTGTCCGTTTTAGACGGGTTTGTGGCTTTCGAATTTTTGCGATGTCGTTAGTTGTCATTTCCAAGTGTTTCAAATTGTCCAATGAGAGTGCAGAATGTAATACGCTCGCCATCAAGCTATAACGGCCGTAGCCACACATCTAGCTGAACGGATGGGAAGATTATAGAAAGTCGAACATTATTTGGAATTTATCCGCCAAAAATCGTTGCCTGGTCCCGGAGTGGAGTTGATGTGATAGCAAATTTATCTGGGCTTAAGGCTGTGGTGTTTTTATGGCGATTCGGACGGTTGGTTCGTGATGCGAGAGCAATTTGTGGGACGAGATCGCCGCGAGTCACCAGCCTTTCTTCTCCTTATGAGGGGAAATGACAACTAACGACATCGCAAAAATTTTAAAGCCACAAACCCGTCTAAAACGGACACAAATTTGCCCTCCGATTGCACAGAAAAGACCAGGACAACCGTATGTAGAGGTAAGCGAACTTTATTTCTACATTTACAGCGTATTTTAACATTTATAAGCTCAAAGTATGTTTAAATCGTATACCGAGCTTGGGCTGCCTATGAGAAAACAGGAGTCTTTTTGACATCGAGTCCAGAAATCGAACCTTGGCAACATTGTGGGAGGCGAGTGCTCTCACCAATAAGCTTTTTGCCCTGCTGAAAGTAGTTTTCATAACTTGATTTTTTCAGTTTTCTGAGAGTGATAATGAGCTCACGTGGTCAGTTTTTGTGACGTGATAGGTTGTACAGTTATAATATGTTGATATGAATTTTTGTTAATTAATTAATAACCACGTTACAAGACAAGTATTTCTCAGGCGATCATATTGTTTTTCCACCATCAATGAAATATAGAAGTAGACCAAAGTCACATTTTGATGAAAGTCATGCATGCAAAAATACTTGACAACACATACCGCGACCACACTTTCGCCTCTGTCTTGCTATGACAACAATGGTTATCACCAAGGTACCTATCACCCCTCCAAGGACGGCATAAATACTGAATCCCGACTGGTCTTTAAATCGCTTAATTGTTTTGTCATCTAAGAATACAAAAAAAAAAAAAACACAGTCAGATATCGAGGTGACTTTCGGTAACATTTACATCTTTTAAAGCAAGTTGGATTTCTCCTTTTCTTTCGTTTTCGTAATCGGATAGTTAAAATTAGTTAGAGTAAAAACACTCTATATGTTGATTATAAGGTAATTATGTAATAATAGCGAATTGGTATAATAAATAAATATAAATTACTTAATTTAAAGGAACTTCCAAGAAGATAGAAAAGTACCCTCAAATGAAGACCAGTTTACATATATCGGAACAATAAAGAAAAAAGGTGGGTAAGGTAAAGTCACGTGCGACCTAACTAGGGCCCATTACGGCCGGAGCTGGGATGCTAGTCCATCGCGGGGTTACCTCTAGCAGTATATCGCGGGTACCCATTTACACACCTGGGTGAAGAGAGACAATGTGGCGTAAATTCGCTTGTCTAAGGAAACAACACGATGACAGACTGAGCTAGGCCTCGAACCAGCGACCCTTGGAATCGAAACGTCGGCGCTGTAACCACTACGCCACCGTGCCTCCACAAAAGGAAAAAAATGACGGGACAAATTCTTATAAATTTGAAAGTCTTCAAACTGTTTTGCTTTTTTATACCTTCATCACGTTCATCCTCCGCTTCTGTTGTTGTGGTAACTCCAACGGTTGGAGTAGCTTCATCTAAGGTTGTTTCAGCTTCCTTTATCGTAAACGCACTGTAACCCACAACATTTCTCGCACGAACTCGGATAGTGTACATAGTACCACTTCGAAGACCAGTCATTAGGCATGTCAGGGGCTTTCTCATTTCTGTGCAGCTTCTCCACTTCATGCTTTGCTCATTTTTCTCTCGAAGCTGCACCAAATATTCCAGAACAGGAGCATCGGGATTGGTGAAGGATTCCTTCCATTGAATTTTCATTTCATTAAGACCTGGATTGATCTGAACGATTAGGGGCGCCTCTGGTTCAGCTAGAAACACGAGGAAATTTTTGGATTGGTCATTATTATGATAACTTGATCTCTCATTTCAGTACAGGAGGACGCAAGGTCAGTAAAGTTGTCAGTTATGTACTTAAAATTGGTATGTTTCCCGTAATGCCGTAATTGAGTGGATTTAGCAGAATGCGAGTTATATGTTGATAGAGTCCTAACCAATTGGCCGAGTCGGAAAGTACCATAATACTCTTTGTCCCCCACGGGCCCCCCCCCCCGAAATTTTGCATAAGCACTAATTCCAGTTTCTCTTGGGATTTACAATGGTCCCAAGAAAAACAAAAACAATGCCTGTTCGAAATTTGGGGGGATTGGGGTTGGGGGGGGGGGGGGGGGGGGGGTGGAGGGTGGGGCAAGGGTCTTTTACCATTTTCTGCTTCGGCCAATTACGGTATGAGACAGCGAAGAATCGATGGAAGTATATTTAGTATACCGGGATACTTGCTACCTTTTTCTTGTCTTATCGCGTCAGGAGCCCCTAACCAGTCTTCAACTCCAATACTACGGTCTCTGTAACGGCATTTTCACAGATCAAGCTATTTTTAGACGACTTCTTAAGAAAGATCTTGCTTGCACGAGTGACCAGTCTCTATCCCATGAGTAATAATTTGTCATGCAGAACTTGTGATTAGCTGGAAAGGTATAGTTTCGCTCGAAAATGAATCTAAAAATAACTCGGTCTGTAAAGACGCCACGAAGTTGTACGCTCTTGGTCGTGGCCGTTTCTCGAAAGTTCCGACAACTTTTCGGGCCCGAAAACCGTCAACCGCTCGTTTTGGAAAGCGGATCTTTCAAGGTAACAAAAAGAAAAATGACGGTGAAGTTTGACAACTTAAATCCACTCCGTTCTTGAGATACAAAGGGAATTGTGACACCCGAAAATGGCCCGTAAAGTTTCGGGACTTTCGAGAAACGGGCTCGGCCAGCTAATCGCATTTGATGTTCTCAAAGAATATCTTATTGCAGTGGAAATCGTGAAACAAAAGAATTCAGATTTTAAAGAAATGTTATAGAAATGCTTTGGTTGCATTTTGCAGCCATGTTCGGTATACTTTCCACTGAAGGTGCCGTGCACTATCTTTGAGTGCGATTGGCGTTGACTGTATATTTTAGTATCGATAATTATTATCCAACTGTGTTAGTTATTGAACAAAATGAAATGCACGAAACGAGTATAAATATTACACGATATTGTACAGTTAGTTATCTGTACACTTGGTCATTTACAGTAGAGAACCGGTTTGACTAGTTTAGTTGCTGACGTTGCCCCGCATGCACAAATCTGTCACCCGTTCGCGGTTGTTTACAATTCATTTTCTAAGAATTTAGTGCAAAAAAAAGTTGGATAATAAATAGCTTATTAGATGTTTTGGTGTGTCGTATCGCTGAGTATTTCCACTCGTTGTTTGTATTTTGATTCGTCCTAGCGGGCTCGTCAAAATACAGCACAACTCGTAAAAATACTCAACGATATTACACACCAAAACACTTAATAAGATATATTTATATACCTTTAATTTCTTTTATAAGCTTATTTACCATCTTAATTTACTGCGCATCTGAGCATCACGTCATGTTAAGATGCGCTTTTTAAGTCACTAATTATTATTCGCTGGATTTCATTAGTTGACTTGATTACTTGTTTGATTGTTCCTTGCTGCATTGCTTGCTGCATTGAGTTACTAGGTTAACTTTTTGTCGCTAAAAACTCACCCTTACCTAGCATGTTTAAGATCACTCTCTGCGTTGTTGAACCCATCAGATTTGTTGCAGTGCATGCGAGGGAACCAAAATCATCCGACGTTTTCGGTGTGAATTTCAGTGTACTAACACGTGATTGAGACTGTACAATAGAACTAACTGTGCCATCACGACTCCATGTGATATCTGGCAACGGAACGCCCCTAGCTTCGCAATGGACATCGGTTTCGTGGTCTATCCAGGTCCAGATTTCCATTGTATTGTTGTTTTTCATCTCTGGTTTGTCTATAAGGAACATGTAGACTAAGAGTTGAAGCAGACTAATAGCAATAGTGTCGTTAACAAAATACCAATTGCAATTAGTTTCAACGTTTTTGTTGCTGTTTTTTTGTTTCCTCGTTTTTAGTGCAAACTTAAAATCTAATGACTCTAGAAGGTTCTTTGTTTTTCTGCTGTACCGAAGCGCAAAAAGCCTCAAACACTTCTTTGGTCTAGTTCCTCAGTCGATAGATACATTGGTTAATTCCTGAGGTGTAAGGTCTTCGTAGAGATAATTTGTATATGTTTATAACAACAAAATTTGCAATAAGAATTAGTTCAGGACCATAACGTGGCTTATCACAAATAAATATCATCATTTTTCTTTCTTTTTGTCAATTTTTTTCCTCACTGCAAATGTTTTTCGAAATGACGACTTTTTGGTGTAAGATTGTCCATACCAGTACTCAGTGTAGCTTCTTTGAATGGAAACGAAAAGAAAGGAACTGTTTACTTCTGTAAATCGTACACTCACCTTGAAATTGCCTAAAATCAAAGCCGAATGAAAAAAAAATGCAAAGGGTCACCCTTATCAATTTCTCCGCTGCGGCACTTACTTACAATTTACTGTGACGTGAACATTGACCCTTGCATCGGCCATTACTCCGTTTCCAGCGGTGCACTGATAAGTTCCTGCTTCACTTCTGCTGATGTTATAGAGGGTAAGAGTTTCTCCACTTGGTACATTTGTCGGATGAGAGCCATTTAGAAATGCCCATGTTATGTTTGCCGGAGGATTTCCCGTTGCATTGCAGAACAACGTGATGTTATCAGTCTCTTTAACCGTTGCATTATTGGAGACAAAGTCTATCAAAGATGGAACTGAAACAAAGTGAAAAAAAATTCTGATTACCCATTTTGCTTCCATTCATTTGCTTCCATCGTTTGTGCATTCATGATGATGTTAATATGCTTTTGCATAAAAAAAATCTATTTCCACAATTGAGACTTTAAAAACGAAGGAACATGGAATATATATTTTTAAAATTCTAAACAACATGAACAGATAAATGTGATCCTCTTTTGACGTTAATTGTCACTTGGTCTAATTGCATGTTCACCCCCTATCATCAGCACAAGGCTATTGTTTTCTAATTAGTCAGCTGAAGGTACATTGAAAGTGCATTTCACTTTGAGCCTCACGTGAGCAATTCCAAATTTTACCAAGAATATATGGGATCATCAGCCTCTTAGCCACCCAAGATTTAACCGGGGCCGTATTTTGACAGCTAATAGCTGGGTCGTTATCAAAGCTAAAAGGCTTAAAACTGGAGATTTAACAAAGTTTAGTTAGTTCTTTTACCGTTTGAAGTCAACTCAGTCGTAAATAGCACGATTCCATATGCGAGCAAGTGAGAAATAACTGGTATGTTAAGGCTGGTTTACACATACGACGCAAGCTTAAGCACTAGCAACATACGCAGACGCCGCAGTAGCGTTTCGATAATGGGTAACTTTCATTAGAACAAAAGACACTAATTAACAACAAGTTAATGCGCCTGCGTATGTTGCTTATGCTTATGCTTGCGTCGTATGTGTAAACCAGCCTTTAATGAAACAAAATCAATGTAAACAAAGACGTTATCAAAGTGGAAAATATTTCTACATTCCGACACGTACACAACACGTTGAGGCTCATGGCCGCTATGTCTCCGGTGCCAAGAATGTTGCTGGGTACACATTCATATTCCCCTTTGTGTGAAGAGTTAACGTTTTGAATGACGAACACGCCATCTTTGGAATAACCGAGAAATTCCCTCTTGAAGCGAAATTCGTATACAGCAGGTGGAACACTGTCTGCGCTGCAAAAGAATGTTATTGTCTGTCCCTCAAACACATTATCCATCTTTTCCACGTTCGATGTTAGGTTCGTCGCTCTTGGTTTGTCTGTAGAAAAAAGAACAATCAATAGCTTTTTTCCCCCAAAATTCGGCACCTAATGATGTTTTGTTGACTTCTTACTGATGTGGTAGAATGATTGAGAAAGTAAAAACGTCAGCAGTCGCCGCGACTATTATTATGAAAACTATCCTACTAGATGAATTCATGGTAAGTTTTGTTGTTCTTGTTTCTTCAAAAATTGTGACTTACAGTTGACCATTACGGACGAGGTAGTAATTGCATCCTCTCCAATTCCATTGCTAGCCTTGCATTGGTAATATCCAGAATCGGCTTTCACCGCACCTTTCACAACAAGAACACCGTCCGTGGAGTTTAACAGGGAGGGGCTAGGTCTTTTCGTCCATGTTATCTTTGGTGGCGGATTTCCACTCGCGATGCATACAAGGCGCAGGTCGTCCGTCTCGTTCACTGTTTGACTATCTTGTCTCTTGATCATGCTTGGAGGATCTAAAAAGTTGAAGAAAACTATTGACTTTAAAAGGAAAAAAAAACGATCATTCTCGTACAGATTATCTTTCAAGAATTGTTGCCCCAGAATATTGTCTCTCTTGGGCAAATATTCGAAAGTGACATTTTTATGATCGCTTTGAGTATTCCTACAGAGTTGACCATGATAGACAACGTCTTAAAAATAAAGCTAGACCCTAAAAAAGTCTTTTGCACGCATTGCTTAAATACATCCAGCTAATCATCTTATAAGCTTAACTTTTGGGAACTGCTTTTGTTTTCGCCCTTCTTGTCTGTACTAATAGAATTAGAAATACATTTCTCAGGAAATCAGTATTAAATCTTATTAGCTAATGAGTAAACCTTAAAGTAAATAAACGTACAGAAAACATTGAGGTGTCTTGTAGCGTTTGCCGGTTTCCCTATGCCATTTGTGGCCGTACACACGTATGTCCCAGCATCGGTTCTGTTAGCATGCGTGATGGCAAGCCGCTGACCAGAGGGGTACGAATCGCTTGATGTCTGGTTAATCTTTGTCCACGTGACTATTGGAAGAGGTTTCCCATCACTAGTACATTCGAGGTCCACGTGGTTTCCTTCAGTGACATTATATCTCTTGGTCGGTGGATTGATGGCAGGTGCGTCTGGAGATCACAAAGAAATGCCAAGATCAAATTATTCCAAATACTTAATAAAGAATAATAAAAATAAGACAGCGTAGATCTCTAGAGTGATAAGCGCCATTGCTTATTTTCGAAAGTACAAACGGAAGATTGATTTCAATCAGCTGGGAAATGTGTGATTATTTTTTTTTTGTCGAAGTGAATTCGCCACTAACCATTTGTCTATAGGGTTAAGCACCATGAACATCATAGAGGCTGTGCACTAGCTGTTTTTGTAAATATTTTCTTTAATTGTGTAGACGTTGGTTTCACTAGTTGTCAGTTTGTGACTTACAGTTGACTATAATAGTGACAATGGAAATTGCATCGTCTCCAATTCCATTACTAGCTTTACATTGGTAGTCCCCCGAATCGTTGTTCTTCACACTTTTGACAACCAAAACATCCCCAACTGTGGTAAGCCTGGTGGAGTTTGATATTTTTGTCCAAATTATCTCTGGCTGTGGATTTCCAGTTGCGTTGCACTTGAGTCGCAAGTCTTGCTGCTCTGTAACTGTGTGATTGCTATGTGTATTGATTATGCTTGGAGGATCTAGAAAGATTAGACAAGGCAATTAGGCATTGCAAAATATTCGTTTTATGGCGTAACTTTACAACAAGAAGTTGCCCTTAAAATCACCAAAGTATTATTGTGCCATTGCGTTACACTTCGTAAGCAATATTCAAAATGTTTCTCTGTTTATTGTTGCAGTCTTTTTCCGGCAAAGAATTTCATCGAATAGCATGTCAGGAGGCATCCGCTTGAATTATTAATCAGCGAAACGATCTGAAAGGCTTTATCTCAGAAAGTTTTCACAATGACCCCTTTTGGGCGAAGAAAGAAATTCCAAAGCGATTTTCCAAATTCTTACCCGTTGGCTTTACGTTATCGACTTACAGAAAACATTGAGGTGTCTTGTAGCGTTTGCCGGTTTCCCTATGCCATTTGTGGCCGTACACACGTATGTCCCAGCATCGGTTCTGTTAGCATGCGTGATGGCAAGCCGCTGACCAGAGGGGTACGAATCGCTTGATGTCTGGTTAATCTTTGTCCACGTGACTATTGGAAGAGGTTTCCCATCACTAGTACATTCGAGGTCCACGTGGTTTCCTTCAGTGACATTATATCTCTTGGTCGGTGGATTGATGGCAGGTGCGTCTGGAGATCACAAAGAAATGCCAAGATCAAATTATTCCAAATACTTAATAAAGAATAATAATAATAATAATAATAATAATAATAATAATAATAATAATAATAATAATAATAACTATAATAATAATAATAATAATAATAATAATAATAATAATAAGACAGCGTAGATCTCTAGAATGATAAGCACCATTGCTTATTTTGGAAAGTACTAACGGAAGATTGATTTCAGTCAGTTGGGAAATGTGTTCTTTCTTTTTTGTCGAAGTGAATTCGCCACTAGCCGTTTGTCTATTGGGTTAAGCACCATGAACATCATAGAGGCTGTGCACTAGCTGTTTTTGTAAATATTTTCTTTAATTGTGTAGAGGTTGGTTTCACTAGTTGTCAGTTTGTGACTTACGGTTGACTATAATAGTGACAATGGAAATTGCATCGTCTCCAATTCCATTACTAGCTTTACATTGGTAGTCCCCCGAATCGTTGTTCTTCACACTTTTGACAACCAAAACATCCCCAACTGTGGTAAGTCTGGTGGAGTTTGATATTTTTGTCCAAATTATCTCTGGCTGTGGATTTCCACTTGCGTTGCACTTCAGTCGCAAGTCTTGTTGCTCTGTAACTGTGTGATTCCTATGTGTATTGATTATGCTTGGAGGATCTAGAAAGGTTAGATGAGGGAATTAGGCATTGCAAATAATTCGTTTTATGGCGTAACTTTACAACAAGAAGTTGCCCTTAAAATCACCAAAATATTATTGTGCCATTGCGTTACACTTCGGAAGCAATATTCAAAATGTTTCTCTGTTTACTGTTGCAGTCTTTTTCCGGCAAAGAATTTTATCGAATAACATGTCAGGGGGCGTCCGATTGAATTTATATACAGCGAAACGATCTGAAAGGCTTTATCTCAGAAAGTTTTCATAATGACCCCTTTTTGAGCGAAGAAAGAAATTACAAAGAGATTTCCCAAATTCTATCTAGTTGGCTCTACTTTATCGACTTACAGAAAACATTGAGGTATCTTCTAGCTGTTGCCGTTTTTCCTATCCCATTTGTGGCCGTACACACGTATGTCCCAGCATCGCTTCTGTTGGCATGCGTGATGGCAAGCCGCTGACCAGAGGGGTATGAATCGCTTGATGCCTGACTAATCCTGGTCCACGTGACTATTGGAAGAGGTGTCCCATGACTAGTACATTCGAGGTCCACGTGGTTTCCTTCAGTGACATTATATCTCTTGGTCGGTGGATTGATGGCAGGTGCGTCTGGAGATCACAAAGAAATGCCAAGATCAAATTATTCCAAATACTTAATAAAGAATAATAAAAATAAGACAGCGTAGATCTCTAGAGTGATAAGCGCCATTGCTTATTTTCGAAAGTACAAACGGAAGATTGATTTCAATCAGCTGGGAAATGTGTGATTATTTTTTTTTTGTCGAAGTGAATTCGCCACTAACCATTTGTCTATAGGGTTAAGCACCATGAACATCATAGAGGCTGTGCACTAGCTGTTTTTGTAAATATTTTCTTTAATTGTGTAGACGTTGGTTTCACTAGTTGTCAGTTTGTGACTTACAGTTGACTATAATAGTGACAATGGAAATTGCATCGTCTCCAATTCCATTACTAGCTTTACATTGGTAGTCCCCCGAATCGTTGTTCTTCACACTTTTGACAACCAAAACATCCCCAACTGTGGTAAGCCTGGTGGAGTTTGATCTTTTCGTCCAAATTATCTCTGGCTGTGGATTTCCAGTTGCGTTGCACTTGAGTCGCAAGTCTTGCTGCTCTGTAACTGTGTGATTGCTATGTGTATTGATTATGCTTGGAGGATCTAGAAAGATTAGACAAGGCAATTAGGCATTGCAAAATATTCGTTTTATGGCGTAACTTTGCAACAAGAAGTTGCCCTTAAAATCACCAAAGTATTATTGTGCCATTGCGTTACACTTCGTAAGCAATATTCAAAATGTTTCTCTGTTTATTGTTGCAGTCTTTTTCCGGCAAAGAATTTCATCGAATAGCATGTCAGGAGGCATCCGCTTGAATTATTAATCAGCGAAACGATCTGAAAGGCTTTATCTCAGAAAGTTTTCACAATGACCCCTTTTGGGCGAAGAAAGAAATTCCAAAGCGATCTTCCAAATTCTTACCCGTTGGCTTTACGTTATCGACTTACAGAAAACATTGAGGTGTCTTGTAGCGTTTGCCGGTTTCCCTATGCCATTTGTGGCCGTACACACGTATGTCCCAGCATCGGTTCTGTTAGCATGCGTGATGGCAAGCCGCTGACCAGAGGGGTACGAATCGCTTGATGTCTGGTTAATCTTTGTCCACGTGACTATTGGAAGAGGTTTCCCATCACTAGTACATTCGAGGTCCACGTGGTTTCCTTCAGTGACATTATATCTCTTGGTCGGTGGATTGATGGCAGGTGCGTCTGGAGATCACAAAGAAATGCCAAGATCAAATTATTCCAAATACTTAATAGAGAATAATAATAATAATAATAATAATAATAATAATAATAATAATAATAATAATAATAATAATGATAATATTAATAATAATAATAATAATAATAATAATAATAATAATAAGACAGCGTAGATCTCTAGAATGATAAGCACCATTGCTTATTTTGGAAAGTACTAACGGAAGATTGATTTCAGTCAGTTGGGAAATGTGTTCTTTCTTTTTTGTCGAAGTGAATTCGCCACTAGCCGTTTATCTATTGGGTTAAGCACCATGAACATCATAGAGGCTGTGCACTAGCTGTTTTTGTAAATATTTTCTTTAATTGTGTAGAGGTTGGTTTCACTAGTTGTCAGTTTGTGACTTACGGTTGACTATAATAGTGACAATGGAAATTGCATCGTCTCCAATTCCATTACTAGCTTTACATTGGTAGTCCCCCGAATCGTTGTTCTTCACACTTTTGACAACCAAAACATCCCCAACTGTGGTAAGTCTGGTGGAGTTTGATATTTTTGTCCAAATTATCTCTGGCTGTGGATTTCCACTTGCGTTGCACTTCAGTCGCAAGTCTTGTTGCTCTGTAACTGTGTGATTCCTATGTGTATTGATTATGCTTGGAGGATCTAGAAAGGTTAGATGAGGGAATTAGGCATTGCAAATAATTCGTTTTATGGCGTAACTTTACAACAAGAAGTTGCCCTTAAAATCACCAAAATATTATTGTGCCATTGCGTTACACTTCGGAAGCAATATTCAAAATGTTTCTCTGTTTACTGTTGCAGTCTTTTTCCGGCAAAGAATTTTATCGAATAACATGTCAGGGGGCGTCCGATTGAATTTATATACAGCGAAACGATCTGAAAGGCTTTATCTCAGAAAGTTTTCATAATGACCCCTTTTTGAGCGAAGAAAGAAATTACAAAGAGATTTCCCAAATTCTATCTAGTTGGCTCTACTTTATCGACTTACAGAAAACATTGAGGTATCTTCTAGCTGTTGCCGTTTTTCCTATCCCATTTGTGGCCGTACACACGTATGTCCCAGCATCGCTTCTGTTGGCATGCGTGATGGCAAGCCGCTGACCAGAGGGGTATGAATCGCTTGATGCCTGACTAATCCTGGTCCACGTGACTATTGGAAGAGGTGTCCCATGACTAGTACATTCGAGGTCTACGTGGTTTCCTTCAGTGACATTATATCTCTTGGTCGGTGGATTGATGGCAGGTGCGTCTGGAGATCACAAAGAAATGCCAAGATCAAATTATTCCAAATACTTAATAAATGATAATAATAATAATAATAATAATAACAATAATAATAATAATAATAATAATAATAATAATAAGACAGCGTAGATCTCTAGAATGATAAGCACCATTGCTTATTTTGGAAAGTACTAACGGAAGATTGATTTCAGTCAGCTGGGAAATGTGTTCTTTTTTTTTTGTCGAAGTGAATTCGCCACTAGCCGTTTATCTATTGGGTTAAGCACCATGAACATCATAGAGGCTGTGCACTAGCTGTTTTTGTAAATATTTTCTTTAATTGTGTAGAGGTTGGTTTCACTAGTTGTCAGTTTGTGACTTACGGTTGACTATAATAGTGACAATGGAAATTGCATCGTCTCCAATTCCATTACTAGCTTTACATTGGTAGTCCCCCGAATCGTTGTTTTTCACACTTTTGACAACCAAAACATCCCCAACTGTGGTAAGCCTGGTGGAGTTTGATATTTTTGTCCAAATTATCTCTGGCTGTGGATTTCCAGTTGCGTTGCACTTGAGTCGCAAGTCTTGTTGCTCTGTAACTGTGTGATTCCTATGTGTAATGATTATGCTTGGAGGATCTAGAAAGGTTAGATGAGGGAATTAGGCATTGCAAATAATTCGTTTTATGGCGTAACTTTACAACAAGAAGTTGCCCTTAAAATCACCAAAATATTATTGTGCCATTGCGTTACACTTCGGAAGTCTCCGCTTACGAGCCAGAAGGCTCATCAGGCTCATCAGGCCGGCGCTTATCTCCGGTTTCTGTAGCATGAAGCGGCTAGCAGTATTTGTACTTCCCCCTGGATGGGATGCTAGTCCATCGCAGGGTTACCCCCAGCATTACGCCGGTACCCATTTAAACACCTGGGTTGAGAGAGGCACCGTGAGAGTAAAGTGTCTTGCCCAAGAACACAACACAATGTCCCCTGCCAGGCCCCGAACCCGGACCACACGATCCGAAGTCGAGCGCACTAACCATGAGGCCACCGCGCCTCCCGTTACACTTCGGAAGCAATATTCAAAATGTTTCTCTGTTTACTGTTGCAGTCTTTTTCCGGCAAAGAATTTTATCGAATAACATGTCAGGGGGCGTCCGATTGAATTTATATACAGCGAAACGATCTGAAAGGCTTTATCTCAGAAAGTTTTCATAATGACCCCTTTTTGAGCGAAGAAAGAAATTACAAAGAGATTTCCCAAATTCTATCTAGTTGGCTCTACTTTATCGACTTACAGAAAACATTGAGGTATCTTCTAGCTGTTGCCGTTTTTCCTATCCCATTTGTGGCCGTACACACGTATGTCCCAGCATCGCTTCTGTTGGCATGCGTGATGGCAAGCCGCTGACCAGAGGGGTATGAATCGCTTGATGCCTGACTAATCCTGGTCCACGTGACTATTGGAAGAGGTGTCCCATGACTAGTACATTCGAGGTCTACGTGGTTTCCTTCAGTGACATTATATCTCTTGGTCGGTGGATTGATGGCAGGTGCGTCTGGAGATCACAAAGAAATGCCAAGATCAAATTATTCCAAATACTTAATAAATGATAATAATAATAATAATAATAATAACAATAATAATAATAATAACAATAATAATAATTACAATAATAATAATAACAATAATAATAATAATTATAAAAATAATAACAATAAGACAGCGTAGATCTCTAGAATGAAAAGCACCACTGCTTATTTTGGAAAGTACGAACGGAAGATTGATTTCAGTCAGTTGGGAAATGTGTTCTTTTTTTTTTGTCGAAGTGAATTCGCCACTAACCGTTCACGGTCTATTGGGTTAAGCACCATGAACATCATAGAGGCTGTGCACTAGCTGTTTTTGTAAATATTTTCTTTAATTGTGTAGAGGTTGGTTTCACTAGTTGTCAGTTTGTGACTTACGGTTGACTATAATAGTGACAATGGAAATTGCATCGTCTCCAATTCCATTACTAGCTTTACATTGGTAGTCCCCCGAATCGTTGTTTTTCACACTTTTGACAACCAAAACATCCCCAACTGTGGTAAGCCTGGTGGAGTTTGATATTTTTGTCCAAATTATCTCTGGCTGTGGATTTCCAGTTGCGTTGCACTTGAGTCGCAAGTCTTGCTGCTCTGTAACTGTGTGATTGCTATGTGTATTGATTATGCTTGGAGGATCTAGAAAGATTAGACAAGGCAATTAGGCATTGCAAAATATTCGTTTTATGGCGTAACTTTACAACAAGAAGTTGCCCTTAAAATCACCAAAGTATTATTGTGCCATTGCGTTACACTTCGTAAGCAATATTCAAAATGTTTCTCTGTTTATTGTTGCAGTCTTTTTCCGGCAAAGAATTTCATCGAATAGCATGTCAGGAGGCATCCGCTTGAATGATTAATCAGCGAAACGATCTGAAAGGCATTATCTCAGAAAGTTTTCATAATGAGCCCTTTTGGGCGAAGAAAGGAATTCCAAAAAGATTTCCCAAATTCTTACCCGTTGGCTTTACTTTATCGACTTACAGAAAACATTGAGGTATCTTGTAGCGTTTGCCGGTTTCCCTATGCCATTTGTGGCCGTACACACGTATGTCCCAGCATCGGTTCTGTTAGCATGCGTGATGGCAAGCTGCTGACCAGAGGGGTATGAATCGCTTGATGCCTGGCTAATCTTTGTCCACGTGACTATAGGAAGAGGTTTCCCATGACTAGTACAGGCGAGGTCCACGTGGTTTCCTTCAGTGACATTATATCTCTTGGTCGGTGGATTGATGGCAGGTGCGTCTGGAGATTACAAAGAAATGTCAAGATCAAATTATTCCAAATACTTAATAAATAATAATAATAATAATAATAATAATAGTAATAATAATAATAATAATAGTAATAATAATAATAATAATAATAAGACAGCGTAGATCTCTAGAATGATAAGCACCACTGCTTATTTTGGAAAGTACGAACGGAAGATTGATTTTAGTGACTTGGGAAATGTGTTCTTTTTTTTTTGTCGAAGTGAATTCGCCACTAACCGTTTGTCTATCGGGTTAAGCACCATGAACATCATAGAGGCTGTGCACTAGCTGTTTTTGTAAATATTTTCTTTAATTGTGTAGACGTTGGTTTCACTAGTTGTCAGTTTGTGACTTACAGTTGACTATAATAGTGACAATGGAAATTGCATCGTCTCCAATTCCATTACTAGCTTTACATTGGTAGTCCCCCGAATCGTTGTTCTTCACACTTTTGACAACCAAAACACCCCCAACTGTGGTAAGCCTGGTGGAGTTTGATATTTTTGTCCAAATTATCTCTGGCTGTGGATTTCCAGTTGCGTTGCACTTGAGTCGCAAGTCTTGCTGCTCTGTAACTGTGTGATTGCTATGTGTATTGATTATGCTTGGAGGATCTAGAAAGATTAGACAAGGCAATTAGGCATTGCAAAATATTCGTTTTATGGCGTAACTTTGCAACAAGAAGTTGCCCTTAAAATCACCAAAAAATTATTGTGCCATTGCGTTACACTTCGGAAGCAATATTCAAAAGGTTTCTCTGTTTACTGATGCAGTCTTTTTCCGGCAAAGAATTTCATCGAATAGCATGTCAGGAGGCGTCCGGTTGAATTATTAATTAGCGAAACGATCTGAAAGGCATTATCTCAGAAAGTTTTCATGATGACCCCTTTTGGGCGAAGAAAGAAATTCCAAAGGGATTTTCCAAATTTTTTACCCGTTGGCTTTACTTTATCGACTTACAGAAAACATTGAGGTATCTTGTAGCTTTTGCCGGATTCCCGATGCCGTTTGTGACTGTACAGATGTATATACCAGCATCTGTTCTGGTAGCGTTGATGATGCTGATCCTCCCATCAGCCGACTGTGAGACATTTAAGACCTTGCCAACTTTTGTCCACGTGACCACTGGAAGAGGCATTCCATCACTGATACAGTCGAGCTCAACATCGTTTCCTTCGGTGACATTCAATCTCTTGGTCAGAGGATTGATGATGGGTGCGTCTGCAGAGTTCAAAGTAGAAGAATAACTAACACGTAGCAAAATATTTTCACAAAGTGTATACATGGTTAGAGAGCTACTAATGTGCTTGGCAGTTTACTTTCAAGCATGGCCTCCTATTGGAGACTGGCTTCCGCCTTTCCGCTCTTGGTATGTTCATTGAAACGGAAATATCACGTGGTCATTAGTAGTTTATTTTTTGTTGATACCAACCCATTTACTTATTTTTTCTGACTTTTCAAATGATGTATTTGATATTTTTATCGCGAGGATTTTTTCCTCGGCATAATCAGCTCTCTTCTTATACTAATGATACTACGCGATCAACAAGTGTCATGATTTTTATCCACATTTCTGGTCACCTAAGCCTTCGAAATTTACACATAAAGCAAACAAGGTTTCACGCTAGGCAAGTTTCTTGGTCTTTGTTCGCGCTATCTTGGAGATTTAAGGACGTTCGCGCGAAAATCTTCCCACATTGAAATTTGCTTCACTTCTCGTCTGAAGTTAGGTCATAAATTACTTATTCCAAAAATGAAAAAAAAGTTGAGGGTCACCGACTTTGTTTCGGAGAAAAAGGCAAGGGAAAAATGCTCTAATTTCGATAGATAGGTCATCATAACGACACGTATGCTCATCTACTCGTCCGTCGAAAATCATAAAAATAATATATTAGAGTGAAGGTTTCTGTGTATAGAAATATAGGACTGCGTTTTTTAGATAATTTCAGGCCACTGGGGATGTCGTAGACATTAGAGTTAATCCTGAACGAGCGTTTTTGAAGATGAATTGGAATTAAATGTGCCATTCTTCATTCTTTAGCCGACCTGGAAATTTTCCCCCGCCATTTTTGTCGCCATAAGATCTTAACTAATGTTTGAAGTAATGCGTGACAAATTGCAGTCGCGTTACCTGCGCAGTAAAAATTGCGCACAAACAATTAGCGCGAACGTCCTTAGGATAGCAAAATATGATGATCCACTGAGCCGTGTATTTTCTCTTGC
>NC_090895.1:5870541-5930541 GCF_036669925.1 Montipora capricornis | reverse complement strand
CAGGGCGGAGAATTTTTCAATGATTACGTATGAAATCGCAAGCGATCGCAAGTCAGTGGAACTTGACAAAGACTGTATTAGAGTACATCGATCCGAAAGTGATCAAAAAAGAAAGTATCATGCTCTTTTTTTGTTTGTTTGTTTTTTCTGCTCTTTCCTCAGTGTTATTCATCTGCATACAAAATCTTCAACATTTTCTCGAAACAGATAGGCGATACTTACAATGAACTGTGACTCTGACTGAGTCAATTGCTTTGCCGTGCCCGTTAATTGCAGTGCACAGATACAAACCATCCTGGTTCCTGTTTATATTTTTCAATGAAAGGACCGTGCTTGAGTTAAGGGTCTTCTCTTCGTTACTAGCTTTTGACCACGTTATTGAGGGTGGAGGAGTGCCACTTGCGTGACAAGAGAGCCTCACGTCATTACTTTCGTTGACTGTTTGGTTGGGCGAAATCACAGTAATCGTAGGAGGCCCTATAAACAAAGAAAGAGTTACTCACAGAGGTCATCTAATTTGGCACCGATTGATTTGTGAAAACAAATGTTGATTCGGGGTTTGGCTCAAATTTTCAATGGATAGCTTTTTCTGCAAATTGTGCACTTTCAGCATTAGTGATTTGTTCGTAGGCAGGATTATCACAACAGCTTCTGCCAATTACTGCACTGTTACTGGCATGCATAATAAACCACAACTCCAAAGCTTCATGGCCTTCTCATTTCAACCAATTTGTGCTTTCATATCGACGTCCGTCATGTCGGAATTTCTCTCCTGGAATTGTGACTCTTTTCCATTTACCAGGGGCACCCAACGTCAATTTTCGGAACTTCAATATCTGTTCGGAAGACGATTTGAGATTTAGAATTTTCGGAACATTTGTTGTAAAATTTCTTGCTTAACTGCCTCTCTTAGGATTTTCCAACATCTGAAAAATGGTATAATTGCCCATTTTTTACGGATTTTTACCCTAAAAAGGTCACCTAGAATTTTCGGGAGCCTTTTTTCTGGCTGAAATTTTCGAAACGGTAAGTTTTGATCCCTATAGTTTTCGGATCACTAGACTTTCAGCTAGGAAATCCGAACAGCTGAAAAATTTTTTGGGGACACAAATATGCATATATCTACCGTTTAAATACTAAAACACGGTTAACGATGCTATGTCTAAGTGGTTTTGAACAATATTCTCGATGGGTGCCCCTGATTTACGTTGATCGCCTTATATTCTAGTCAAGCGAGCCGTGCTGGTGACAAACAATATGTTTTGATCCACGAAAACGAAAAAAAAACAGATGTTTCATCTTTCGTGTCCGTCCTCTGAGTACGTCTGGGTTTATGCCTAATCTATAAATTTGATTAACATTAATCTCTCTTTAGAGCGACCAATTCGACCTTTATTATTCAGCCTTTTCGCCGCGAAGATGACTTGAAATTAACTGTTGCTTTACAAAGGAAACCAGCAGTGAAGTTTAAGGTTTTAGATTCGGTTAAAATACCAAACCTAACTTGGTTGTACTGTGAATTATACAGCGTATGTATAAACACTGTAGGTTACGTAAGTATTGTCAGAGGTTTTCGTAGAAGTGTCTATTGTGAAGTGAAGTTGAGTAAATAAATAAACAAATGAATATAAAATAGTAATAAATTAATAAATGAACTACCGAAACTGTCATCCTTTTATCTGGTTCCCTTCTAACGATTCGTTTCAAGCGCTCAGCATTAAAAGATGCGCCATGATATGTGAGGAAAATAAGTGCTTCGACAGCTCTTAGAGGGGATATGTCGCACAAAATGACGTCATTAAATGACACCCAAAACGCCCAAAAAGTAAATTGAAACATTGCAACATCCACTTTAAACTGTTGAACAACATAAAAGAAATACAGCAAAAGGAAAGAAAGGAAAGTATGGATGGACACAAATGGGCAAGACTGAAACGGATTGCATTTTGGTAATCTTGAAAAAAGTCAGTCCGACGTTTTTTGTTTTTTCTCAGAATCATCTTGTTTGTGATGTAACAAATAATTTTATCAGTGAAGGAATTCCACATTACCATTCTCGAGTTTTCAACACGTGATTAACTAAAAATGTTCACTTAACACCCTAAAATAACGTGACATAACCCTGTAATAAACTTAAAGAATGAAATTGTGTTTTCCCAGGCTATGATCAGTCCTTCACTAAGAGGATCAACATTTAACTGTATACTATGATACTGCTTTAGCAACTGGAATAAACTTAAAAGCCCCGGCAATAAAAGATCAAAAGACAGAAATTCTACTGGCATTTTATTAGAAAAATCTGGCATGATAAGCATGGAAACGGGTAATTTGAAAGTGTAAGAAAAAACGCTTGATATATAAAGTTTAAGCGGCTTAGCTGGAAATTCCTTGTGAACACAAAGGATGGAAATTAGTCAAATAACGAAATCCCGGAGCCGTCAGTATTTCTATTGGGACTTTAAACACAAGTAACAATGGAAAGAGAACACTTTTTGGTACTTTCCCTGTTTCCACTTAACAATCTCCAGGTTCGTGTTCGTATAACTGTTTTAAATTTATGCCATCAATACGCCGAATTTTCCATATAAGAATAAAAAATCTGGTAGAGTAGACACCATTTAATACAGTAGAGGTCATTTTGGCTGACGAAAGACTCTAGAAGGACGTCTTGATTCAGAATAGACCTACCTAGTATTATCAGTTGAGTGCAATTTACTTCGCTGTGTCCTTGCATTCCATTGGCAGAAGGCCTCGTGTTCACTTCACAGCAGTACTCAGCTTTGTCATCCATTTTCAAGTTCAAAAGCATAAATGATGGTGTTCCTCTCTGCAGCAACACAACTTTCTCGCTAAAGGAATCATAAAACACTATCCCACTTTTATCATATTTCATAATTTTTGTCAAATGGCTACCCTGGCGTTTAAGCAAGACGAAATAGTCCAGTACATTTGTGGAAGTAAGTGTGTAATTCCATTCTAGGGTGACGTTTTTACCAAGAGTCGCGGACACAGGGTTCGCAGGTGTTTTCGTCCAGGTAATAGCTGCAAAGAAGAACAGATCTATATTGATTACGTTTCTACACCTGACATCTGCAATCTATGGTTAACATATGATTGCATTGTACTATCACATGAAGGCCGGAAACTACACCGAGATGGCGAAGATAAAGTTATTTCTTTGAAACCTTGGCAAAAGCAAAGCAGGAAACCATTTTACCAATTGGAACAGGGCAGAAACTACAAAACTCAGTACTTTTTTCGCGAGATAAGATTTGACCACCGTCCATTTTGTTGGCTCTGCTTGGTATGTTTGATTTTCCAATTCCCTTCTTTAAAGGAAATGAAAAGATGCGCAATACTGAGCAAATTACCTGATGACTGGAGAAACAAAATTAATGATACCGTGATAAATAGAGATGTTTCTTTGTGTGAAAGGAGCAGCAACCTAATGGATTCACACAACGACACCATGCTTGACCGCTAGCAAGACGCTCGGGTTCAGCGAAAGAACAATAAGAGACACGTACTTTACATTATCACTATGCTTGGAATGCACCTTCACAGATCAATTGCTTTCTCCAGTAACGACAAGTTCCGATTGTTTAATCCCCTAAATCTGCCAATCGGATTTAATTGGGGTTCTAATGGGTTTACTTAAAGTCACGAATGTTATTTACAGCTTTTTCTTCTATATATATAATTTTTGAATTATATAGCTATTTTATTCAGCTAGGATCTAGGTTGGTGCACAACTTGCCAGATGCATCGAATGCTGATTAACTACCCACATAACCCATGTTTAAGTTCTTTAAACGTTGCATTATGCCTTCAAGATTCCGGTCTGGTCCATTTAAACCCTATTATAAACACTCGATGAAATTCTTACGATGACATGTTTCGTTTAACGGCAATAATAGAGTATCTTTAACTATCAATATCTTTGAGGAAAAATTCATACTCTAGGAAACCCCCAGGCTCCCCGAATCTGAATATGACAAAAAGACAAAAGATGAGAGGTCGGCTCCATCCTAAGGGGAGTAAGAGGTGGTTTACGAATGCAAGAATAATCAAACTAGCTTTATTTCCTTATCGGTAATATTTGCATTTATTTTCAGGAACCCCAATGAAGACGACCTCCTGCAGTGATAAAACTCTTAACAAGTTTGTTAATTGGGTAGTCCAATTTTTCACTCGTTTCCGCTGTAACGGACGCACGGTTTTGATACACCTTGCTAAGGTTTATCGAAATTCATTATTAAATGTCACTAGGCTCTAGGCGATAAGAAATTTGCGGAACCCTATTTCAGATAATTAATTGAAAATTTGTGGCTTTTTCTGCTTAACCTAAATTTCGATTTCAGTCAGTGTCAGAAGAGACACGAGAGTCTCTTACTTCATCATGATCATCTCGGACTTATCAGATTCCTCTGTCAAAAGAGGATTTGTGACTTGCTACGTCACAGGCCAACGGAAATAGAATGTCGTATCAAAATGAAAGTTGTTTTCATCATGAAGTTTCGTTATTAGCGACCATTTTCAAATCATTAAATGCGACAAAGGCTGCTGGTTATAATTAATTGTGTGGCATTTACTTCAAGAGAAAGAAGGGGAATTCATCTTTGCTTACTGAAGGTAGCAACTTTCAAAGTGTCCGATGGAATGGGCATTTTGTTTATCCCAAATAACATAGACCTTTTTCATCAATGGCGGTCAATTTATAATTCTTTTGTCCAAGTACAAATTTGCCTACTAAGTCTTGATACCATACAGTAAATTGAAAAGAATACTTGCTCTAAAATAAGGCTTGGTAGGCTAATTTGCACATTGACAAAAGAATAATAAAAGAGGGGGTAGGGTATAGTTTTGTAAGAGGCTTAATACCATACGCAATACCGCTTGTCCTACGGTATTTAAATTCAAAAACATCTTTTGATATATTTAAAAGAAGTAAAAACCTTTTTGAATCGCGAAAAAATTTGCGAAATCTATTGCATTCTAATATTTTTTGAAAGAGCAAGCCCGGATCGCTTCTCTTTCTTGAAACAGTTCGATTATCAAGGAGTAAGCGACACTACAGGAATGATCCTGATTTGAAAATGCTCAGATGTATTCAAACTAATGACGGCTGTGAGAGAAAAGATGAAAAAAACCCAAAACCTATGAACGTTACGTCATTGACCAAGTGGACAGGGTGCTTATTTGCATTCTGATTAACTTATGTGGGTGGGTTTAAAACACAGGTCACATTCCACGGGTCAGGAGAACAATTAAGCCAAACGTTTCCCATAGACCTGAAACAACACGTTTGTAGAGTGATTAGGGCAAAGAGACACTTTTGGTTTTGTTTATTTATCTTTACGCCTGTGCTACATCCGCCGCTCCTCCAGAAGGTTCTTTTGAATTCATCCCCTATCACACTATGTCAACAGCGAACTGGTTTCTTCCCTCCAACTCTGTTAATGGGTCTGTAGAGAACGCACAATGCACATCAGAAATGGACAAAGGATAAAAAAGCACACTGCGAAAACAACTCACAGCCGTTACTTATATATAGCGTTGTTCCTCGTGACGTCACCCATTGTTTTGGTGTCCTTTGGAAAGAGAGAACCTGTCAAATTATTCACTAAACGTCAGTTTTTTTTATCCGTCTTTCCCACACCGGGAATCGAACCGGGGCCACAGCGTTGATTAACTTATGTGGATGGGTCTAAAACACAGGTCACACTCCACAGGTCAGGAGAACAACTAAGCCAAAAGTTTCCCATAGACCTGAAACAACACGTTTGTAGAGTGATTAGGGCAAAGAGACACTTTTGGTTTTGTTTATTTATCTTTGGGCCTATCAGTTCTACATCCGCCGCTTGTACTGTAGGTTCTTTTGAATTCATTCCCTATCACACTATGTCAACAGCTAACTGCTTTCTTCCCTCCAATTCGGTTAATGGGTCAGTAGAGAACGCACACTGCACACCAGAAATGGACAAAGGATAAAAAAGCACACTGCGAAAACAACTCACGGTCTTTACTTATATATAGCGTTGTTTCTCACGACGTCATCCATTGTCTTGGTGTCCTTTGGAACCCGTCAAATTATTCACTAAACGTCAGACGACCATCCGTCTTTCCCACACTGGGATTCGAACCGGGGCTACGGCGGTGAGAGCGCCGGATCCTAACCACTAGACCATATGGGAGTGAACACACCACTTACCACAACTCGGTCATTATCACACACCTCTTAACAACCTCTCACTGATGTGTCTCTCTGCTCTGTTGTATCGAGAAGAATTAGGCTCGATTCTTTCTGTTTTATGTTGTCTTGTGCCTATTGTTTTCTAAACCAATAAGGAGAGCCGTTAAATAAAAGATAGTTCACGGTATCCTGATCCTCGTTTTGGGGAGGCCCTGTACCTTCCAGACGCAGTCTGTGATTGCAGAACGAAACAATAGATGATACAACAGAAAAAATGCACCTATTGTAGTAGCTCTGATAACCGAAAGAAGCTACAGGTCATAGAGGGATTAATGAAAATATCAGTGCGGAATAGGTGCAGCATGCGCGTTTTAGGGCTGCGACTAGCATTTTACGCAAGGGATAACATTCTTCTTGGCATAAATTTAGCAGTATAAGTTTTAGGGTTGCAGCTGTCATTTTAACGTTAGTCTTCATTTTAACCTTTGTCTACAGTCGGTATTTTACACTGACCTATTTTTTAACGCTACAAAGTTCACTTGAAATGTTGCTTTCCAAACTGCTGAATTTAAAAAGTAAATTTTATTTTATTCTGGGTTTTATTCAAAACCCGCCAAACCTTACTCGATATACAAGTCAGAGAATGCGGTGTATTCTGCCGTAATTGCATACATGCATGTAGATAGAATTTATTTCTCAGTCGGATTTTGGATTGGTGACGGTGCTGGTATCTTCGAAAGAAAAAAATATTAAAAGAAGCAAATAAAAAACAATATATAATTCGTAAAATCACGGCAAATTTAACTGACCATGCTCACTTACTTACAATCTCAACCAAAATCCAACATACTTACTGCTTCGGAGCGAGCTGAGCTCTGGCGAGCAATGGGAGGGAATAGCAACACCCAAAGTGCCCCTGTGAATAAGAAAATCACTTCCTTTTTTTCATCAGATTTTAAAACTGTGTTTACTTGACACCCGACTGGCAAAATTTTGAGCTTTGACTTTTATGGCACGCAAAATGAATGATGTAATTTCTTGACACCCAAAATGCCCAAAAAGTACAATGAAACATTGCAATAACCTCTAAGAACTGTTGAACAACATAAAAGAAATACAGCAAAGGGAAAGAGAAGCATAGATCGACACAAATGGACAGGATTGAAACGGACTGCAATTTGGGTAATCTTGAAAAACGTCGGCCTGACGTTTTTCAAGTTTATGGCAAATAGCCTGGATAAAGTTATTAATTTTTGCTCACAATCATCTTGTTTGTGATAAAACGATAATTTCATCAGTAATAAAAGGAATTCCACATTACCATTTTCGAGTTTTAAACTCGTGATTAACCTAAGATTTCGCCTAAACACCCTAAAATAACGTGCCGAAACTTCTCGAATTCACCACTTTTTACAAACGTGCACTACGTTTATCCACAATGCACTGCGCTACGAACAACCTAAATTGCTATAATTAACGTTCGTGCCGGTATGTGAAAGTTCTGTGAATTTAGACAGATTTTAAGTTACATCGTTCGCTTTTTTCTTGCAGAAAATTCTGACATCCGAACTCCGAGCTTCGCATTTCATTGTTTGGCGCAGTTACGCCTCCTTCGGGTAGAATTCTAGAATCATAAGACATACTGTGATGATGACTCACCTCAATGTCTTGTTGTCTCTTCTATTTGTCATCTCGCTTCTCAGCTCAATCCGAAGCTTTTTAAGCGAGTTATCGCTTTTTGGAATTGAGCTGAGAAGCGAGATGACAATAGAAAAGAAAACCCGACATTGAGGGGAGTCATTTTCGTTTCACTCGCTGAACATTTGCATAAAGATTATAAAAATAATAACTACTCGCATCGTGAGCTTGGGCTGCCTGTGAGCCATGTAGAACTTTCTCGATTTCAATAACAAATTCGTTTTGCTGGGCTACCAGCCCTATAAAATAGAATTACTCTGAGGGAAACAAATTATTTCGTTGCTATAGTGTTTGTGAAACGATGAAAGATACCAAAGAAGGATATTTCATAGTCTAATAGTCTAAGCAAACTATAAATATTTTTTGAATTCTATTGTTGGGTAATACTTTAAGGCCCTTATGATGTCATATCGGCTACCATGGCAACACGGTAGGTTCACAAAAAGGCCCTCTAAATTTCAGTTTTTGAAAATTATCTGAAAAACTAAGTCGGTGACCTACCGTTTTTATTTCTTGGAAATCTCACTAAATTCTTTAACTTCTTAGAGAATATGACAACAAGTTATCTTGTAGAATACATCAAAAAAGGGCGTTTTATAGTTTACAGAAAATTGTACCAGATAACTTTCCTGGAATTTTTTTGGTTAAAGTGCCGTCGTGAATGATACGTGCATGCAAAAAATCAAGATGGGTCACCGAGCAAAATTTCGAGATGAAGACAATTTTTTCCGAGGGCTTTATTTCCGGTTCGCGCGATTTTAAGCCGTATTTTCTCTTCCGGTGTGTTGCGCGCGCTGCATGCTTTTTGATAGAAATTTGATTCATTCAGCTGACGCGTGTTTTTCTTAGTTATGGCGTGTGTAGGTTACATGCGCGCAGCTAAAAACCCTTTCGAGCCTCCTTAATTTTCAGAAATAATTATCTGGAAAAACGAAGTCTAACACTGGTTGGAAAAAGTATAAACTCTTCATGCTCTTACCTTTGAAAACTTTCCGGCCAAATTTTGAGGTCTTCTTTGTATTCTATAGCATAGCATTATCTTGTATTCTCAATATTTAGGACTCAGAAAGCAAGTTTACGCCGGCCGTTCTGTTTTGTTTGGATCACGCATCTTAGGAAGTAAATAATGCTCAATTACTCCGAGATAGCGAACCAATCAGATTGCTTGAAACATCAAGATCACTGAGTGAGTATATACAAGAGAAAATGAGGGGACAGAGAAGGAAGCTCCCGGTCCAGCCCTTGGGATATGTCATGTCCACGAAAGTTATTTTTAGATTAGCGGAAGTCTTCCGAGACGTCCGCATGCAGGCCAACCTCGGTCCGACGTTTGAAAGAAAATATATATTCATCAGCCTTCCACGTGCGCCATCATTTTCTCTTTTCACTAAGAACCTGAGAGCGAGGCAAGACTGCATGCGGACGTCTTAGAAGACAGACTTCCGCTCGTCGAAAAATAACTTTCGTGGACATAACACATAACATATCCCGGCCAACGCCTTGAGCCTCCCTCTCTGTCCCCCATTTTCTCTTGGTATATACTAAAAAAGGAATATTCAGAAGCCGTGAATTCCAGGTCGTGCGTTGGGAAACCTCAATACGTTGTTTAATTAACAGGCAACCAGCGCAACTCTTTCAAAGCTGGCGTAAGTGATCGAATTTCCTTGTATCTGTCATGATAGGCGCGGCAACGTTTTGGACCAATCGCAATTTAACGATATTCTTTCCTGAGGTGCTAGACCATACAGATGAGCAGTAAAGCAGCTTAGTATAAGCACACAGGTGATTATACAAAATCGCGCGCTCTCATTGGTTCGCTATCTCGGATTATCAGCCGATAATCACCTTGACGGACAAAATGGCTGCCAGTAGTCGTTTGGCCACTTTAATTGAAGATGATTTCGCGTTGAAATGTTTTTTTTTTCTCTTTTTTTGAAATAATCACCTGTGTATTTATACTAAAACAATTATTCGCCTCAGGCTCAGTGATTATCGGTGAATATTCACCTCGACTTCGTCTCGGTGAATATTCACCGATAATATTCACCGATAATCACGGCGAATAATTGTTAATTACTGGACACCAAAGCATTAATGACTATTAAAAGCAGATCTCGATTAAACGCATGCTTGACGCGGCTGATCCGACCGAGGTTCGACATACAGGATGAATTTTTTTTTTAAAATACGAGTATCAAAAGTGAGGTTTGGATCCAGTGTAACCCCGTGATCTCTAGCGAACCCCTTAGGTCCCTATACAAAAATTTGGTTTTATCAACGGAGTTGATAATGTAAATTGGCCACCGTACAGAGATTCTGAAAGCTGACGTTTCGAGCGTTAGCCCTTCGTCAGAGCGAATCGAGGGATTATGGGTTACGTGTAGTTTTTATAATAGAGTAGGAGCTACGCTATTGGTGGTAACATGGTAACGTGAAAAATAGGAATATATTAGTTAAATGAAAAGCGTTCGTTAATACCGTGAGGATTAAGGGTGCCGATTTGAAAGATGAATTTTTGTTCCAGATTCTTGCGGCTTTCCATCGTACCTAGATGTAGGGAAAGGCCGCAGATAGCCATGTGTTTTTTGGAGTGGTTAGGCAGATTAAAATGGCGAGCGCCTGACTTAGATGCATCCTTGTCATTCTTCTCAACATCGCGAAGGTGTTCGCGGAATCGGTCACCTAGTCGTCTACCTGTCTCACCAATGTATAATTTATTGCATAACGTACAGGTTATGCAATAAATGACATTTGTGGAGGTACATGTGAAACGATCGGTGATCTTAACAGATCGCTTAGGTCCCGATATCCTTCTAGTGTTAACAATGAAAAGACAAGTTTTGCATCGTGAGCGCGCGCATTTGAAAGTGCCGGGTTGCTCGTTAGTTTTGAGCGCGCTTCTAACTAAAAAGTTGCCTACGTTTTTGTCGCGTTTGAATGAAATAAGTGGAGGTTACGAAAAGATTCTACCAGTCTCGGGATCATTTTGGAGTAATTTAAAATTACTTAGAATGATGCTTTTGACTGCGTGATTATGAGGATGGAAAGTAAGGGTGAATGGAATTCTGTCATTCTTATCTTTTTGTGACGTTTGTAGTGATGACTGTCGATCAAATTGTTGGGCGCAATGATGGCCCGCTTTGACACCTTTGTGATGTTGAGAAGAATGACAAGGATGCATCTAAGCCAGTCGCTCGCCATTTTAATCTGCCTAACCACTCCAACACATGGCTATCTGCGGCCTTTCCCTACATCTAGGAACGACGGAAAGCCGCAAGAATCTGGAACAAAAATTCATCTTTCAAATCGGCACCCTTAATCCTCACGGTATTAACGAACGCTTTTCATTTAACTAATATATTCCTATTTTTCACGTTACCATGTTACCACCAATAGCGTAGCTCCTACTCTATTATAAAATCTAGGTACGACGGAAAGCCGCAAGAATCTGGAACAAAAATTCATCTTTCAAATCGGCACCCTTAATCCTCACGGTATTAACGAACGCTTTTCATTTAACTAATATATTCCTATTTTTCACGTTACCATGTTACCACCAATAGCGTAGCTCCTACTCTATTATAAAAACTACACGTAACCCATAATCCCTCGATTAGCTCTGACGAAGGGCTAACGCTCGAAACGTCAGCTTTCAGAATCTCTGTACGGTGGCCAATTTACATTATCAACTCCGTTGATAAAACCAAATTTTTGTATACTACTTCCCAACCGACGCAGCACCACAGTTTCTTTAGAAACTACCCCTTCATTCCCTTAGGTCCCTAGTTTACAATTTAAACTAACTATATTATGAAACAAGATATCAAGCATGATTATTCAAGCTATGGAGCGTTTTTACTCACGTGACCAGCAGCCATATTGGATCACTGAATTGAGTTCAATTCCTAGATGATCAGGTACACTATCATGGCCGCCATTTCATTGTTTTGGAACGTCAACATAGCTGCCGTGACGTCATGTGAAAACGCTTTATACAAGTAAAGTTGCGCCTTCGCCTCGAACTTCAAAAAATGAATGATGTTGGAAAAAAAAGTATGTAAATTACCACCATTCAGTAAAAATATTTTCCTTATTAGGGAATGAAAAGAGCTAATGAATGCTGTATGGGCCAAATTCATGGTCCATGTGTTTCTTTCTTTTGTAACAACGCCAAATGTATGGTTCATTTCCTTCTTTCCGTTTTGTAACAACGTAATATCCTAATATGTCTGCGATGCAAACAAGCGTTTACGCCATCGCTGACTCATAAATAAACTCAATTAGTTCAAACAAGGAAGTTAACTTCTTCCGATGTGCACAATGACAAAGTGCAAAAACTCTTAGCGGTGTGCTTGCCCCTCCCTTGTATTGTAAAGTAAGGTACTACAGCAGGCAAGTTGTGATACTTTTTTTCCTCTTTCCATAGTGTGTTCTAATTTGTCGTTTTAAGTGGTTGGTCTGTTGGATGAAATAGGTGACAACACGACCCAAACGTGACATTTTCCTCTCGTCTTGATTTAACCTCAACTTTGACCTTGAAGTAAATTTAGAAATCTAATCTGGCAAATGTGGGCATTGGGTCAAAAAAGCACACGAACGCTCAATTTCCACCCACCGCGGAATGGTTCAGTACAAAAAAAAAACGCAACAAGACAATAACAAACAGGTTACTCCTATTTATTCTATTACTCCCTTTAAACTTCAAGATGTCGTTTGACGCCACAAAGACAACTTCGCTATTTTGTGACATTTCTCAGTTTCCGGCCGGCAGAGCTACAGTAGCAGGTCCGTTTACACGAGTTCTCGAAGTCTCCTAGGGATCAGAATTCCCCCTTACCTACGGGAGGCTCTTGATAAATAATGAATGTCGTCAAAATTGCGTAACTTGCTCGAAATAACCAAAACAGAAAGCTTGACGTTATGCTATTGTTCTTGTGTGGGAAGCGTGACTCGAAATTTCCGGAATAATTATTAATTTCGGTCGTCAAGTACTCAGAACTCGTATTGCTCATGTTAAGATTCATCTAAGACGTGAGTCGCTAAAAATTCGGTTTACATCTTCAACCCCGAACTCAGTGTTATGGACAATTTACTTAGGCTTTTACTTCTCCTCCTCGCTTTGAAGTTCTCAGGTAAGCGACTACACTAGTACACAACATAGCTCTCTTATGTCAGTGGAATTCAGAAATACCGTGAGTTAAGTACTGAGCTCGCAGGTGTGAGTCTTTAAATGTCAAATGAAGGTATTACTGCCAAGGATTTGTCTGAGAAGCAGAAGACTTTGCTTCGGGTTTCCATTGTTGTATTAACCGAATGTACTGCAAAGCGACTGTTAATGAATGATTACTATTATTTTTGTTTGTCGTGCATTTGACATTACAAATAGTTTCTCAATTATCTAGTCTTGATTTAGACACACTTGTGGTTGAAAATAGATGCAACGTAAAGTTTTTCACTATGTCTTAAGTTCAGTGAATTGCGAACTAATGCGTCTTTAAATAAACATCTTCACACACACAGACAATTGTTTTCGAAATCTCTTGAGCTTTCCCGTAATTTTAATTAAGTTATTTGGTTAAGTCAAGTTAATAATTTGCTGGTCTGGCCACGAATTAGCATTTAGCATTTTATTCATTCGATTTCATCGTTTTCTGTCGCACCATTATTTCGAATATTTCTTCAAACGAATTGTCAAACTAATTTTTGTTTACGCAAGAATTATTTGCATAACTGACCATGTTTAGTTACCCCAATTTGCGTTAATCAAAAAAATATCCATTTGTGACATTCATCGGGTCGAGAAAACAAAACAAATCAGAGAACTTTAAAGGTAGGTAAACTGGACCAACCGCGAGAATAATCTGAAGTGTGATGTAGCTATTGCCATAACTAATATCTTGGCAGAAAAGAATGCAGACAATATAGCACGAAATTTTTAAAATTTTGTTGTAAAAAAACATTTTCGCTGTGATTCATATATATCTGGCCAATCTCGTCCTCAGAGTCCGCTTTGTCAGCACCAAGAACACGGACTTTGGCCACTTTATAGACCTCTTTCATAATGGTGGCCAAATAATTTAGTGCTAATAAACCGTTATAGCGTCGCTACGACGAGCAAATTTCAAAAGAATATTTGTTTCAAAATGAGGGCAGTAGGTGTAATTAACATACCGTAGAGTTCCGATAGTAGCGACCCTCGTTACTTTTGAAATTAGCAGCCTTTGGGGGTCGCTACTTTCGGGGGGTTCGTTACTTTCGGGGAACAAAAATCGCTTACAAATAGAGCTGGCGCGAGCGTTTTTTCCGAAATAAAAAATGAACAAAATAAAATTTAAAAAAGAACAACATTTTATTTGCATTCCATATGTATAGACGCGTTTCATAAAAAGAAGATAACAATGACAAATACAGCAAAAGACTACATAGAAAACTATGTAGAGTTTTCAATTTCAATTTGAAGAAACGTTCCTGTTGTTAATACGAAATTATATCGGTTTAAGGTGGCTCTTACATCGCCACATCAGTAAACTGATGTCAAGGACGAATGGTGGCATAAAGCTTGCCCTTGTTGTAAATTTAAGTGCATTATCGTGAACAATTTGTGACACTGCACGAGCATACTATTGTAAATTAAAATTTTGACTATTGATTGACAAATTAATGCTATACGTACACCAATTAAAAAAACTTGGTCTCGCTACTTTCGGGGGACGTGTCGCTACTTTGGTGATTTACTAGCGGTCACAAAAAATTGACGTTAATTTCGGGGGGGGGGGGGGGAGGGGTGCTATTTTCGGGGAGTCGTTACTATCAGAACTTTACGGTAAACACAAAGGAATGTAAATATGGTCGCCATTTATGAAAGTGGTCTATGCGCAGTCGTAGCCGGAAGGTACTCTTTGTAACCGTTCACAACCACTGTTGTTTCAAATTTCTGAGCGTGCGTAGACGACCCGGAAGTCCGTGATTTGCGGACTTCCTGGCTTGGAAGTGGCCAGAGTCCGTGTTCTTGGTGCTGACCAAAAGAAAAGCGGTCTCAGGGAACGCGATTGATATCTGGCTACATAGTTGTTACTAGATAACCTATCTTTGAAATGTCACGTAACAGCACAGAATTCATCGTAGCCCGGTTTATCAGGCTCTCTGGCTTAGCTTAGGATAACGAGCCAGTAATTGTGGCGGAACTGCCACAGAGAGCGCGAGAAGAAAATTAGTCGCTCCATACTCCAAACAAGTCTTTTCTTTTTTGTGCACATAGTCAGCAGTCCATTAAAGTATATTTTATTTCGTATGAGTAAATGAAAAACTCAATTGGTAAGTTTGAGATTCAATGTTCTTGGTAGGCCACTCTTCTCAGACACGCTAGTACGATCCGAATGCTTGTAAAACGTATTGTATTTACAAAATGAGTGGGGGGGGGGGGGGGTGGTCCACGGGGTAGTCCATGGACCGGGTCCATGAAGGGTTCCATGGACCGAGTCCACAGGGGTGGTCCATGGACCTAGGGTCCATGTTTTGTATACGTCCCCATGAACGCCCCGTCTCGTTCGTATAAATTCAGCCATTGAAAAACCCATCACAGCGCCATGAATTTCTTGCCTGTCTAAATTTGTGTTTTGGAATATTCGATTCTTTGACAGATTGTTTATCATGGAGCATTAATTCGCCACAAAACGTGAAGCTTGGATCACCCGTTACTTTGGAATGGAATGTTTCACTAACGCGAGAAGAGAAAACGAAAGCAAATCGCTTTTCCTTCATTCTTGTGGAACGTGAGTTGTTCCTCTACAGCGACCAATGGCAGATTATTGTCGTAAAGCAGTACTTGGGCGCCGCTACCCAAGAGATCGACAAGCGAGACTCTTTTGATGTCATTCCTGGGAATGATATCACAATTAAAGTGAAGAATGTCACCGAATTAGACTTGACTCGTTTTCGCTGTACTTTTTTCAGCTCTTTTGCGGCGCCGAAGAGTGACATTCTCGTGGATATCACAGGTGAGATCTCGCGATGAAGTTGGATCGTACGGGTTGGTGCAGGCTAGTCTTTACACGGACAAAAACAACATGATCTCTTCTCTAAATTAACGATTATCGTTAATTTGTAATATGCTTTGAATTTACTATTGTCGTTAATTATGACACAGATTCCTAGGACTTGTGGTATGAGAAAATAAGGGAATAAAAAATCATATCCGTGGATTGGATTTCAACCCGGAGTTTCTACTCTATAGGAACCGCTTCTTTCCTCTTCACCAATGAAGAACAAGACACCGCACTCTCAAAAAAAGAAAGACATTTCTTTAAGTCTCCCATAGAATCTCAATGCTGTGGAGTAATTAGGCCTAGGCTAGATTAATAATTTAGGTCAAAGCTTTAAAATATTGTCCGTGAACAGCTAGCGGTGTGGTGGTCAAGTGGTTATGTGACGGGTTAATAATGAACATTCCTAGGTTCGAGTCCCAAGTCCATAGACTCTCCATACACTTGGGTTATTTCCCATAATCCATATCAAGCTTTCAGTCTTCTAAATTAACGATAATCGTTAATTCAAGGTAGAGAATGGGTTGAAAAAAAAAAAAAAACCAATGATGTTCATTTCAAGAGTCAGCGGAGTACGTGCTCGTTTCAGTGACCAGGCAAAGGGCAGATTTCTCGATTTTGAAGATGACTTCCGATTCGAGATATCACTTGATGCTACTTTCACCCGAACACGTTTTCGATTCGACACGGTTTCGTGACTTTGAAACCGAGTTGAAAAGATGTGGTTTCGAACTTTTTACACGGAGCCTATGTTACCATTTCGGAGCGTTAATCTCGTCCTCAGGCGTCCATCACTGATGAATGAGATCTGGGAACGTGCCCAACGCCATTTTGTTGTTGGAAGCGACACAATTCAGATGAACGGATAGTGAACTAGAATTCCTTTTACTACATGTAGTTATTAATGAATATGAAACGACTGAGAACGGTGCTTGGAAATCGGTTCAGCAGACATCAATGGATCCCCTTAGGGTAGAATTTTACAATGACTGCAAAATTCTAGCGCGCTCATTGGCTAATTTATATCGTCAATAAGCGCACAGACACATAAATTTATAATTTCAGATTGAAGTTTCTCGCATTTTTGTCTCGCGTTCTTCTCGTGTTTTGCCTTAATTTTGACCCCTCTTCCTTTTTGTTATTGTAAAAAACAAATTGATATCAGTTTTTCATGCGTCTGTCCTGTTATTGACAATGAATTTCGTCATAACATTGTCAAAGTAGTCTGCGGATCCACTCGGCTATCGCGGATTCACAGCTACTTTGGCAATGTTATGACGAAATTCATGATCAATAACAAGACAGACATGAAAAAATGATATCAATTTGTTAAATGGAGGATCTGGAAAGCATTTCCCTCTTTATGGTGGAAGAAATACACGAGAAATAAAGAAAAGAAGCAAGCCATAAATTGAAGTCCTTCGCTAGCAAGACAAATTTGGCACCACAACACTGAACCGTATTCAAATCGATTCGGTTTCGTCGTTTACACGGTGATATCTGAAACCGTACCGTTTTCAAAACGCTCCACTTTTGACACCGTTTTCAAAACAACCCGGTTTTAATAACGGAATTGACCGGCGACGTGAAATAGAGAAGTGTAACCGCATCAAAACCGATGCGCTTCTGAGTAAACGCTACCTAAGACAGCTTTTTTCTGGTCCATTCGCACATGGAGAAAACACCTTACTTTTCGTCGGCGCGTGTTGCTTTTGGGCTCAAACCGGTTAAGATTTCCATTGCACCCGTCTGACAAACTCCGAAAACCATCGACTTACTTTGAAATTATGTACAGTGTATCACTTTTGTTTCAAAGACGGTACTGTCCTAGGAGTACTGTCCATGCCGAGTGTAGTGCCAAAGCGCGATAAATGCCAAATACTGGATTATAATTGCTTTTTTGATGGCTTGAGGAGGAAGTCTTCCTTCATTCTTGTTAACTCTGGTTCTTTTGATAACGAGAATAAACCCATCTTGATTGTTTAACTCATCAGACGCACTCTTATTGCAGTGTAAGTGTCAATGAAGTCATCAATAACTTGGAATTTACCTACCAAATAATAATAATAATAATAATAATAATAATAATAATAATAAACGAAATTTATCATAGTATTGTTATCACATTTGATTGCTGTTTTCTTCAGATATCAATGTCAAAGTTCGACTTGTCGGTGGCTCTACCCCGGATAAAGGTCGGGTAGAAGTTTACCGCAGTGGATTCTGGGGCACCATATGCAGTGACGGTTGGGACCTTTCAGATGCGTCAGTTGTTTGTAGAATGTTGGGATACCAAAGTGCCTGGTCTGCGGGGTGTTGTAATGATTACCGGGGTGGCACTGGCCCCGTTTGGTTAAGCGAAATGTCCTGTACCGGACAAGAGTCTACCTTATCGCAATGTGGTCACAAAGGCTGGGGTGTCAACGACTGCAATCACGGAAAAGATGCAGGTGTGATATGTCATGGTACGCCAACACAGGAACCAACAACGCCCACCAGCACTCCGGTAACATCAGTGACTACGGAACCACCAGAGGGTAGTGTGAGAATTTAAATTGTTTAAGCATAAATGTGCTGTTATTCACCTAATGCGAATCCATCGTCGTAGGAAAAGCAAACTGAAATCTCTGTCCACATAGAAACTCCGACAAACAAAATCGATGATATTGTGCTTAGATTCACCAAAATCTGGAATTAAGTAAAAGAACGAAGATGGAAAGGTTTGAGTTTTGAGCACAAAACCTTCGCTATTTCGAACTCTAAAAGTAGTGTTTCCGTAAATTATTTTAATCTGTTTATTGCATACAACGATGGTGCTACCTGTTCCATAATAACTTCAATTTTGTTAGTTTATCGTGAGGTGATTTTTTTTTGTTCGAAAAAAATAAGAAGGCCAAACGAAGGGGCTAATGGCAGATGAGACCTCTGATCTTCTGATTTTTTTTAAAACTAATAGAACCAATCCGCGTTCGCTTGGTTGACGGTACCGATACTTTTGGCCGAGTGGAGGTCTTCTACGATGGCAATTGGGGCACAGTCTGTGACGACGATTGGGACATTGAGGACACCACTGTAGTTTGCCGAATGCTTAATTTTACCTATGCATGGACTGCAGTTTCGTATGGCGATTTCGTATTGTCACGTGACGATAGCCTTCTCGGAGCGGGGCGTATTTGGCTTGATGATGTGGACTGTATTGGTAACGAAAGTTCCTTGAGCGAGTGCGGGCATAGTGGTTGGTCGGTTCATAACTGTGATCATGTGGAGGATGCTGGAGTGTGGTGCGGAGATTCACCAAGGCCACTTAACCAACCTGTTTCTTTGGTTAATGCCAATAACAAGTTTCCACCACCTAGCTGTAAGTGGTACCGCACCTTTTAGGGGTACGGCTGTGCTAAAAAATTCGGTAACCGCTGAATCATAGTGCAAATGGACGTTTGACGATAAGAATAAAGGTGTAATCGAATCTTACCAGGTTGATCTTACCAGTCATTTCCAGTAACCCAAACCTAGGTAAGCTCACAGTAATTGGCACCAGACGGATGCTGATTTTGTTCAAACGTGAAAAACACTTCTGGTCAATGATTATATTGAAATTAACCTGTGTGGCTAAGTGGATCAGCTCAACAAATTCTTTCTTCCCTTTTTTGATTAATCGGCCCAGGCTTTTAGAAGAGACTGTCGTTCACACAGTAACAAAATATTTTTGATAGATGCACTTCGCCCAAACGAGAGCCTAAGTGCAGGTTACCTCATTTTAAGGATCACACACATTATTCTAGTACTTTGCCTTTCAGCTGTTCAAGTTCGTCTGGTCAATGGATCAAATGATCGTGAAGGTCGTGTCGAGGTTTTCTACAATGGTAAATGGGGAACAGTCTGTGACGATGACTTCGACATTCTAGATGCTAATGTGGTCTGTCGGATGCTTGGGTTCCCTGGGGCGATATCCGCTCTCCCTGAGGCGCATTTTGGTGCCGGAAATGAGAACCAGGACATAGTGCTCGATGACTTATGGTGCCAGGGACACGAGTCATCTCTTGTTTCTTGCGTTAACAGGCGGTGGAGCTCAAGTAATTGCCTTCACGAAGAAGATGCTGGAGTCATTTGCATGAAAAAACGTACGTTTGTGATTGTTTTCAGTTCCAGTCGGCGACCAGCACTACTAACGGTCGCGTCTGAATGTCGGAACTCTGTAATAATATATACCTAAATTAAGCAGTCTTCCGCTCAAAACAGAAGTGTAAAATCAGATTAACCTAGTGGAATTTAACACACACTTCGATAATTTTCGAGAGAAAAGATGAATTTTGTGTTATCAGTAGCACTTTAATTGTCCTGATCTTTTTTTTTTTTTTTTTTTTTTGTGAACAGCCCCGATTGTCCGACTAAGAGATGGCCCTTCTCCTGATTCTGGCCGCGTGGAAATCTATCACAGTGGAATATGGGGCACAATCTGTGACGACTAATGGGATATCCGAGATGCGACTGTGGTCTGTAATATGTTAGGATACAATTATACTTGGGCTGCAGTTTCGTACATATTACAAGCAGATCCATCAGCAGATCTCATTGGAAAAGGACCGATTTGGCTCGATAATGTCGCTTGTAATGGAAATGAGTCTTCCATAACGGAGTGTGGTCATAATGGTTGGTTAGTACACAACTGCGATCATCAGGAGGATGCTGGAGTTTATTGTGGCAATAGCCCAAGGCCAGCCTTTTTCCCAGAGAATCAAGTAATTAATGATGCTGGTAAACCTACAAAATTGCCAAGTGAGTTCCTCAGCCTTCCTTCGCCTCTTTCTAATCGCCATTTTGGTTTACAATTTCCTTATCATAGAGTAATTGTTCATTCCGTCTTTTTTTCCCTTTTAATTCAGCTTATATTGTTGAATTTGTTCGGGAAGCCATAACTTTCTTAGAGCGGTTTTCAATTGAGTGTCGAAAGTAATTAGCGAAGTACTTTGGTTTTGCATCACTTCACTCAGTGATTGATTCAACGTTTTCGCGCCACTTTTTCAACCAAGCAGAGGTGAAACCAAAACCAATGGTGGCTCGCGAGTGCACATTTTTTCTCGCTTTCTGTCTGCTACGTGTAATTACTTCGAGTTTTGATTGGTTTACTGGATTGTCTGCGTCCTTTTTGATTGGCCAAAGTAATTACTTTGGTTTTGGTTTTACGACACTCGTTTGGAAACCGCTCTATGTAACCTTTGTATTTGGTCTTGAAGTTTTGTCTTGACGTTTTTGAGTTTTGTCATAGTGTACTGTGGCAACATTATTATGTGGTGTGGTTTTGTGATTCTGTGACGAAGAGGTTTGCTGGTTATGTGATGTGTTGCCACCATGATATGTTCAGGTCTTCTTTTGACGTGCTGTGTTTATCACATAAAGGGAGAAAGTCGACATCATAAACCTCACCAAATAAAATGCAAACACAGCACGTCAAAAGAAGACCTCGTCACGTCATGATCTAAACGCAACACGTAACCATCAAACATCGTCATGTGCATAATGACAAAACCTCACCACATAATGACCAAACCACACAACAAGACAAAACCTCAACACTAAAAGATTACATAAGAAAGTTATGACTTTCCATCAATTTGAGTCCGTTTAATCATAGTTAGTCTAGGGACTGGTTATACACCTTATTCCAAAATGGCTGCCATTTTAGTATTCTTTTGTTTGATTGAAAATTGGCCCTTATGGCGTCGTTCGAGTTTAAATATTCTTTTGAATTTTATGTTTGAAAGCGAGGTCAAGAGGGCCAATTTGCAAGGAAACAAAAGAATACTAAAATGGCGGCCATTTTGGAATAAGGTGTATGAAATCCTGGGAATTTCAAAAGCAGGAACAATACAGTCGCAATTAGATGTTGAACCGACCGTGACCCTGCACAATCTTTTGCTTTTGGTTCGCAAGTTAATTGCGAGTAAATTAGTTGAAGCTTTTGATTGGTTATCCTGCCGAAAAAAGCGTGTTTTTGTCGGGTTTTGTGCAGGGTCAAGGCCAAAAAAGGCAAGCAAAAACATGCAACAAAGAAACTTGTCGAGTTTCATAGCCAGCCTACATCTATTAACTATGGTTTAATACTTCTCTGGTTTTTCAAACCAAGAAATTCGCTCTGACGAAGCACTAACGCCCTAAATGTCAGCTCTTTTATCTTTTCACGGTAGCAACCGGACCTTTATCAACTCATTTAATGGAACCAAATTTTCGTGTTTTGCTCTTCCACTGAAGTAGCATCACGACTACGAGTACGAGGTTTCCGTAATGAGTATGCACATAAGGTTTGGAGGCTGAGATTTTTCGAAGTGCGCATGCTCAGTACGGAAACCCCGTGCTCGTAGTCGTCCACTTCCTTCAATCTAAAGGTCCCTATTAAGGACGGTGCCTTCTATTGTTACTGCGCATACGTTCTGCGCATCTCGAGATAATCGGATTTCCTATCGGCGGTGCTTATTAATACAGGGATATTTTTGCGCGGTTCAAAACTATGTGGAGAAAGCAGAACTTAGCAAGTGCTGTTGGTATCCAAAAAGAAAACTGGGGGTAACCACGCATTTTTCAGATATAATTAAGCTTCAATTTGGAAAAGAACGCCATACATGGCTTTGTATTTTAAAGCTTTTTACAAATATTGTTGATTCATTATCTTCGAAAAATGCTTGGTTACCCCCAATTTTCTTTTCGGATTTCAATAACACTTGTTAAGATCTGCTTTTCCCGCATATTCAGTAAACCGCGCAAAAATACCTTTGAATTAGTAGGCACCGTCCTTAAGGTTTGGCAAGAGACCGTTACTAGGTATCTCGGAATGTTCTAGGAAATGTTTGTCTTTCTCTGTGTTTATTTGAAATTTTCGGAAAGCTATTATGTTTCGAGCCTGTGCCCTCCTTTGATAAGTTTTCAATTATAATTTGCAGCTGTTCAAGTGCGCCTGATTAACGGATCAAGTAACCGGGAAGGTCGCGTCGAAGTGCTCTACAATGGTGAATGGGGAACAGTGTGTGATGATGACTTTGACATTCTCGATGCAAATGTCATTTGTCGAATGTTAGGTTTTCCTGGTGCAGTGTCTGCCGAGATAAATGGAAGATTTGGACCTGGAAACTCAACCCAGAGAATACTCCTGGATGATTTGTGGTGCAGCGGGAATGAGGTTTCTGTTGCATCTTGTTCCTTCAGAGGATGGGGATCTCATGATTGTAGCCACTCAGAAGACGCTGGAGTAGTTTGCAAAGAGATACCTCCAGGTAAATTACAGGGATCTCTCTTTCGTCGATAGTCCTTGAGAATCCTTGCAAGGGTCTAGAGGACACGAACGTCTTTAGATAGCCTGTGGGAATGCTCTTGGGCGAGGTCGTCAGTAAGACTCCGTGAAAAAGGACGCAACATTGTTGGTCAACAACTCCCAACATACCCCGTTGCACCTTGTTGCGTGTTGTTGGTAGTTAATGCGTGAAGTTTGAAACTGGTCAAACTTTGAGCCAACAACTCCCGACATTTCTTTTGTTCTGTGATCGCCGAAGCAAAGCTCAACAAAGTTGATCCGTCTGCACAGCTCTTTCAACATTCTTGGGGCCACGCACGGGTATTGGATATGATCTCCATGAAAACAAGATGGCAGCCGAATTTTGTAAATTCACAAAGTCTCGTGGATCGTAAACCTTCCCATAATACACTGCACATCCTAACATTGTTGGGAGTTGTGGCATCAGTTTGTGCACCACTGCCAACACCATCCAGCATCTGTCGAACCAACAACTAACAATGTTTTCGAGTTGTTGCGTCCGTTTGCACGGAGCCTAAGAAGCGAAGAGTCAACTCATCGTAGCCAGGTGATCTGGTGACGTAATTCCGAGGACTGGGGAGAAAAACGCCGTATCCCACAACCGCGCGCGGCCTCATTTTCGAATTCAACATGGCAGAGGCGAGGTTAGAGCTCGTCGGGTCTACTTGAGTGTTCATTCAGTAACAGGAAATGTGGTAGACACGGAATGATCTGTTGAGTTACTGCAGGGAGTTTGGAAACGACACCTAAGGCCATGCGCGGTTGTGGAATATGGCGTTAACATTTTTCTCCCAGTCCTCCAAATTACGTCACCAGATCACCTAGAGGCTAGTCTTTTATTGTCTTTTTAACCTTGAAAAACCTCTGTAGATAGAAACACAGGAAACAATGACTTATGGTCGTTATAATCAAAATACCCAGCACTTTCATATCCCTTTGTTGAATATATTTTTGTGGCACCTAGATTTCTTAAGAAATGGCATGCAAACTCACAAGTTATTGTTTTCGCTTAATTTTCACAGTTATATACATTGAGCTTGTGGGTGACCCGAATTACGCCAATCAAGGCCTCGTTTCCCTCTTCTATAATGGACAGTGGGGAACGGTATGCGATGATGCATGGGATATTAATGATGCTCATGTCGTCTGCCGCATGTTGGGCTACCCAAGTGCCATTGGCTTTACCACAGATTCCTATTTTGGCGACACTCAATCGGGACCGATATGGTTGGATGAAGTGAATTGTACAGGAACAGAGGAAACGCTTGCAGGCTGTCCTCATGACGGCTGGGGAATACACAACTGCGACCATACTGAAGATGCAGGGGTCGTCTGTCAGTACGACTTTACTGTGAGTGCAAAAGGTGAGAACAAATCCATTCACTGGATGAACAGCTTCTTTATAGTAGCCAGCTGGAATCGTTAGTTTTTCATGGCACCGTTTCAGATCCAAATTCAATCCTTTTGTATGGAAAGCCATAACTTTCTTATGTAATCTTTCTTCTTTTTGGTCTTAAGGGTGGAAAGGCATAACTTACTGATGTAATCTTTATTCTTTTGGTCTTAAAGTTTTGTCTTGATGTTTTGGAGTTTTATCCCAGTGTACTGTGGCAACATTATTATGTGTTGTTTTGTCATTATGTGACGAGGTTTGATGGTTACCTGTTGTGTTTCCATTATGATGTGTTGAGGTCTTCTTTTGACGTACGTGTTACTTTTTATGTGATGAGGTTCTTTTATGACGTGTCGACTTACTCCCTTTATGTGGTTATCACGTGACGTTACTTGATATCGCAATTGTTGAGTGTGGTGACTTCTTTTTGTTATGCCAAATTGATTCAACACATCATGATGAAAACACAACACGTAACCATTAAATCTCGTTATGGTGTTCCATACTCTTGATTCCCTTGAGTGATCGGTACGTCAATCTTCCTCACAGTTTCTATGAAATGTCTGCCACATAGGTATTGGGAGTGAAGAATATTAGAGCTTAAGAGGTGTGATGTTGATATAACACCTCATTCTCGTGACTACATAGCAAAGAAATCCATGGTACTTTAGGAGAATGAACGTTTCGATCGTGGGAATGATGACCACGTTTCATTTCACGCAGTGTATTTTACCCTATTATTGACTTCAGGTAGCCGTAAGGATGGAGACAGAAGTTTTAATGTTTAAAACGCAATCTGTACTGAAATTTTTATTTAATGTCTCTTTTAGCTACAATTATCATTGATATCTTAACTTCCAGCGCCAGATACAAATGCGTTGTCAATAACACGGAATATAATTATTTTTTTGCCCGAAAACAACAAAACCCTAAGAAAAAGGTTTGCAAGTTGTTATTATGAGTGTTAATGGCATAGGTAAAGTATATTCCAATCTCTAAAACTGCGTTTTTAGATGCAAGTTGCAACTTTGACATTTGGTATTGCGGCTGGGATAACGACCTCACTGCGGACTTTACGTGGACTCGTCAACTTGGCTCCACACCATCGATAGGAACAGGGCCTTCAGAGGACCATACCGGCTTTGGTAAGCTTGGGGGATATATCTTCATTGTCTCTTTTATTTTTTATTAGTATCATTCATATTAATATCAATAATATTAATATTAATATCCTATAGGTGGCTTTCACGTTACGTCATCGCCGCCATGTTGGTGGTTGAAAACAAAAGGTCTCTCATTATCTCCTTTTGTTTGTCCAGCAGCAATTGTACATTACATCACTGTTTTCTGTGTCTCTAGGGATTGGTTGCAAACTATCTATTATTACTAGGAGTAATCGCAGATTAACAGAGTGCGTTCGACATGCTTTTTTTGTCACTGAGGAAGTGCAAAAGTGTTAACGTATTCTCTTGTGATCCATGGATAGGACATCTGTAACCTTCATTTACATATCTTGCTCGATAATTCTACAACAAAAGAACATAAATCATGTGCTATGAATGATTGTTCGTGGGAGAACAGAGGAATATTTAACATATAACAATATGCTACTGTACACTCACCTAAGGAAAGAGGAAACAGAAAGTTAAGCAATAAAGAAGTCAAAGGCATAGTGCCTCCCAACTGAACACGTTTCATAGAAATCGGTTATCAAATCCTTGCATGGACTGTGTGAGCGACTAACACGAATGCTTATTCCAATGAATTGACCGAGTGTGTTGCTTCTATTCGCTTGGGCAAATCTTGTGTCTTTCAATTGTAAACATCGAGCCACAAGGATAACTTGTTCTGAACAGAAATTACAAGCAGTAATGAAATAGCGCTTTGGCCACTCAGCGACACGACTCGGGTAATTCAATTTGAGACGCGAAGCTATATAACTCGGTACGTTTATTTTGTGACCACAAGCTTTATTCATTTGGTTCGATGTAACGTCAGTAAATTTACTGCTGGATTAGCATTTCCTTTGATTTAGCCTGACGGCATGACGATAATGTCTTCATCAAAAACGAAACGGTCGAGTACAAAACTCCTGCATTGCTGTTTGGAATATTCCTACCAGGATTCACATATACTTCCCCAAGACTCTGACTCAGCTCGAGAGCAGAATAATAGGCGATTTTACTTACCAGGAAATGACTTTCAAAAACCATCCCAAAACGTGCCTCAGAAATTGCCACAGACTCTTAACATTAAAATGAGGCAAATGTGTGTCGACCCCATGTGAATCGAGGCAAATGTGTGTCCAAACGCAACTCAATTTTTTCGCTATAGCAGCACAGAACACCCTATGTAACCTACGGGATACCCAGAAATTTAGGTGTGCATTCTCCTTTGTCGAACGCAATTATTATTGTTATTGTTGTTTAATTGCGTTTGAATCAAACTTCGTTAGATTCATCTATGACATTTCATTGAACTAAAAGTTTGTCAATGGTAAGCAGACTGCTCTTTTTGAAATGGTCTCAATAACGTATCCCATAACCGGCTGGCGATGTTTCTGATGGTTGAATACACGGTGGCAACAGGCCCTAAAGACGTCAATAGACCGCTAGGGTGCAGGGATGGCGTAATGGTGACAGCACTCGCCTCCCACCAATGTGGCCCAGGGTCATTTCCTAGACTCGGCGTCATATGTGGGTTGAGTTTGTTGGTTCTCTACTCTGCACCGAGAGGTTTTTCTTCGGGTACTCCGGTTTTCCCTTCTCCTCAAAAACCAACAGTTGATTTGATTTGTTTTGATTTGAGTTTACATTGTTACGAGGAGAAGGCCACAGTAATTAACTTTGTGTTAGCTACCTGATGCCACCCTCTTTAAAACATTGTTTCATTTCAGTAATCGACTCTTTTGCTGAAATCCCTGCTTTTTTCCTATAAACATTCTTAGTCTAATCCACCACTGAGAACTATCTTCTGCATTGCAGGATATTACTTTTATATAGAGTCGTCTGGAAGAATTAGGGGTACCGTTGCTCGACTCCAGTCTCCCAAGATACAAAGCAATGGAAATGCTACATGTATGGTGTTTTATTATCATATGTACGGACAATCCATTGAAACCCTCAGAGTCAAAGTTGGGGATCAAGTTTTGTGGGAGATTTCGGGAAGTCAAGGGAACAATTGGTACAAGGCGACCCTTCCGCTTAACTATGATGGAATATATGTGGTAAGGAATTACAACGAGAAAGTCTTATCTTATGCGTTCTCTAATTTTGCCAAAGCTCTTATTCCTTCAAGAAGCAGCTTTATCTGTTCAAGTTTTTTACCACCAGTATTCCACCCCAACACAGACGGATATTTCGTAGCATACGAAAATTCCTTGTTTTCCGTCGTTGTGTCTTTAATACCGGAGCCCGCCATTGTTTAATGCCTATCTTTCATAATTATAGCTGTATTTCCGTACCTTTTAGTTATAGATATTTTGTCATTTATCATAATATTAAACAACCAAGGAGTTTGTTGACAACGAAAACTGCAACAATTCTAGATGGAAGACCTTATAGACGTGACATGAACTCGAAGTTACTGGAGAACCTGAATGGATTTATTAGGGCTCTGCAAACCAACTATCAACTAGTTAACTGCGCATTTCATAGTGAGCAACATTATAATATCTCTTGTTTGGTATTCACGATTCAATATTCTGTAGTAGCTTGTCGCAGAAAACGAACAAAATCTTCTTAGCAAATCAGAATCAGGGAAGTGGATGCATTTTAAGCCTGCGCTCTTGTCATTTTGTCTGCTCAGTGATGGTATTGAAGAGAGCAGTTAATTTTGTGGCCGTGTATATGGATTATAATGATTGAAGATTAGGATTTGAGTTTCACGAGGGAAGACTCGTCAAAAATGTGAACTTGAATTCAAACATGCGAAATTCGTTATTTTTTTCACATGTTCTTGTTCCATTGTTTGCTTGTTTTTCACAGGTAAAATTCGAAGGCGTGGTTGGAAATGATGCTTTCAGTGACATCGCTATCGACGACCTTGAATTTCTAGAGAACACAGTATGCGAAAAAACAGCTGAAACTTTAGGTAGAGTAGTTTTTTTCTACACCTTCACATCAATCGTTATGAACGAGTCAAAAACTCAAAATCCTTGCTGAGCTTGTTATGTCATTGTTGTCATGTTTTCGCCCAAGAAAGAGATTACTTGTTTGCTTATTAGGGAGTTTAAGCACATCAACGTTTTTGAGCGACGGACGAAAACCGGAAGTGAACATTTTGCATGCCAGGGTAGTAAGCTATACCACATTCTAAAACTAATGATCTCTAATTTTGAAGAGATACTTAACAATATAAAAATGGTATTGTCAAGACAAGGTAAAAAGGAAAACAGCTTACTTCCGATTGTTCTCCGGGGCTCAAAACCGTCGCATTCTTAAAGTGCCTATCACCTCAACAAACTTTTCCAATTTATTTATTCTCCTAAATTCTCCCAAATACGTTGTGTTGTTTCACTTTTTTATTGATTTGAAGGGGAATGGGTTCGATTGGCGTCACACACTGCTTTGCATCTTGATAGTTCTTTGAAAACAGCGATGCAAATCAATTTGCGACTTCAACCCGGTATCGAACCACACTGCTTATCTTATTGGTGTGGGAAGAACTAAATTGCTGTGGTCACTTTGAGCCTTTAGAAGCTTTAGGAATCTTCAGGCTTAGCTGCTCAATGTACGAATTTAACTTATAAAAGAATTTGGTAGAGAGGTCCTTACCGTTGTCTGTCGTCTCTTGTTCCTTCAGTTAAACCAGAGATAGTTTGGATTTCCCCAAGCCGGAAGGCCAAGCTTGGTGAAAGCGTTATCTTAGGATGCACAGCAACTGGTCTGCCTATCCCACACGTCGTATGGCAGAAAGATGGCCGAGTTTTACTGCAAGGACAAGGATATGCCAACATCACCATATCAAGCATCTCTCCAGCTGATGGCGGAACTTATCAGTGTTCAGCTGTAAATGTTGTGTCAAACCACACACTGGCAATAGTGCTGCAGGTTGAAGGTAAGAAAGCACATCTGTCTTCAAGGTTTAATCTTCAAAACCAGATTATTGAAATTGTTGAAGGTCCATACTGGGCGATTAGTCATAGGATCGTCGATGAAGACTGGGCTTTATGAGCAACGTCATGTCATCTAGAAAATATTGAGCTTTAGCAACGACGACGGGAACGGCACGAGAACGTCATGTGAAAACATAAATTCACGTTACTGCGGTCACTTCGCGACTCTTCCAAGCTTTTTAATATGACAAAGGTGTGGCAGTCCCTTAGGAATGAAACCGTTACGAGCGGCGCGTAATTTAGAGGAGAAAAATGAAAATTTATCTCCAAGTGCTGACGTTCTCCATAACACCTCAAACTTGGTTATTTCACGTTGTTGCTTTGCTGACGACGGCAAAAAAATGGACAAAAATGAAAAACGCACGTGCAGGGCGCGCAAAGCTATTGTTTTTGCCCACTGAATATGCAAATTTGTAACGTTCTCGTTGCCGTCGCCGTTGTCGTTGCTAAAGCTCCCTAATAATACGACGACGACGACGGCTACGAGAACGTTGTCTAAAAATATTATTTCCCGTTACTGTAATAATTTTGCGATTGCTCTAAGTCTCTCGGCTTGGAAAGTGTAAGTACACATTCCAAGAATAAAATTGGTGAGAACGGTATGGACATTTAGAGAGAAAATTGAAAATTCATCGTCAGGTGCTATCGTCCTCCATATGACCTCAAATTTGATCATTTCACGTCGTCGTTTAGACGAGAACGGCAAAGAAATGTAAAACGCACGGCGTGGCGTTCTCGTAGCCGTCGGCGTCGTCCTTACTTCCACGGTGAACGATAACGTGTTCTTGAGGTATTTAGATGGCGTTAGAGGAATGAAGAAGTTTCCTATGCTTAAGTAGCAATAGCTTTACTAGGTGGTCTCCGAGGTGGAGGGTTGTTGAATTTTACCAGATGATAATTCCTTAAGAAAGCGTCCTTTTGAGTTTCCCTCTCTGCAACTTCCAGATGAAATTTCAAATATTAGTATGCTCTCTGTTCGTTGTTTGCAACGTTGCACTCGTAATCTGTGTCGATAGAGAGAGATTCTTAAATTGTGATCCATTTGGAATGGATTTTTTGGTGGGTGTAAACCGAATAAACTTTAAGTGCTATTTTTTTTTTTTTTTTTTTGTATTTAGGAAGTCCTACAGACACTGTCATCACAACAAACTTGTCGTACAACGCGGTTGCACTCGGCGAGAATGTCGCGCTGTACTGCTTGTCTAGTGGATTTCCTCTGCCATTTTGTCATTTCTACCGCGAGGGACATTTCATAAATGCCAATCAGAGCATCTATGTAATTGAGAACTTCACGGCGGCAGACAAAGGAGAATACTACTGCAACTGTTCCAATATTGCGGGTGTGGACAAAGCCAGCATCATACTGGCGTTATATGGTGAGTGATATATGGGAAAAGGTAAAACAATAAGTCCTCCTCGAAACCAGACGAATTAATTAATCTTAAATTTTGGAGGAAACTGCCCCTGTGGCTTTTAATTGTAGCTGAAAGTTATGCTTTCGCATTGACCTGATTATAGATCAGAAGTAACCCAGAAAACGTTATATTGTGAAACACAATTTACAAAGAATCGGTAATGATTTTTAGCCACCAAAACTGCTCAAAAAATAACTCATCGCTTTAGGGAAAAAGTTCTTTTTTAAGTGAAGCATGAAAAATGCCTTTGATGTGGTAATGTCTTGGTGCAGGGATGGCCCAGTGGTGAGAGCACTCGCCCCCACCAACGTGGCCTACGTTCGATCCCCAGACGTGGCGTGATATGTTTTATCCGGGTACTCCGGTTTTCAAAAACCAACATTTGATTTGATCTGCGTTAATGTGTTGATTTCAGTTTACAGTATTCCCAATTAGTGCTCCAGCGCTAGAAGACGAGACACTTAAATAAAGTTCCTTTGCTTTATTTCCTTTAGTTTTTCCGATTAATTGTCGAGCAATGAAATCGATCTGGCGATAGCTGCACTTTTCCCCCATATCCCAATGGTGCTACTTGTTTACTAAGTTTAAAGCGACTTGAGTATCTATTTTTGCTGCAATATGCTTTCAACATACGAAATCCAGATGAAGATAAGTGCTTTATTTGGAAACCATTTGGGAATTGGGTGCAGGGATGGCGCAGTGGTTAGAGCACTCGCCTCCCACCATTGTGGCCCGGGTTCGATTCCCAGATCCGGCGTCATATGTGGGTTTCGTTTGGTGCTCCAATTAGTGCTCCAGCGCTAGAACGACTAGACACTTAAATAAAGTTCATTTCCTTTCCTTTTACCAACCCGTGTGCCCAAGCTAGCTTCACCTATGTTTGGCACGGGACATTTTCAGTTCAGGGCATCGAGGTTACATTGTGTATCTATTTGTTTTATGATCGGGGCCGGGTGTGCTTAGAGTCAGTACGTTTTGAATGTTTCCTAATGTTGTTCCTTTGATATTTCTAGAGCCACCGAGTATCACTACCATTTTTCCACCTCATCAGCTCGTAAACGAAACCGGAGCCTTCGAGATTTTCTGCAATGCTACTGGAAACCCACCACCAACAATAGCATGGTCTAAGTTTGGAGACAGCAGCAAAGTTTATCCCTCGGGAAATATTCTCCGTAGAGAAAACGTCGCCAAATCGGACTTTGGAAATTACAAGTGCACAGCAGTGAGCGTGCGTGGAGAGAACGTAACCGCCGAAGCGTCAGTGGAGCTGGACTTCTGTAAGTCAATGCGGAGTAGGGAGTTTAAGAAAGGAAAACAACGAAGGCTACGAGAACGCCACAAAAAATTTGGCTTAATTAGCGAAAACAAAGCCTTTGTACGCCACTTTCGTGCGTTTTACATTTTGTCACAATTCTTAGCTTTTCTCGCCTTGACAACGACACATGACTAAATTGGAGGTCATGCAGAGGATGCGAGTACCTGATGATAACGTTCTTGTAGCCGCGTCGTCTTTGTCCTTGCTTAAATTCTGTAATGTCTCATCAGTCAATGCCTTGGACGGAAACTGCCAAAGCCCTTCCTTGTTATTCAAGTGCTTTATAAGCTGTTTTCTTTTGGCGATGAAAAGCAGAACTTAATTCGTTTCATTTAAACTAACGCCGTGGAACAATTTTCACATATGAAAATATCCCGCCAAAGCTGAAATTGACCCAGTCAGATCACTACGATCCACAATGCTAATTTCCATAACCAACAGAAACGGTCGAGAAACCTGTCGGTTTAAGGTGGGCCTTTAAATCCGAGAATTTTTGTCATCGTATCGTACGTTAAGATCAGTCCTTGTTTTTAGACCAACCTGTAATCAGCGGATATTTTTGTTTTTAGCCTCGCCAACCATAGTCCACAGCCCACAGAATGTTACTGTCACAGAAATTGAGAGGAAGAACGTGACAATGTTCTGCAATGCAACAGGCAGACCAACAGCACAGCTCACCTGGATACGAGTCAAAGATGGTGTAATAGTAGCTTATGGGAACCTCTTAACAATAAGAGCTGCTGACCGATCATATCGTGGGGAATACAGATGTGAAGCTAACAACGGAGTGGGACAGCCGGCGTCTAAATCAGCTTACCTTGATGTGCTGTGTAAGTTCGTCATTGCTCTGCTCGTTTGTTTGTTTGTTTGTTTACATTGAAAGAACGTTCAACTAAGCAACGAACTGTAAGGACCTGCGAAAAAATGATCGGAAACATCGTTTTGTTTTGTTTTTGGCATTCTAGTTAAATAGTCTCGTTTTGTTTTGGTACCACATAAGGACAGCTCAATTAATCAATAGATCAATTAACAAGTGAAGTTCTTTTGTTTATACACCGTAGTGTTCTAAAGCCTGGTTTTCACTAGCGACGCAAGCACTCGCGCAAGCATAACAACTTTTGTTTCACCGTGAAAACGTCCTCTTCGCAACCATACACACATGGGCAAGTACAAAGATCAAAATATTTCCTTATGGGTACTTGCCTTCGCCTTACAGTATGCCTTGTGAAAACGAAGCATGGCACAAGCACACGGAAATTTACTACGTTTGGCTGTGTTTTGCCAATGAAAGGACACTCCTTGCAGATTCCCCACTTCTGAGCATGTGAACAAAATGGCTGGGGCCTTCGTTGATTTAACGCTTATGTCGACGTTCGTTTTCACTTAGCATAAGCTACTTATCCTTGTGCTTGTGTCGCTAGAGAGAACAACTCTTAAAGCAAGCCTTCTGTCGGCCGCGTATGCATATGTATGCGTATGCGTATGTATGCGTATGCATAGCGAGTTGTATAGATTAATGCGGAAACACTGACCCAGCCAGGGAATAGCCGAGATCGGGATTTGGGTCATGGGTCATGCTGCCCTCCTATCAATAATGTATTAATCCAGATAAATTCTAGTTAGACCATCGGTGTGCAATGGAATGTTCAATGATGAAAAGTTTTCAAAATGCTTTCATAGTTAACAAAAAAATGCTTTGAAATAAAATTTATGCAATGCTTGGAAAGTTTAATCTCCAAGTTTGTTTGCATTGTGGCTTTTTGGCTACATTTAACAGTATTTTCCAAATTTGAATGTTCGTGGTATTATGACAACAACAAAGGCGAAAACCCAATTAATTTTTCAAGTTTAGTGAATAATACACCATCGTTCGTTAACAGCCCATGTTTACCCGAAAGCATTCTGCGCCGCGTTGAATTTCGCACAGAATCACCCGACGAGTACTCAAGCAAAACGCTGGAACTATTTCACAAGCGGGCAATGTCTTTTGGGTCAACATGGGTCCTTAAGTTTCATAGACCCTTTGCATAACTGGCAATGTTCATCCTAAGCCTCACATTCATGTGTAGAATCCTTTGTCTGGAAACATAAGTACGAGGCTAAGAATGTACAAAGTACTGTTTAGGCGCCATTTATGAAAAGGGTCTATTCTTGGGTGCGCAGCGTTTCATTGAAAAGGCAGCATTTCATCAATTTTCACTTATTCTGCACGAACAATCCCATTTAAAGTGGTCATGATTCTTGTCATTTATTATTATGACCTTTAACATGTTCTCTTTCGTTCGTAGATGCTCCATCCTCGACAAGACTATCGACCGATAGACCAAACAACCTTGTTAGAGGCAATGGTCGAATTGCCCTGACGTGCACCACAGACGCCAACCCACCTGTCAGCCAATACCGGTTTTATCGAAACGGTGTGCTGATTAGAACCAGTTTTAAAGGAAAGCACGTGATTCAGAAAGCTAGTTATTCTGATGCTGGAACGTACCTTTGCTTGCCAGTCAACAGTCTGGGAAATGGGACAAGCAGCTCCGTGGTTGTCACTGTTTTTGGTAAGTACTTAACAGTTACACTATAACGAACGTTTGGTAGGATAAATGGTGTTATTTCCTCGAGACTTCGATGTCGCATTGATGGAGCATCCTAGCCACACTGTTGGACAAACTTGGCTCAGAAAATGAGGCAGCAATCGGATGTCAAATTATGTATTACCTGCCTCTTGCGTTCACTTAACCAACAAAAGTTTCTCAAAGACACCCTCTAGCCACATCCCTCCCCTTTCCGTTCAATCAGTCGGTATACAAATTGGGGGATTCCCGGAACAGTTTTTCTTTCGGAGGGGTCACACATCTGTTGCATTTAAATTGGACGCCTATCCAAAGGTCCACTTAGACAAGTCACTTGGGATGTGCTTTGTGTTCGTTCCCATTTGCTCCTTGCAGTTAAACGGGAATCAATCTGTCAAGGAAAGGGCAAGGTTTAACCACTTTTTTTCGTGATTATAACAAGGTGACGGTTGCTTGAATCATCTCAGGGTCTTGATAAAACATACCACTCACATCTGGAACTATCCTTGTTTAGTTCGTCTAGTGTTATAAATGGGAGTTTCGTTTTTGCAAGATTGGAAAGATCAATTCCGCTTGAGAACACAGGAAATTGTTTTTCCACGGTCAACAGCTGTTTCCATGACAAGATGTTTAATGTTACCACTGACTAGAAACTATTTGTTGAGAAGAATAACTTGGTTATGGAACAGATCTCCTTCGTATCTGTTGTCTTAGACTGACCTTGATCAAGCTATGGTTACTCTAGTTCTTGAGCATATGCATGGATATCTGGATGACTAATACTACTTGGTGCTTAATGAGAAGTCCATACTTTTTTTGCAGTATGCTTAAGTTTTTGCAATGTTTTATCTTCTAATAAACCTTTTTTATCCCCAGGTGCTTTTTCTATTATTTCTTTCCCTCAAAACGTAACCATAAACGAAACTGGAACCGCATCATTTTTCTGCAATGCAACATCCTTTTTTCCCTACGAGGATCTCAAAACCCAAATCACTTGGAGTAAACAAGAAGACAGTAGTTTAGTGTTTCCACCCGGTGAGCAGCTGGTTCTACAAAATGTTGGTCACAGTGATGAGGGAACGTACATCTGTACGGCGGATAATGGATTGGGACTTCCTGACACGACTTCTGCTGTACTGGCCATTTTGCGTGAGTATCCTACCATTCCAGACATCATTCAAGGTTGTGGGACTGATGGCTAGCACTCCTCCCCTACCATGTGGGAACAATGGCAGTTTGTTTTGAGTGAGAATTGCCTTATACCCCCTATATGTTTGCCAACCAACAAGCAACGGTGCACTTTATAACACTTCTGCCTGGAATTGTAGCTTCGAAACTCCGAATAAGTTTAAAACTCTTTTGTTAAAATTGTACGTGTTAGCAGGGACCATTCCCCTCAGCGAATGCCTCAGATTTGAGAGAGCTGCATCACTGATAAACGTTTACGACTCATAAAGTAATATAACATTATAATGAAGTAATATTTTCGGCTTATTCTCTAAGGCTTTATCAGTCTCACTGGTAGTGAGTGATTTACACCAGCAGTAACCTGACTGAAGATCGATCACGTGACAAAACGTTATACTTACGATGTCGTAATCTCTCTACAGGACTATTCTTCGGTCTTTTCACTACTATGTAACCACACACTAAACAATTCTTAGACTTATTAAGGCTGAGCGGTTCAATTGAGTTATCAGTGTTCCGAAGGACCACACGTATCTACTTTTTCAGCTTAGCTGCTATAAGGTGCGATAAATGTATTTTTAAAACTGGGCCTATGGTGTAGACTAAATTAACTGAGAATTGTTGGTTTTATTTGGTCACGTGACTGGACAGACTTGCTATTTTATTGGTAAGAGTTCGTTGTTGACATCTTAACATTCAAAACTAATAGAGGATGAGACCTTTATTAGGCAGAGGTACGAGTGTTTTATACGTGGCCTATTTTTTACGCTTGAGAGCAGTACTAACCTGCCTTAAAATCCTCTCATCCCTGCAGATAAACCATTAAATACCAGACTAGAAGCCTCCATCCCTGATAACATTGGAGTAATCAATGCATCCGTGATATTGAGATGCACTGCAGATGCCAATCCTCCGGTTACTATGTACAAAATTTACCACAATGGGAGCCTGATTTCCAATTCATCGTCTGGTGTATTGAACATAACACGTGCGCTTTCAGAACATGCTGGGCTGTACGTCTGTGTGCCTTACAACGCCTATGGCAGGGGAGAAAAAACTTCCTTAAACGTATCCTTTGTGGGTGAGTTCATACTTTTTTGTTTTTGTCTCCATAGGGCTAGAGAACGTAATAAGCAAGTCATCCACCAATTGTTGATCTCCAGTTACACAAATATCTTTGTTTTTGTCTTACACTAGGCCTCCGTGATCATGAACGTTTGATGACCCTCTTTGATCTGATCGACGTAGTTGAAACCATATTTTCTTGCTTCAATTCCCACCTAGGCAGTACCACTCTTACGGAGTAAACATTTGCTAATAGAGTTTTCGTAAAAGGCCAGAATTTTGAGTAATCTCAGGCTGAAATAATAAAACGGAGAAGCTGTGATTATTCTGCAATTTAAACCAGCGTGGTTGTGAATATGTCAATACGTAATTATCCATACAAGCTTGTTTTTAGCAACTACAAGAACAACTACAACATTTTATTTCGCTTCGACGTGGTTTACAACTTGACACACAGTTATGAACGAATTACTTATTAACTATAGTTACTGACTAGCTGTCATTAGTTTCTGTTAACTGTAGATCTAATTACTCAGTCTATTTTCAATAGAATATTCAAATGATCAGTTGTTACTACGTTTATTCGTTTAATCATTCATTAAGTAAAGCTATTTTTACCCTATAACCCTATAAAGTAAAGCCTTTATAGTTGCATTAACGGCTAATCGTGGCTAAAAGTTAAACCGGTTTCTAGGTAGGCCATTGAGAATCACCACGGCCTTTTAGACAACAAATAAGCAAACTGAAGAAGGATCCTCCGAATCCTTGGAGGGATTTCTTCCTTGCTGAAAAATCGAGGTGACGTGAAATTTCCATCTAATCAACAAGGTATTCCTTACTGAAGGCATAAACTAGACGTTTATCCGATCATCCACCGAGTACCCGGGCCTAGTGTTGATTGTCACATGCAGTGATGCATGATGGTATAGTTGGTTCACGTGCGGACGGTGAGCGAAGCGGAGTAGGAACATTATGTAACTTGCTTGTCCTAAGAAATAACGCGTTGAGTTTATATAGCCTATGGCTGAGTATCTCTCTCTACACCTAGGTTCTTCATTCACTAGACCGTATTCATAAATGGTGGCCAAGAAATTATTCTTTTGTCTTTATGCTAATCATCCTCACTAGCCTCGTTAGCACGAACAAAATCCAAAAGACTTTTTGCTGCAAAGTAAGACTAGTGAGGTTGATTAACACAAAGACAAGAGAATAATTTCTTTGCCGCCATTTATGAATACGGTCTCTTGCTTCCTCTTCTTCGTACCTAACTGTGAAATGACCCAACGCGGCCTATTGAAAAAGATCCTTAAAGGCTTCGTTGATTTGAATCCTTTTACGACCACTTTTGCTGCAGGACCCTGTGGTGTCAAGCGAATGTACGTTTCCTGGTCACCTCAGATAGTGGGAGGCGTGGCTGCTGTGCCGGGGGAGTGGCCGTGGCAGGTGCAAATTGGATACTTTGACGACATGGAAAGCTTCCCTCACATCTGTGGCGGCGCCATCTTGGGTCACTTCTGGATTGTCACTGCAGCGCATTGTATTCAACAGCAACACAAGTTACTAGCGGCAACTAATTTAAATGTCACTGTTGGTAAGTTTTGTTTGCTTAGTTGTCGTTATCATCATCATCACCATCATCGTCATCAACACGAAGACATCATCACCATCAACACCAAGACTTCATCAGCCCCGGGCCACCATGATTTATCAAGGAAGAACGTTTGCATAATTCTACCAACCATTCCCCACGTGCAATTAGCACTGACATATACTGTTCCGTCGGCTTCCTGGGAGAATACCCTCTAGAGGGCAAAGGAATTACCGACGTTAAATAAGGTGTATGTTTACCTTTACCATATGGACCACTTTCGACACAAACTCTTCAGAGAATTTTTGCACTTTCAACTTGGGAGTCTTATATTATACATTCGTTGTAAGTCAACTTGGGGACGGTCTATTTTTTCTTAAACACCAACTGAGAATTTTATTCAGTAGTGACTGAATAAAAAAATATCTTTTTCGTTTGTGTGGTCAACTCGAATCAATATGGTTGATCATTTAATGTAGTAAGGCCAAACGTCCATTACAGAAGTTTTGATCTCTCTCATTTTGCCTTGGCTCATCAGCTTACGATATTTTCTAAATTCTCTACTTACACATATCCCATAATACACCTCTTTAAATCCCCCCCCCCCCTCCCTCCCTTCCCCCCAAGAAAAAATGCATAGGCATTTTTTCGACTTCTCTTGGAACATCCTTATGTCCCAGGAGAAATTGCAGACAATGATTATGCAAAATTTTGGGGGTTTATTACGGGATTTGTGCAAGTAGAGAATCTAGATCAAGTGTCCCGCTAAATAATGGCCAGTTCGATTTGGTCTGGAGACCACAACACCTCTTATTGCTACGATAACTAAGAAGCAACCCCACGCTACCATGATGCAACAATTTTCTCCAAGCAAAAAATCTAGCAGTACAACTGTAGATGTTGTAAAAATAGATAATACCTTAAACTGATGGGCCGACATCCATTGCGGATCGAAACTTACAGACTTCTGGTTTGGTAATATATGAGATCATATCATTATAGCCGGGTAAAGATGAAGGATTGTTTTGTTCTGCTGATCTCGCAAAGTCGAGTAAGACCGAGAAGGCAAGCAGAAAACAGAAACCCGAAATTTGTATCAAGCATTAATAGGTTTCACATTGAAAAAGTGCATAAGACGTTTGGTGAAACGTTCTGTTTTTGATTACCTATTACTAGGGGAACACCATCGAGATCTCGTAGAAGGAAGAGAACAAAACATTCCAGTGGACAAGATTTTTATACATGAAAATTTTAACTTCTCCCTGCTACAAAACGACATCGCTCTCATTAGACTCAAAGAACCGATATTATTCAATGCGTATGTGTCGCCCATCTGCCTCACGAACACAGACTTTCCAACCAATACTAGCTGTTATGTCACTGGTTGGGGACAACCAGGATCTCTCGCATCGTCGGTGGACATCCTTCAGGAAACTAACATTCCCCTGATGGACCACGACGTGTGTAAAACGCATTTCCGTAACATTAATCCAGTAACAACGGACATGCGCTGCGCTGGGAGATTAGGACAAAGTCAAGGTTCATGTAAAGGAGACAGCGGAGGACCGCTGACCTGTGAGCGCGACGGGCGTTGGTTCCTACTCGGTATTACGAGCTGGAGTGAAAATGGTTGTATGGATCAGGGGGATCCAGGAGTGTTTGCGAATGTTCTTTATTTCAGGAATTGGATGGAGGAAATTATGAAAAACAATACTAGGACACAACGGTGACGAAAAACAGATTTTGCTAAAGAAATAGACTAGTTTTTCTCGGTCTGTGTGGAACAAATATTTTTCATGCTTCCAAGCTGTTTAAAGGAAGGCTGAAAAAGTTCGTTAGTTACAATTTCGATACTTACATGAAACCGCTTTTTCTAGTTTTTCTTTCAAAAAACACGAGTTCATTTATCTGCAATGCAGTTAAATGCACAAGTTGCTGAACTGAACTTGAAATGATTCCGGGCATTTTGACAGAGATTAGTTATTCAAACACACCTGCCGGTGGAACAAAATACTCTGTTTGGCTTTTTTTAGCGCTATATTCTGTTTACAAGAATCATTTCAGCCTCCCTTGAGAAGAAGCAATTTAAGATTTGAGACTTCAAGAAAACGTTGATTTTCTTGTAAAATTAATTAGTATTTCCATTCTCCTTAACGGAAGAAGTATTAAGAGGAGCATTTTGGTGTTTTCTATTCTCGTTTCTTATAAATATTGAACATTATTTAATTCCGAGTTAGTTTAAAGGAACTTAAGTCATATTGTATTTAAGGAATTTAAGGTAAATTACTTTAAATTCTAACGTGAGTCTATCATTTACAGCACTATCATTGCTATCAAAAGAGATGCTTAGGTGTTTTCACTGTTAAATATTTTTATAAAAAAAATGTTTTGTATATTAACGCTAACAATAATGTTATAGCGAGGAAAAAATAAAATTGAATTTTGAGAAAAAAGCGCAAGGCTTTGAAAGCTCTTGGAATTCTCTATTTGTTCTGGTCTTAAATTTTCAAGCCCAAGAGTGAATTAGATAAGAGTGTTGATCTATCACTTTGCGGTCTTTCCCCAGCACAATCACAAATCGATTTATTTTTAGATACACTTTGCGCGAGAAACAAACAAAGGGCCGTCAATTGTAACCAATCAGAAGAAGCCATTTCACGCGTGACTGCTTCTGCCATGTTCTCTCAGGGACATGATTTTCGCGGGAACGGGTGTTCTAAAAATAGACTCATTTGTGACCGTGCTGGGGAGCCCACCCATGTCATAACAACACTTTTTTCAAATACACTCTTGTGAAGCCTCATTACATTACTTTTTGGAGGTAATAGGCCGAGTTCGATATATCAATAGAGAGCTTTAGATTCTAGGACGAGAACGACTACAAGTACGAGATTTTCTTATAGAACAACAGTGAGCGCGCGCAAACCAGCGTCATTTGGGGGTGGGGGGTTGGGGAAACGTGATACCGTCGTCATCTTAGTACGAGGTTTTTCAAGAATGTCGTCGTGTCAAAAGAAGTCAACAATGCGGTAGCAGTTTTGGCATATTTCGATCAGCACAAAGGCTACGTTACCAGCAATAAGAATAACTGAGCAACCTACATAAGATTTATCGTCCGGCTTATGAATCTTCTAAGTATTTTCGCTGAAAACGGGCAGCCAAATCTCGTACTGATTCTCGTCCTCGTCCTAGAATCTAAAGGTCCGTAACATTAAGGCACGGCTACGAGGCTTTATGATCAAGTTTCATGGCTCAGTTTTGTTTTCATTGTCTCACAGGTCTCAAGGGAGATTTCTAAATAAAACAATAATTAAATTTAACTATAAAGCCTCGTAGCCATTTGTGAATATTGATATATCGAAAATGGCTTATTTGTTCTTCACCAAGTGGTGTATTCATTGTTTAATCAATGTTTTAATTGTCGCTTAGGACTTGTGTTCTGAGAAAATAAATCAGCTTTAATAAGCGTCCTGCGTAAAAAATGGGCCTAATAGTCCATTTTCGAGTTGCAGTTTGTTTCGGTTTCGAACTGAGTCTTGGTGCTCAACTGTTGTAAGGGAAATAAGTTTGACTTGCATAAAAATACGCAACTCATTTCCGTTTGAATGATTGTGCACCAGGACTCGCTTTGAAACTGAGGCATGCAGCAACTCGGAAATGGGCTATTCAACAATCCTGGGCACAATTGCAGAGACGCTTTTCACCTTTCGGTCCATATCTAAAAATTATTTCTACATGAAATAAGTCTGATTATTACGCTCTGGCTTCCCCCAAATCACTTAGAGAGTTTGCGAGGACAAAGGCAACGAAAACGTCACTCCAAATCTTGTAACTTTGCGCTATCGTAAGTATATTTGGCGATTATGCTACTTTGTTCAGGTTGTGATATATCCAACTATCCTGTAACTGGATGCATGGGTACGAACGATTTTAAGGTAAAGTTAGACAATGAGTGCTTCGTCGTTGTATGTTCACGTTGTCGTCCTATCCTGAAATTTGGCCGGGATTTCGCGTTTTTAGGGAGCTTAAAGGGACCTTAAGATCTACGACGGCGACTTCAACGAAAACGTCACCTCAAAATATCACTTTGTTTTGTCATAATTCTTTTGCTGTTATTCTATGTCGTTCACTTCTGACAATTTGGGCGAAGTATCCTAAAACTAAATTGGTACGAGCGGTTTCAGAGTGAAAACAGAGAATGAAAGATTCTCTTTTGCATGCTCACGTTGTCGTTAGAACCTCAAATTTGGTAATTTCACCTCGTCCTTATGCGGAGTACCGCAGGAAGACATGCTAACATCCGTGCTTCACGTGCAGCACGATTATTTATGCTCTTTTAACCAATGATATCATTTTTTTTGCGCAGTTGCTGTTGCCGTCGCCGTCGTAAAATCTTAAGCTTCCTTAGGAAACCACGACGGCTACGGCGACGAAAACGTCACTTAAAAATATAGCTTTTAGCTACCCTATGTGTTTCACGATGTTTCCATTATGTTTATCTTGTACAATATGGGCAAAGTATCCTTTAACCAGACAGGTACGTACGGATTTGAAGCAAAGAGAGAGAAAGAAAGATTCACTGTTGTTTGTTCACGTTGTCGTCAAAACCTGCAAACTGGCCATTTTGACGAGTTGGCGAGAGAAATGAACAAAAAATGCGTGCCGCAAATACAGCACGATTATTTTTTTTACCCTCGGATTTTTAGAGTAGCTTGGTGTAGCTAATATCTCTGAGAATTTACCCTCCCAACCATGATACATCACAGAAGACAGACCACAACACCGGGAACTACATGCCCTACTCTTTACGACAAGTGTGCGGGTTCTTTTACGTCCCACAGGATTATGAACATTGAAGGGTTGTGAGACGGGACCTCCGGCTTATCGTCCTTATCCGAGAAGACTAGAGAGTCTAACCATTTGCAGATGTAATTACAAAGGCAGCACTTTCTCCTCAGTTATTTAAAGACCCTGAGTGTTGGTCCGGCCGTCTGGCCGGAGTTGAACTCACGACCTCCCGCGTGAAAGCCCGTGCTCAACCAACTGAGCCCTTGGTCTCAACATATTAAATCAATTTGTGTGTCATTCAATACCAAAGTCAAAATGCTGAGACGTATAAGTTTTTTACCCAAATCTCTGTTAGAAACTCTGTATTTTAAGACTGTAATCCCAACTGTCCTCTATGGGGTTGTGGTTTGGGGCTCTGGCTCCAAATTTAAAGAATTAGAATTGATAAATATTAGAGCTGCTAGATTCATAAGTTGCCAAAGGGCATGACTGATGAAAATATCTTAGCAAGAGTTGGGTGGATGCCTCTTGAATATTTTTATAAATTTCGTATTTTAATTATTACTTATAAGGCTTTTAGTAATTTAGGTTTAGAGGAAATACATTCATTAGTTGTTAGGACCTGTAAGAGCTATAATCTTAGGAAATCTTTAAATATTTTAGTTAATAGACCAAACACTGAGCTCGGTCGTAATTCCTTTGTACACAGGGCTGCAATCGCCTGGAATTCCCTGTCTGATAGTGTAAGATCTTTTTCTAATCAAACAGGCTTTAAAAATGGACTGAAGCAGTTAAAACATACTGTTATGAATATCACTTTTGAAAAAGACAGCTCAGTAGTTTATAATAAGCATTCCGATTTTTATTATTATTGATACATACTTATGTTTTATTTATTTTATTTTTAGCGATTATTTATCTTATTTATCTAAAGTATAATCACTACCATATGTATGTATTGTTAATTTTATTACAGTAGGTCCACATCAGCTGTAAAGTTGCTTTTTTCAGGGGCACCCAACGAGAATATAGTTCAAAACAACTTAAACATAGCATTGCTAAACGTATTTTAGTATTTAAACAGTAGATATGGGCATATATTTTTAACCCCTAAAAATTTTTCATCTGTTCGGATTTCCTAGCTGAAAGTCTAGTGATCCGAAAATTATAGGAATAAAAACTTACCTTTTCGAAAATTTCAGCGAGAAAAAAGGCTCCCGAAAATTCTAGGTAACCTTTTTAGGGTAAAAATTCGTTAAAAAGGGGCAATTATACCATTTTGTAGATGTTCGATAATCCTAGGAGAGGCAGGCAAGCAAGACATTTTACAACAAATGTACCCAAAATTCTAGATCTCAAATCGTCTTCCGAACAGATATTTTCCGCAAATTGACGTTGGGTGCCCCTGTTTTTTCCTCTTGACCTGCTTTACTAAATAAAGTTATGTATGTATGTATGTATGTCTGTATGTACCGAGTTTGATTACGCTAAACGTGACTCTCGCCATGCAGCATATGGAGGTGTTGTGTTACAACGGTTTGAATTTTTGAAAGACGGTAATCGGTATTTCAGCCTAAATTTTGATATTTTTGCAATAAAAATGACTACCCTCAATGTCCTGTTGTCTTTTCTATTGTCATCTCGCTTCTCAGCTCAATCCCAAAAAGCGATAACTCGCTTAAAAAGCTTCGGATTGAGCTGAGAAGCGAGATGACAAATAGAAAAGACAGCAAGACTTTTTCAGGTTGTTCGTAGCGCAGTGCATTGTGGATAAACGTAGTGCACTTTTGTAAAAAGTGGTGAATTCGAGAAGTTTCGGCTCGTTATTTTAGGGTGTTTAGGCGAGATCTTAGGTTAATCTCGAGTTTAAAACTCGAAAATGGTAATGTGGAATCCCTTTAATTGCTGATGAAATTATCGTTTTATCACAAACAAGATGATTGTGAGCAAAAATTAATAACTTTATCCAGGCTATTTGCCATAAACTTGAAAAACGTCGGGCCGACTTTTTTCAAGATTACCCAAATTGCAGTCCGTTTCAATCCTGTCCATTTGTGTCGATCTATGCTTCTCTTTCCCTTTGCTGTATTTCTTTTATGTTGTTCAACAGTTCTTAGAGGTTATTGCAATGTTTCATTGTACTTTTTGGGCATTTTGGGTGTCAAGAAATTACATCATTCATTTTGCGTGACATAAAAGTCAAACCTCAAAATTTTGCCAGTCGGGTGTCAAGTAAACACACTTTTAAAATCTGATGAAAAAAAGGAAGTGATTTTCTTATCACAGGGGCACTTTGGATGTTGCTATTCCCTCCCATTGCTCGCTAGAGCTCCGCTCGCTCCGAAGCAGTAAGTATGTTGGATTTTGGTTGAGATTGTAAGTAAGTGAGCACGGTCAGTTAAATTTGCCGTGATTTTACAAATTATATATTGTTTTTTATTTGCTTCTTTTAATATTTTTTTCTTTCGAAGATACCAGCACCGTCACCAATCCAAAATCCGACTGAGAAATAAATTCTATCTATGCATGTATGCATTTACGGCAGAATACACCGCATTCTCTGACTTGTATATCGAGTAACGTTTGGCGGGTTTTGAATAAAACCCAGAATAAAATAAAATTTACTTTTTAAATTCAACAGTTTGGAAAGCAACATTTCAAGTGAACTTTGTAGCGTTAAAAAATAGGTCAGTGTAAATACCGACTGAAGACAAAGGTTAAAATGAAGACTAACGTTAAAATGAGAGCTGCAACCCTATAACTGATACTGCTAAACTGATGCCAAAAAGAATGTTATCCCTTGCGTAAAATGCCAGTCGCAGCCCTAAAACGCGTATGCAGCACCTATTCCGCACTGCTATTTTCATTAATCCCTCTATGACCTGTAGCTTCTTTCGGTTATCAGAGCTACTACAATAGGCGCATTTTTTCTGTTGTATCATCTATTGTTTAGTTCTGCAATCACAGACTGCGTCTGGAAGCTACAGGGTCTCCCAAAAACGAGGATCAGGATACCGTGAACTATCTTTTATTTAACGGCTCTCCTTATTGGTTTAGAAAACAATAGGCACAAGACAACATAAAACAGAAAGAATCGAGCCTAATTCTTCTCGATACAACAGAGCAGAGAGACACATCAGTGAGAGGTTGTTAAGAGGTGTGTGATTCATTCTGATACGACTTTCTATTTCCGTTGGCCTGTGACGTAGCAAGTCACAAATCCTCTTTTGACAGAGGAATCTGATAAGTCGGATGATCATAATGAGGTGAGAGACCCTTGCTTGAGACTCTTGTGTCTCTTCTGCCACTGACTGAAATCGAAATTTATGATAAGCAGAAATAGCCACAAATTTTCAATTAATTATCTGAAATAGGATTCCGCAAATTTCTTATCACGTAGAGCCTAGAGACATTTAATAATGAATTTCAATAAACCTTACTTAGCAAGGTGTATCAAGACCGTGCGTCCGTTACAGCGGAAACGAGTTAAAAATAGGACTACCCAATTAACAAACTTGTTAAGAGTTTTATCACTGCAGGGGTCCCTGAAATAAAAAAAGCAAATGTTACCGATAAGGAAATAAAGCTAGTTTGATTATTCTTGCATTCGTAAGCCATCTCTTACTCCCCTTAGGATGGAGCCGACTTCTCATCTTTTGTCTTTTTGTCATATTCAGATTCGGGGAGCCTGGGGGTTTCCAAGAATATGAATTTTTCCTCAAAGATATTGATAGTTAAAGGTACTCTAGTATTGTCGTTAAACGAAACATGTCATCGTAGGAATTTGTGACGAGTGTTTATAATAGGGTTTAAATGGACCAGACCGGAATCATGAAGGCATAATGCAACGTTTAAAGAACTAAACATGGCTTATGTGGGTAGTTAATCAGCATTCGATGCATCTGGCAAGTTGTGCACCAAAACTAGAACCTTGCTGAATAAAATAGCTATATATAAAATAAGCAATAACATTCGTGACTTTAAGTAAACCCATTAGAACCCCAATTAAATTCGATTGGCAGATTTAGGGCATTAAACAATCGGAGCTTGTCGTTATTGGAGAAAGCAATTGATCTGTGAAGGTGCATTCCAAGCATAGTGATAATGTAAAGTACGTGTCTCTTATTGTTCTTTCGCTGAACCCGAGCGTCTTGCTAGCGGTCAAGCATGGTGTCGTTGTGTGGGTCCACTAGGTTGCTGCTCTTTTCATACAAAGAAACATCTCTATTTATCACGGTATCATTAATTTTGTTTCTCCAGTCATCAGGTAATTTGCTCAGTATTTTGCACCTTTTCATTCCCTTTAAAGAAGGGAATTGGAAAATCAAACATACCAAGCAGAGCCAACAAAATGGACGGTGCTCAAATCTTATCTCGCGAAAAAAGTATTGAGTTTTGTAGTTTCTGCCCTGTTCCAATTGGTAAAATGGTTTCCTGCTTTGCTTTTGCCAAGGTTTCAAAGAAATAACTTTATCTTCGCCATCTCGGTGTAGTTTCCGGCTTTCATGTGATAGTACAATGCAATCATATGTTAACCATAGATTGCAGATGTCAGGTGTAGAAACGTAATCAATCTAGATCTGTTCTTCTTTGCAGCTATTACCTGGACGAAAACACCTGCGAACCCTGTGTCCGGGACTCTTGGTAAAAACGTCACCCTAGAATGGAATTACACACTTACTTCCACAAATGTACTGGACTATTTCGTCTTGCTTAAATTCCAGGGTAGATCTTCGACAAAAATTATGAAATATGAAAAAAGTGAGATAAGGTTTTATGATTCCTTTAGCGAGAAAGTTGTGTTGCTGCAGAGAGGAACACCATCATTTATGCTTTTGAACTTGAAAATGGATGACAAAGCTGAGTACTGCTGTGAAGTAAACACGAGGCCTTCTGCCAATGTAATGCAAGGACACAGCGAAGTAAATTGCACTCAACTGATAATACTAGGTAGGTCTATTCTGAATCAAGGCGTCCTTCTAGAGTCTTTCTTGAGCCAAAATGACCTATTGTATCAAATGGCGTCTACTCCACCAGATTTTTTTATTTTTAGATGGAATTCGGCGTATTGATGGCATAAATTTAGAACAGTTTACGAACACGACTATTGATTGTTAAGTGGAAATAAGGAAAGTATCAAAAAGTGTTCTCTTTCCATTGTTATTTGTGTTTAAAGTCCCAATAGAAATAATGGCGGCTCCGGGATTTCGTTAATTGACTAATTTCCATCCTTCGTGTTCCCAAGGAATTTCCAGCTAATCCGCTTGAACTTTATATATCAAGCGTTTTTTCTTACACTTTCAAATTGCCCGTTTCCATGCTTATCATGCCAGATTTTTCTAATAAAATGCCAGTAGAATTTCTGTCTTTTGATCTTTTATTGCCGGGGCTTTTAAGTTTATTCCAGTTGCAAAAGCAGTATCATAGTATACAGTTAAATGTTGATCCACTTAGTGAAGGACTGATGGCAGGGAAAACACATTTCATTAATTCTTTAAGTTTATTACAGGGTTATGTCACGTTATTTTAGGGTGTTAAGTGAACATTTTTAGTTAATCACGTGTTGAAAACTTGAGAATGGTAATGTGGAATTCCTTTACTGATAAAATTATTTGTTACATCACAAACAAGATGATTCTAAGCAACTTAGAAAACAAAAACGTCGGACTGACTTTTTTCAAGATTACCAAAATGCAATCTGTTTCAGTCTTGCCCATTTGTGTCCATCCATACTTTCCTTTCTTTCCTTTTGCTGTATTTCTTTTTTGTTGTGCAACAGTTTAAAGGGGATATTGCAATGTTTCAATTTACTTTTTGGGCGTTTTGGGTGTCATTTAATTACATCATTTTGCGCGACATAGCCCCTCTAAGAGCTGTCGAAGCACTTATTTTCCTCACATCTTGCATCTTTTAATGCTGATCGCTTGAAACGAATCGTTAGAAGGGAACCAGAGAAAAGGATGACAGTTTCGGTAGTTCATTTATTAATTTATTACTATTTTAATATTTATTTGTTTATTTATTCACTCAACTTTACTTCACAATAGACACTTCTACGAAAACTCCTGACAATACTTACGTAACCTACAGTGTTTATACATACGCTATATAATTCACAATACAACGACATTAGGTTTGGTATTTTAACCGAATCTAAAACCTTAAACTTCACTCGTTTCCTTTGTAAAGCAACAGTTAATTTCCAGTCATCTTCGCGGCGAAAAGGCTGAATAATAAAGGTCGAATTGGTCGCTCTAAAGAGAGATTAATGTTAATCAAATTTATAGATTAGGCATAAAGCCAGACGTACTCAGAGGAGGGACACGAAAGATGAAACATCTGTTTTTTGTTCGTTTTCGTGGATCAAAACATGTTGTTTGTCACCAGCACGGCTCGATTGACTAGAATATAACGCGATCAACGTAAATCAGGGGCACCCAACAAGAATATTGTTCAAAACCACTTAGACATAGCATCGTTAATCGTGTTTTAGTATTTAAACGGTAGATATATGCATATTTGTGTCCCCAAAAAATTTTTCAGCTGTTCGGATTTCCTAGCTGAAAGTCTAGTGATCCGAAAACTATAGGGATCAAAACTTACCGTTTCGAAAATTTCAGCCAGAAAAAAGGCTCCCGAAAATTCTAGGTGACCTTTTTAGGGTAAGAATCCGTAAAGAATGGGCAATTATACCATTTTTCAGATGTTGGAAAAATCCTAGGAGAGGCAAGTAAGCAAGAAATTTTACAACAAATGTTCCGAAAATTCTAAATCTCAAATCGTCTTCCGAACAGATATTGAAGTTCCGAAAATTGACGTTGGGTGCCCCTGGTAAATGGTAAAGAGTCACAATTCCAGGAGAGAAATTCCGACATGACGGACGTCGATATGAAAGCACAAATTGGTTGAAATGAGAAGGCCATGAAGCTTTGGAGTTGTGGTTTATTATGCATGCCAGTAACAGTGCAGTAATTGGCAGAAGCTGTTGTGATAATCCTGCCTACGAACAAATCACTAATGCTGAAAGTGCACAATTTGCAGAAAAAGCTATCCATTGAAAAATTGAGCCAAACCCCGAATTAACATTTGTTTTCACAAATCAATCGGTGCCAAATAAGATGACCTCTATGAGTAATTCTTTCTTTGTTTATAGAGCCTCCTACGATTACTGTGCTTTCGCCCAACCAAACAGTCAACGAAAGTAATGACGTGAGGCTCTCTTGTCACGCAAGTGGCACTCCTCCACCCTCAATAACGTGGTCAAAAGCTAGTAACGAAGAGAAGACCCTTAACTCAAGCACGGTCCTTTCATTGAAAAATATAAACAGGAACCAGGATGGTTTGTATCAGTGCATTGCAAATAACGGACCCGGCAAAGCAATTGCCTCAGTCAGAGTCACAGTTCATTGTAAGTATCGCCTATCTGTTTCGAGAAAATGTTGAAGATTTTGTATGCAGATGCATAACACTGAGGAAAGAGGAGAAAAAACAAACAAACAAAAAAAGAACACGATACTTTCTTTTTTGATCACTTTCGGATCGATGTACTGTAATACAGTCTGTCAAGTTCCACTGACTTGCGATCGCTTGCGATTTCATTACGGTGGCCCGTAAGGGCCACTACCTGTACAAACTTTATTTTCCTCGTACAAACTTTATTTTCCTCGTACAAACTTTATTTTCCCCCTACAAACTTTATTTTCCTCGTACAAACTTTATTTTCCTCGTACAAACTTTATTTTCCTCGTACAAACTTTATTTTCCTCCTACAAACTTTATTTTCCTCGCACAAACTTTATTCTAATCGTACAAACTTTATTATAACCGTACAAACTTCATTATCATCGTACAAACTTTATTTTCTCGTACAAACTTAATTGTCATCGTACAAACTTTATTTTCTCGTACAAACTTTATTTTCTCGTACAAACTTTATTGTCATTCTCGTAAAGAACTAATCCGAAAGGAATCTGGGAACGAGCGTAAGTATTTCAAGATGGCGGAAGGTGAAGGTGACGAACGAGATGTGATCGAGCACTATTTTCACCTTGGATATACAAATGAAATCATTTTGGATTTTCTCAAGCGCTTCCATCATATTAAAATAAGTTTGAGAACACTAAAAATGAGGCTTCGTAGCTTTGGTTTAAGGAGGAAAGGCAATATCATCGACAAAGCCAGGATACGAGCTGTAATTATAAGAGAGTTCTCTGTCTGGTCCGGGATAGTTGCAAGGGTATCGCTCAATGTGGCACACTTTACGAAACAAGTCATGTCTGTACATTGATTGGAGTAGGAAGGTGGGGGGGGGGGGGGGGGGGGGCATGGAGTTGATGCCCTAGGGTCCAGACATGACTTGTTTCGTAAAGTGTGCCACATTGAGCGATACCCTTGCAACTATCCCGGACCAGAGAACTCTCTTATAATTACAGCTCGTATCCTGGCTTTGTCGATGATATTGCCTTTCCTCCTTAAACCAAAGCTACGAAGCCTCATTTTTAGTGTTCTCAAACTTATTTTAATATGATGGAAGCGCTTGAGAAAATCCAAATGATTTCATTTGTATATCCAAGGTGAAAATAGTGCTCGATCACGTCTCGTTCGTCACCTTCACCTTCCGCCATCTTGAAATACTTACGCTCGTTCCCAGATTCCTTTCGGATTAGTTCTTTGCGAAAGTTTGTACGAGAAAATAAAGTTTGTACGATGACAATAAAGTTTGTACGATGACAATAAAGTTTGTACGATGACAATAAAGTTTGTACGAGAAAATAAAGTTTGTACGATGACAATAAAATTTGTACGAGGACAATAAAGTTTGTACGATGATAATGAAGTTTGTACGGTTATAATAAAGTTAGTACGATTAGAATAAAGTTTGTGCGAGGAAAATAAAGTTTGTAGGAGGAAAATAAAGTTTGTACGAGGAAAATAAAGTTTGTAGGAGGAAAATAAAGTTTGTACGAGGAAAATAAAGTTTGTACGAGGAAAATAAAGTTTGTACGAGGAAAATAAACTTTGTGCGAGGAAAATAAAGTTTGTAGGAGGAAAATAAAGTTTGTGCGAGGAAAATAAAGTTTGTACAGGTAGTGGCCCATACGGGTCACCGTATTTTATACATAATCATTGAAAAATTCTCCGCCCTGATTGGTTGCACTTGAGGTGATAATTTCGCAATAATCACCTAAGCGTATTTTTTCAAAATGGCCGCAAGCGGTTTTGTCGAGGAGGAAGGACGAAGAAATTAATTGTTTTAAAGAAAATGCCCATTTTTCAAATAATCACCTAGATGTAATTATACTAAAACAATTACCCACCTCAGGCTCGGTGAATACCGGTGAATAATTGTTAAATATTTTAAGTTTACGAAGACCGAAATTTATCCAATGGACATAGATTTAGACCTCTAAAGGAAGATAAAAATAAGTACGAAGAGACTTTCGTTTTTGGGCGTAACTGCAGAATACCCCGCCACTATGATTTGTACTTGTACAGTTGTAGTGGCATTCTTCGAAGAACGACAGGGTTTTTCATTTAATACTGTCTGATTGGAATTTGCAGATTCACCCTCGATTACTCAATCGACAAAGAGATACAATGTAAGTGAAAGACATGATGTGTATCTCGAATGCATTAGTGACCGAAAACCTCCACATGGACAAAGATTGGAGGGCCGATTGGCAGTGTACCATATCCGGCTCATCAGCGGCTTCCCATTATGAATGTTAACAGAACTGCGGCTGGTACCTACATGTGTACGGCTGTAAATGGCATTGGGAAAGCAGCAAAGGCCACAAGGGACCTCGATGTATTTTGTAGGATGTTTGTTCTTCTACAACCTGACTGCATGATAATATATACATCAACTGAAAAAGGGCACGCTTGGTCCAAGTGTGATAAGATCCACACAAACTTACACAAGAGATATTTCTCAGGATAAAAAGAATACAATTGGCTCAGTTTTAATGTTTTCTGGAAAAAAAAAACACATGGGTTAATATATTTTACATCAGCAATCCATGCGTACATAACTTTACAAGAAAAGAAAAATTGTAGATACTTCAGTCGTACTCTGTCAGCTGGTTCTCTGTTATTATTGTTTTGGTTTTTTTCTTATAAAAGAGGAGAAGTTGTAGCGAATTTTGATTGCTCCTCGTAAGACGTTTAACCACAGCTGAAGTAGTAAGAAAATGCTACCACATCATTTGTGGGTTCTAATGATCCCGTGAGGAATGAATCAATGATGAATGGTATATGAAATGAATCAATTGCTAAAATTGCGTTCATAACTGCGAAGATCATAGCTTCACTTGTAATCAAAATATAGCCAATGAAATATGGCTGTTCCCACGCGTACGGTTAACGTACCAAAGCCAAGGCGATTCGTTGCAGCTGGAGCATCTCCCAAAAACCGACTCGAAATCCTAACTCGAAATCCAACACGAAATCCTAACTCGGGAGTTAGTTTGTCTCATAATAAAGCTGAACTACTGTAATAAGACGCACGTGTTTAATTTCGTAAACAATTTGCGTGACGCTACGGACACAGACTCGCCGGCGCGTGCTTTATAAAAATAAAAACTATTCCTTCCAGAAAAATCAAATAAATATTATCGGCGCGAGATAAACTAAGAATAAAGCCAGGATCCGAGCCAGAATCCGAGCCAGGATCCGAGCTAGGATACGAGCCAGGATCCGAGCCAGGATTCGAGCCAGGATCCGAGATAGGATCTGAGCAAGGATTCTAGAACTAACCTATACCTAACCTAACCTAACCAAGACCTACCCTAACCCTAACTAGACTTAACTAGACTAGAACCAACGCAAATAGACCTAACCTAACCTGACCGATTCGAGACATAACCTAACCGAAAGATTCGAGAATAAATAGCGGAGAAAGCTCATCTTAGCTCGAATCCTGGCTGGAATCCTGGCTCGGATCCTAGCTCGAGTCCTGGCTCGGATCCTAGCTCGAATCCTGGCTCGAAGTTTAGGTATTCTCTATCGGCGCATCTTACAAACTTTGAATGAAGGTCTTGTTTTTTTAACGGAGAGCACTTTACCGTTTGAATCAGCGAATTAAGCATGGTAGAACCGAAAATATGTTTTTATTTTTCGTGTATGCCGTGACATTGAACAATGCCCTCTCGCCGGCGCGGGCCTTCAGAAAAGCAAACTTTTCCCTCGCCATTTCACATCGCTGTAATCAAAATTCAAGGTGTAAAAATAAGAAATATTTTAGCTTGTATTTTTAAAATAATTTGTGTTAGCAATATTCATCATATGAAAGGCTTGTTACGTCCCTGGGTGTTTTTCGAAATTCGCTAACGTACATCTAACATGAAATCTCACACCACGTCGTCTTTCTCTGGTTAAACAGAAACATCCCGCGTATCGCGGCGTATTACCTAATCCTTTCTCCCACAAAGGTAATACGCCGTAGGCGCAATAAAATTCGCTCTTATTCTAAGATCGAGTTGGCGGTTGAAAAAGGCAAACAAAAAATCAGGTATGATCCTAAAATAGATTGCCGACGCGCTCATTCACAGGCGGTGAGCGGTGAAAGGAAAATGAAATGGAACGTCATCTCGGAATGTCATTACTTTTACTTGTAATTCATAAATGCAACCGACGAAGGGTTTAAATAAAGCTTGAACCTTCCAACACGTCCGACAAACAGCGAAGCACGAGGCAGAATGATAAAGCTTGAACCTTCCAACACGTCCGACAAACAACGAAGCACGAGGCAAAATGTTTTGCGCAACGAAATTGTGACGTCATTCAAAATGGCGCCGAAAAGGTAAGCCATGGAACGAAAAAAGACGGGTCAGGTTTCGCTTGCTTGCACAGGGAACCTACACGATAACAGGCAACCCAGAAGATTAGGAAGCGTTCTGTCGAACGCAAAAATTGTGATTGGTTTTCATCCAAAAATGTCATAAAACGAATTATTTGCAATGCCTAATTCCCTCATCTAACCTTTCTAGATCCTCCAAGCATAATCAATACACATAGGAATCACACAGTTACAGAGCAACAAGACTTGCGACTGAAGTGCAACGCAAGTAGAAATCCACAGCCAGAGATAATTTGGACGAAAAGATCAAACTCCACCAGGCTTACCACAGTTGGGGGTGTTTTGGTTGTCAAAACTGTGAAGAACACCGATTCGGGGGACTACCAATGTAAAGCTAGTAATGGAATTGGAGACGATGCAATTTCCATTGAAACCAACGTCTACACAATTAAAGAAAATATTTACAAAAACAGCTAGTGCACAGCCTCTATGATGTTCATGGTGTTTAACCCAATAGACAAACGGTTAGTGGCGAATCCACTTCGATTAAAAAAAAGAACATATCTCCCAACTGACTGAAATCAATCTTCCGTTCGTACTTTCCAAAATAAGCAATGGTGCTTATCATTCTAGAGATCTACGCTGTTTTATTACTATTATTATTATTATTATTATTATTCTTTATTAAGTATTTGGAATAACTTGATCAATGTGGGAAGATTTTCGCGCGAACGTCCTTAAATCTCCAAGATAGCGCGAACAAAGACCAAGAAATTTGCCGAGCATGAAACCTTGTTTGCTTTATGTGTAACTTTTGTACGCTGAGGTGCCCAGAAATGTGGATAAAAATCATGCCACTTGTTGATCTCGTAATACCAATAGTATAGGAAGAGAGATTATTATGCCGAGGAAAAAATCCTCGCGATAAAAATGTCAAATACACCATTTGAAAAATCAGAAAAAAGAAGTAAATGGGTTGGTATTAACAAAAAATAAACTACTAATGACCACGTGATATTTCCGTTTCAATGAACATACCAAGAGAGGAAAGGCGGAGGCCAGCCTCCAAAAGGAGGCGATGCTAGTAAGTAAACTGCCAATTTATGATCCTAAACATCTTAACGGGTTTTCAAGTGCTTCAAATATATAATTTTGGTGTTTCAACAACCCAAGCAAATTAGTAGCTCTCTAACCATGTATGTACTGTTTGATGGTTCGTATCCAACACTTTGTGAAAATATTTTGCTACGTGTTAGTTATTCTTCTACTTTGAACTCTGCAGACGCACCCATCATCAATCCTCTGACAAAGAGATTTAATGTCACCGAAGGAAACGATGTTGAGCTCGACTGTATTAGTGATGGAATGCCTCTTCCAGTGGTCACGTGGACAAAAGTTGGCAAGGTCTTAAATGTCTCACACTCGGCTAATGGGAGGATCAGCATCATCAACGCTACCAGAACAGATGCTGGTATATACATCTGTACAGTCACAAACGGCATCGGGAAACCGGCAACAGCTACAAGATACGTCAATGTTTTTTGTAAGTCGATAAAGTAAAGCCAACGGGAAAGAATTTGGGAAATCCCTTTCGAATTTCTTTCTTCGCCGAAAAGGAGTCATTATGAAAACTTTCTGACATAAAGCCTTTCAGATCGTTTCGCCTTCTGACACGCTATTTGATAAAATTCTTTGCAGGAAAATGACTGCAACAGTAAACAGAGAAACATTTTGAATATTGCTTCTGAAGTGTAACGCAATGGCACAATAATATTTTGGTGATTTTAAGAGCATCTTCTTGTAGTAAAGTTACGCCATAAAACGAATATTTTGCAATGCCTAATTGCCTTGTCTAACCTTTCTAGATCCTCCAAGCATAATCAATACACATAGGAATCACACAGTTACAGAGCAACAAGACTTGCGACTGAAGTGCAACCCAACTGGAAATCCACAGCCAGAGATAATTTGGACGAAAAGATCAAACTCCACCAGGCTTACCACAGTTGGGGATGTTTTGGTTGTCAAAAGTGTGAAGAACAACGATTCGGGGGACTACCAATGTAAAGCTAGTAATGGAATTGGAGACGATGCAATTTCCATTGTCACTATTATAGTCAACTGTAAGTCACAAACTGACAACTAGTGAAACCAACGTCTACACAATTAAAGAAAATATTTACAAAACAGCTAGTGCACAGCCTCTATGATGTTCATGGTGCTTAACCCGATAGACCGTGAACGGTTAGTGGCGAATCCACTTCGAAAAAAAAAAAGAACACATTTCCCAACTGACTGAAATCAATCTTTCGTTCGTACTTTCCAAAATAAGCAATGGTGCTTATCATTCAAGAGATCAACGCTGACTTAAACTAATGATTAGTATTATTATTATTATTATAATTATTATTCTCTATTAATTATATGGAATAATTTGATCTTGGAATTTCTAAGTGATCTCCAGACGCACCTGCCATCAATCCACCGACCAAGAGATATAATGTCACTGAAGGAAACCACGTGGACCTTGCCTGTACTAGTGATGGGACACCTCTTCCAATAGTCACGTGGACAAAGATTAGCCAGGTATCAAGCGATTCGTACCCCTCTGGTCAGCGGCTTGCCATCACGCATGCTAACAGAACCGATGCTGGGACATACGTGTGTACGGCCACAAATGGCATAGGGAAACCGGCAAACGCTACAAGACACCTCAATGTTTTCTGTACGTTTATTTACTTTAAGGTTTACTCATTAGCTAATAAGATTTAATACTGATTTCCTGAGAAATGTATTTCTAATTCTATTAGTACAGACAAGAAGGGCGACAAAAGAAGCAATTCCCAAAAGTTAAGCTTATTATATGATTGGCTGGGTGTATTTAATCAATGCGTGCAAAACACTTTTTCAGGGTCTAGCTTTATTTTTAAGACGTTGTCTATCATGGTCAACTCTGTAGGAATACTCAAAGCGATCATAAAAATGTCACTTTCGAATATTTGCCCAAGAGAGACAATATTCTGGGGCAACAATTCTTGAAAGATAATCTGTACGAGAATGATCGTTTTTTTTTCCTTTTAAAGTCAATAGTTTTCTTCAACTTTTTAGATCCTCCAAGCATGATCAAGAGACAAGATAGTCAAACAGTGAACGAGACGGACGACCTGCGCCTTGTATGCATCGCGAGTGGAAATCCGCCACCAAAGATAACATGGACGAAAAGACCTAGCCCCTCCCTGTTAAACTCCACGGACGGTGTTCTTGTTGTGAAAGGTGCGGTGAAAGCCGATTCTGGATATTACCAATGCAAGGCTAGCAATGGAATTGGAGAGGATGCAATTTCTACCTCGTCCGTAATGGTCAACTGTAAGTCACAATTTTTGAAGAAACAAGAACAACAAAACTTACCATGAATTCATCTAGTAAGATAGTTTTCATAATAATAGTCGCGGCGACTGCTGACGTTGTTACTTTCTCAATCATCCTACCACATCTGTAAGAAGTCAACAAAACAGTATAAGGTGCCGAATTTTTGGGGAAATAAGCTATTGTTTGTTCGTTTTTCTACAGACAAACCAAGAGCGACGAAACTAACATCGAACGTGGAAAAGATGGATAATGTGTTTGAGGGACAGACAATAACATTCTTTTGCAGCGCAGACAGTGTTCCACCTGCTGTATACGAATTTCGCTTCAAGAGGGAACTTCTCGGTTATTCCAAAGATGGCGTGTTCGTCATTCAAAACGTTAACTCTTCACACAAAGGGGAATATGAATGTGTACCCAGCAACATTCTTGGCACCGGAGACATAGCGGCCATGAGCCTCAACGTGTTGTGTACGTGTCGGAATGTAGAAATATTTTCCACTTTGATAACATCTTTGTTTACATTGATTTTGTTTCATTAAAGGCTGGTTTACACATGAGACGCAAGCATAAGCATAAGCAACATACGCAGGCGCATTAACTTGTTGTCAAGAGAAAATGAGGGTTAGGATCATTTTCTCTTGCTTGTTGTTAATTAGTGTCTTTTGTTCTAATGAAAGGTACCAATTATCAAAACGCTACTGTGGCGTCTGCGTATGTTGCTAGTGCTTAAGCTTGCGTCGTATGTGTAAACCAGCCTTAACATACGAGTTATTTCTAACTTGCTCACGTATGGAATCGTGCTATTTACGACTGAGTTGACTTCAAACGGTAAAAGAAGTAATTAAACTTTGTTAAATCTCCAGTTTTAAGGGGGACAGCTATTCTTAGAGTTATTTTCAAAGAGTTATGTCGTAGAGTTAGAGTTAGGTTTCCAAAATCCTGAATTCACGATTTTGGACTGCCAAAATCCCGAATTCAAGATTTTGGACTGACAAAATCCTGAATTCAAGATTTTGGACTGACAAAATCCCGAATTCAAGATTTTGTACTGCCAAAATCCCGAATTCAAGATTTTGACTGCCAAAATCCCGAATTCAAGATTTTGGACTGACAAAATCCTGAATTCAAGATTTTGGACTGACAAAATCCTGAATTCAAGA
>NC_090895.1:5825541-5868041 GCF_036669925.1 Montipora capricornis | reverse complement strand
GATTATAAACAATGGGTTATTTTTGTACTGATAAAAAGTCATTATCAGTGTTAAGAGCTAATATTCGTTTTTTCTACAGCATTAACGCCCGTCCAACACATCTTATTACGCAACGAGCACTTTTAATACCCCATTCATGCACGGCGCTAATTTTGTCAATTGTAGGCGAATTAAGAAAGTTCACTTAAGAAAGAGGAGAAACATGCCTTGTCGTGTGTACACGTCCTCCTCAAAACGAGAGAATGAGAAATTTCATGTCCTAGGTTTGTTTGATGATATTGTTTGATGATATTGCTAGCATTGGTTCTAGCATTTTAGTCAGGCGAAAGCAATCGGGATAGCATTGAAGCTTTTACATGTAAATGCATTTAATTTGAGCCTATTAGTGGCATTTTACCGAATATTTTATCTCTGAAAAAATAAAAGTATTTTTAAGACAGAACCTCGCAATTCGAAATCCACACAAATTAGTGTAGACTTAGCCGAAGTCAGTGGCCTTAGGTTTCAAGAACCGATCACTCAGAGATATCTAAGGATGAAAAGACTACGAGATGATATAGAGGATTGTTTTTTAGAGTTTTTCCGTATTAAGACGATGAGCTTGAATACATTGTTGTTATAACATTTTTACATTTTGTTTGTGGTAAAACGTCTTGTGAAAACGTGGTAAAAAATTTGTGAAAGCCTATTTGTTATGAATATTATCCGAGTATTTTTGTGACTTCAGCTAGTTTTTAGGAGGATACCAAGCATTTGGGTTTACCTCGGTGTAAAAACCTGTGAAACATTTCTTTTGTTTTGTTAGCATGTGTTAGGCTTGGGTCATTGTTTCAATTTTTTCTCTATTTTTCCCATTGTGTTACGTCATCCATGAGTTTCACAGGTTTTTACACCGAGGATGAGCCAAGCATTTGTAGTCCAACATAGCCAATTGGTGCTGTAAAGGTGAGTTTCAAGCAACCTCAAGAAACCATTGGAACTTGTCAAGATGTACCATTTCTCCTAATAAAGAATTGAAATACCCCATACAATATTCAAGAGACCCAGCAAAACTTTCAAATAGATTGTTATCTGTATTCATCCAAAGTCTCAAGCTTTCTAGATGTACGAGTTATTGACCAAGTGTGAGGTCAAGATGGCTGGATAACGATAAAGTTCTTTTCTCTGTTTATGGACAGAGATGGAGTCGATCAGGTCTACAAACTCGCGAATAAAGAACCAGCAATTAAAGATTTATTATATGGCTTTCGGGAAAAGTTTTCTTGTGGGACAAGGTGGGTAGTCCCGAGCGGGCTAGATAGCTCCATCTTGCCTTGCCCACTCAGGTAGCCAATCACAGTGCACGATTTGATTCATCTTGCCCACCCATGGAGCTAGCCATGTAATAATAAGGTTCAAAAAAGTGAATCAGTCACGGATAAGTTGTAGATAAATAGGTCAATCTCAATTTTTATGAGAATTTACCTTTTTAGTGAATCATAAACCTAAGAAGTCAGCTCAGCATAGACCAATGCACATTTGAGGCTTTGACATAATTATTTCATTAAAGGTTAATTCAAAAACCTTGCAGTGAGTAAATGCAATAATTAATGTTCTTTGTAGTGATAAAAAAGGTGGGGGAATGATAGAGGACAAACATGTTATAAGATCCATGTAGTTTTACTTGTTTGCTTGAGCTTCATCTATCTTGTTCCTTAGGACCAGAAGATCAAGGAGATCCTAAGTTGGAACAGTTAATCAAGGTGATCAAGGTGTCATTCCCAGGGTTTTCTCCTACTAATCCCATGTAGCTCCAGGGAATGAGTAGGAAAGAGGCCTGGGGAGGAGGCTGGGATACCTTAGCAGAATACTGTTTTGATGCTAAATATGTTTAATTAACATACCAAAATGAATTTTGTTGACTGCAGATGTACTAATAATAATGATTGGTTCAAACAATATTATATGAAGATGCAAAAATGGGAAACTCCCAGAAAGTCAAACGTGTGACCTCCTGTAGACGTTCAGGGGCATACACTCTTGTTTATTATGTAAAGTGGCATTCTACATGTATGTATTATTAGAGCATTTCTGCAGTCATTGCATGTAAATGGTCATGGTGCAACTTATTGAAATCATCCCTTCAACTTACTTAAGTGAACTACTTTTTGGAACAACAACTGGCACCTTAATTGCAGTTGAGGGTGAAAACATCATCCAGTTTTTGAGATAATGAAAGCAATAGGTTAAAATTGTTTGTCCAAAGCCAAGTTAAAGTTTATCTGCAATAATGCAGTAAATTAAGCCATGGCTAGAAATTTCCTTTGTAATGAAATAGATTTGACAGGGCATTGGACACTAGCATTTTTTAGTACCGGTAACAAGCGTGGAGGTTATAGTATTGCTTGCAAAAGTTGTTTTCTTCAAGGAGATTGACACAAGAACTGTCTAGAAGCAACTGCACTTACTTAAAAAAAACTGTACACCACTCCAAATTACTTGATTTGCCAACATCTGAAGCATATTTTTTGGAAAGGACTAGGGATAAATCTTTCCATCAGCTGTGTAACATTTTGAGCTATATTAATACAACATTTGGGGTATATTGTCCCCTACTTCTAACAGCATCCTTTTGGAGCTGGAAGGTGAGAAGGGATGGTTAAACATTTTCTATTTCTCTAAACTATTTCATTTTTTTCTCCTCCTCCACATGCAAATTTATTGAAAGAGAACATAATCATGATCTTTGCTTTGCCTTTGTTGTAAGAAAAATGGATTTCCTGTAACGCTTTTGCATTTGGATAAAAGAAGGAATACTATTCGACAAAGGAATGGAGCAGGCATAAAACAAGTACACTGCTTAAGTAAGGAAGAAATAAAAAAATAAAATTGCCAGATAATGTACATAAAAAGTAGCCCGTAATTTGGTTCATCCATGTTATTTGTATTGTAACTGTACCTGTGACAAACATTGCCTTTCAACTTTCAGAGGACAATGTGGAAAGTGATTTGAAAGACAAAGAGGAAACATGGATGTTTTACCAGATTATGTTGTAACAGATGTTGAAGGCACACCACCACCATTATTGCTTCAAGTGAGATACAATGTTCAAATGTTGACTAGTATGGTTTAATGATCAAGAGAGTTTTAAATGTACATACATGTTGTTGCAATTTGCATGCCCACCCACCCACAGACCAGTAATTTTCACTGCCAGTTTTTATATGTGTGTTCAAGTTACAGTTCTATACAGAAAATCAAATGATAGCTTATACCAATAAGTTGAGCCAGACACTCTTTGTTCTTGAACTTAAAAATTTAGAGGAAAAGTAAGGGCGGTGTTTACATGATCCTGGGGTGACTTCCATTCTGGTGCGAGTTCACCCCAGGTTCTCTGTCGTGGCTCGGTATTCATTTACATGATACCACCAGAAAAGATCATACAGGAGTGAGTCATACTGGCCCAAGTTCAGCCCGGTTCTTGCAGACAGTCTGGGCCAAGAATTTTATCCCTGTATGAAATCTTGCAACACATCATCATGTTAATGGACTCATTTTGGCCTCTCAGTGGGTAAACACATGCACAAATTTCATTAACCCCAGACTTTGATATCACAATGGACCTAGGACAAAACAGGCAATTTCTTCTGATGTGTAAACTCGATAGGGAATCAAGAAGACATTCCGGTATTGAACTCTCACCAGTGCGAATTTGCTCATGTAAAAACACCCGTCCACACTTTCTGATTGTGAGGATGTATGTCAAAACCCTACCTCAGGAAGAAAAATTGGTTTGACATACATGTACAAATTATTGTTCTCTTTGTATTTTATGTCAAGTTATTGTCAGCAGCTTATTGTAAATTTTAATGCTTGGAAACTTAAAACTAGAGTTTTCAAATATTCCATGCAGTGCTGACAGTACATAGTGATTTTGTACAGCTCCATCTACTTTTGTTACACTGATGCATGTCTACTTTTTAGGGTGGTGAAGATGACAGAGTACATGTAAGTTAAGATAGTCAGGCTGTATTCCTTTCATCTAATGCAGTTTCAATTAATTTTTGTTTAATCAATTATTTTATTTCTTAAATGTACATTTTACAGTTGGACTGGCCCGCAGATAACTATGCTAGTCTAGATGGGCCAATCTATCACAAGTGCTTAGTTATCATTATTATTATTATTATTAGGTAGTACCATAGTTACAATTATTATTACTATGATAAATAGGAACCCCTTCAATTTGTCTTATTGTTATTCAAATTACAGCTCAACCATTCTAGGATTTACCCTCAATATCAAATATTCATCCTTCTTTCTTAATTTCTCAACAAAATGTCAACCTCCTTCTCTTAATTTCTCTGATAATATCATGTCAATTTCTTCACTAAAAGACCTTCCACTAGAACAGTTCTGTTCCAGATTTCAGAACAGAAATAATGAAAGGGCATTTGAGTAGATATCACTAATCTTATGGTCACATGCACTTCTGTATCAAATATACCTGATACACTTTATTACGTGTATATATGGGAATAATATTATTATTATTTTGTCTCCATTTTAATTGGACCTTTATGCCTCGCTTTAACCTGAAAGTTGTTTTGAATTTTCTTGGTTACAATTGCAGCAAAGAGGGCTAATTAACGTACGAAAATAAATTAAATTTTGTTCACTTTCAATATAAGCTGTAATTTTGAAAACAGAGGAATAGCTGTTATTGCAGTTATCAGCGGCCTGACACACAAACGAGGGGAAAGGGTCAATTCTGTATTGTGTTGACCCTTTCACCTCGTTTGCATATCTCTTAAAACAAAAGAATATTTGACCGCAGACTCAACTACAATAACAGCTATTGGCTAATAAATTTCCTCTTTTCCATGTATGTCGATCACATTTTTTATGATCCCTTTTCATGTATCAACATACTGACAAAATGCATTTGTTAGTATGACAGACTTGAGGAAGGAACATGCACTGCCCTCTGTGTCTCGCATAGATTAGTTTTTTGTTAACGAGTTGCATTCCTTTAGTAATGTATTAAATTCATTTTATGTACTAATCAGGGCTTATTAACTTATAATTGATAGCAAATTTGTTGTCCTACAGGTTAGTATTGTGAGACCACACCCTCCATCAGAAACTGATTTTGATGATACACTGGTAGATGAAGTAAGTGCCAGCTGATTATGCATGTACAATTTTTTTTCACCTTGCAATAACATGCATGTATCCCACTCCCTGACAAATGAGAACTTTTCCAGTAAATAAAACCGTACACTGTTACATTGTTGGTGTGAAATTTTCCTGACTATGTGAAAGTGGTATTAAAAGGTATAATTTTACCCCACAGGTTTTAGGACAGATATTTTCGTCAGCAAACTCTACCATGGTTACTTGGGGAAACTGAAGATCAGGTAAATATGAAGTGCTTTGCTCTCATGAATCTGTCCAAGTACACTTATATAATGAGGCCGATGCAAAAGGTAGTGCAGCGGCCTCGCTTATACTTTCCCTGTAATTCTGACACTGATTTCAATGAAAAAAACGTCGATTGCCCCATTCAAAAACAAAAGTACTGCATGATATGATCGTATAAATTCTTTATTCTCTTATTTTGTTGCCCAGTATTTGATATACTTTACCATTGAATTATGTTATTTTCAGGATTTGCGTCAAAGATATCTTCAGACCATTGATTCCAGTAGGGATACATTAAAGATAACTATTCGTCGACATTCCATCCTGCAAGATCTTCTTCATGCCTTTTCAGATGAATCCATTGTGGAACGGTCGATAAAGTTTTGCTTTGAAGATGAGCCAGCAGTTGATTATGATGGTGTCAAGAGGGAAGTCTTCTGTAACTTCTGGCAACAGGCAGGCATGAAATGTCTCCACCGGAATGAGAACAGCATGTTACCCAAGTGTAAAGGAATGTCAAAGGAACAGCTAATCGCGCTTGGGCGAATACTTGGACATGGTTATATCCTCACAGGCTTTTTCCCTTTGCATTTAAATGAAGCATTTGTGGAGGCCATGCTCTGCGGTGAGGAGGCAGTGTCTGATGAGCGACTTATAGAAAAGTTCCTTGAGCTCTTACCACCATTCAAGTCTATGCAGCTAATTAAAATCATCGATTCTGACAAGCTGGGAGCTGCAGATACAGAGGTCATTGTCGAATGGGAAGAGCTCTACTGAATACAGACTCTTCCAAGCAAAGAAAATGTAAAGAATATCATCACTCAAATAGCGCGTAGCGACCTAATCAAACGTCCAGCTTACAGTATGAAGAGAATTCATGAGGGAATGTTGAGCTCTAAACAGGGTAAAGAGTTCTGGGGAAAGGTAACAGTAGCAGATGTAAGGGATATTTATTCCACTCAAAAACCAAACCCAGAAAAAGTCAGTTGTCTATTCACATGTCCGCAGAACGTCTTCACAGAGGAAGAAGAATCAGCTTTTGCATTTCTTCAGCATTATGCCAGACAATGCACTCAACTGCAATGTGAAAATCTGCTCAAGTTATGTACGGGAAGCAAGCAAATACTTGTGAAAAACATACAGGTGTTTTTTGTTGCATCAGACGCAAGGGAGCCTTTACCACGAGCTCACACATGTGGACTGGTTATCGAAATCCCAGTACCTGGATATCCCCTTTATGATGCTTTCAAGGCAGCATTTGATACCTTGTTGGGTAGCACTGCGGCCCACTGCTTTACTTTCGCTTGACACAATGAAGACGTCATTTATTCATCGTGAGTGACAACGGTTTTGCACATTCATGCATGCATGCGAAGTCTGTTGAAATGTACTTTTGTGTTCGATGCCTTTGTTGATGCCATGTGGACGTATATTAGCAAAGCAGCATTGATATCAAGCGGGTTGCTTTGCTTTGCTGTTAAGTTTACTCTTACAGGTTTTAGGTCACAGTTTGCTGTTACGCACTTGATGTTGTTAAAGTTATTACACCTCGTACAGTTTGGAGGTCAATGTTACATATACAGTTGTCGTTTGATTGAGCTAAAGGTGTTCATCAGTATCAGTTTGTAGGACCAACAAGACCCAGCTGGCTGGGTCCCATCTAGCCTCGTTGTCGTGGCAATATTGTCTCTGTAACAATTGATTTAACAAGTGTTTTTGCCTCATAGCAAAAAAATGTGTAGGATTATTAGGAAAAGCGTCAAGCTGATGAGTGGCAATAGGAACTGGTCTCGTATTTGAAAAATAATCATGACATCATCGTTATCCGTAGTAATTGTTGAAAGACAACAAATTCGGTGAATCCTCCACTTTGTAAAATTCCCAGTGAAGGAGTTTTACTTGTCGTTTTTGACATGTTGATTAAATGGGATCTTTAATTGTGGTTGGCTTAGCGACTTGTCCGATAACAATTTAGATGGCACAGTGGTGAGGACTCGCCTTCCACCAACGAGGAAGAATCAGGCGGGGGGAAGGAAGAGAAGTGTTGCTTTCATTGCTTATATTTTGAAAGGCAATTTCGCATTGTTTGCTCCACGTTCGTTCCCACCCTCAAGCCTCTTTCTGTTCTTCTCTGATTCTCTTACTGGTGGTGAACGCCCTCGAGAATGGCCCCGTCCTTGTATCGGGTCACCCCTCCAGCCGAGCCAACTTTTCTTTTCTCATGTAAACGGTTCGCCAAGTCTTGTCAGGAAATGTGGATAAAGTTGGCTCGCCCAGGGTACCGCGGGTAGGCGAGTGACCCTTCTACCCGGGACAGCTTTTCTCCATATAAGCGGGGCCTAAGTGGATATAGCGCCCGCTCGGTGTTCGAGAGGTCATGGGTTCCTCGGGAACTCTTGTTGTTGTCTTTGTTCACTTGTTAATCATTTCACCTTTATCACATTTATTACCGACCTTAAAACTCCCAATAATTTCATTTATCATGAAAATAATGCCTTGTTTTCAATTTTTGTGGAGGACGCAAACCCGGGGGGTACTCTCCTATATGGGCTATATAGGTATCTGCAGCCCCAAAGGGTATGATTTTGCAGCCGTTCTGGTCGTAAATAGGGTATCGATTTTGAACACTTTGTTTATAACTTGGGTATGGTTTGAGTACTCTATTCTTGAATTGGGTATGTTTTTTAAAAGAAGCTACTTTTTTATCATTATCAATAAGACCGTCAACAATAGCCCTTCATAACTTATGTTTAGGGCAACTCTGTCAGCCGCAACGGACATGAATGGGCTATCGATTTTTTTCGTCAGGTCATAAATAGGGTAGCAAAAAGGCAGATTTTGGTCATAAATAGTGTAAGGGTTTTGGCCGCACACCCCCACTCAACTTTTCTGGAAGTAGTCCCCCAGGACGCAAACACGAGAAGACAAATTTTCGCTTCTCTTTTGTAACTTAACAGATTGCCAAGATTTTATTTCCAGGAAGATTCACTCACATTTGGTAAAGTAAGCGAGGTAAATTCATTACGATGAAGTTTGGAAGAACGCGAAGAAAGTTTTAAGCTGACGTTTTCGCTTCCGCCGCAGTCCTTTATCTTAAACTCCGTAATATTCATTCACTGTCTAATTTCAAGAAACAGAATTATGTAACTTAAACCAAAACAAAACCAAACTGGACGTACCCAAATATGAACATGATTGTCCTTTAACTAAGTATTTACACGAGACGTCCTGAGTCGCCTTTGTTTTTAAATCCAGAACTTACGCCTAGTTGTTTTGTGCTGCGGTCAAACACGTCATTCATCCAAGATAATTGGGTACATAAACTTTGCCAGTCTTACAAACCAAAGTAAGTACTGATATAATGCATGTGCACTTGAGTCAGATGAGGGCGGACTTCAGCTGGTATTACCAGTTGTGAGTTGAGAAAAGCTGGATTTCTTGCTCTGATACAAGATGGATTTACGTGATAATGTTTGTCTGCCGCATCCCGTGTTAGCTGCATTTGCTCTGTATGTGGATTGACAAAGTAGTCAAACTCCTTATGGGAGACTCCGATGTCATAAGGAGCGTTCGGTACACACCCATTTAGAAATGTAGGAAAGTCGCGCTTGCATCCTACACAGCTTCTTATTCTTCCTGTCCTAAATTTGATGAGAAAGGGACTCATACTGTCAGGTGGCAAGCGAGAGGGGAAACGTTGCTGACTGGAGCCAGAAATCCCTGCTAATGAGGGCCTCCCTTGAATCGCTGTTGCTGACATGTCATGATCTTGGGTTCCTGTAAATGACTGAGGTGTTACTGTGGTTGTCGAGGACGATGAATGATTGAAATTTCCAAATGACAGACCTAGGGACAAGTTCATTTGACCTTGACTTGCTCTCAGTCTATTTTCATTCGTTCTGTTTTCAGCTGTAACTTGAAAGGTGGTACGCCCCTCAACCGTTGACGTGAAAGTGTGAGTCGGCTTAAACGTCGAGACTGAAACTCCATTATTGGCATCGGTGTACGATGGTGTGAAATTTGAAGGCGCACATCCAGCAGTACCAGGAATGGCTTCAGGTGCCTCTTCAACGATAGTACGAAGCTCTTCTCGTTTCAGAGCAGTTTGCTGTATGAGATAATTGTCGTGGGAGATGTTAAGAACTTTGATATACACCCAAATTATGTGCTTACAGATTTGGGTTGATACTTTACCCTTGTTTGGAAATAAGGACAAGAGCATGATGGCGATCGTGAGATTATCACCTCATACATGTCATTCATACTTTTAACGGTACAGGTAATATCTTCGCCAGAATTTTTGTATGAGGACAGAAGCAATTTAGACCACCGAGCTTGAGAGAAGCTCTGTTCAAAGGCCTTACTTCTCTTACGTATATATCTTGCTCCTCTTTTTGAGCGGCTAGCGCTACCACAGTCGTCGCTTTCGGAGGATGTAGAATCCACCAAAACTGTGTCTTCCCTGAAAGCTGTGTCAGTGCGTTGACGCTTTTTCGATTTTTCATTTGCGACCCACTTATCCGGTCGGTGTGTTGCGTTCGGTTCTATACTAAAATCCGCAATAGCGCCTTGTCGCTTTTGCTCTACCACATCAATCATTTGAAGAATCTGGGTTGAATATTCCTTTGCTCTGGTAGCCTGGTGATTGTGCTCTCGTGCGATCCGCGTCTGCTCGTCTGGGCAAGTTCCCACGACCATCTTTCCTTCGCCTATTTCTTCAAGAGCTGCTTCAAGAAGGATTGCATCACAGATGTCATGGTAAGCAGCACAATCTGGGCAAGTTTAGAAAGCTAAAACCTTCAATCGTTGGGTTTTTTTGCTGGTAGGTCTGGGTGGCCCGACTCTTATGAAAAAAACTCGGCACTGAGAATCGGGTGTCGTACCTTGTCATGGAATGGCAGAATTACCCAGAATTCTTTTTGGGCATGAGCGAGGCAACTTAAGAAGCACGAGACTGGCCCTCATCGAATCAGAGGAAACGATTTCTAGCCACATACTCAGGAGTAGGCCTGGTGTGTGCTGTTAACGTAGAGTCTGGATTTCTGAACAAGTTTTTATCATAGAAAATTCGCGAGAAAGTTGTGCTTTCATTTCGCTGTAATCTAGTTCGTATCAAAGAAACGGTATAACGTAAATGGGAGAATAACGAGATTTATATTTGCAGATCACCTGTCCTCTTACCACTTAAGTCAAACTCTACATCTCTATGCAATAAGCGCATTGAAAATATTGTGCATGATCTTCGCGGAAATTACATTCTGTCTCTCAATAAACCTAAAACAACCAGTTATGATCTTAGTTCTTTTTCTAACGTATCAGCTAAGTTGCGAAATGCGCTATCTGATTTTACCCGTACCACTGAGTTTACTGGTTTTAAAAGAGAATCGAAGGTCGCATTTTTGTACAGTGGCTTTTCTTGTAAATTAACATATCTTTAAATATTGTGTATTTAGTAATGTACCTGTCTACGCTTTGTATTTTAGCTGTAAATGTATTAGCTGTTGTAGGTATTCTGAAATTGGAGATGAAATAAAGTTTATGCAGGTATGTATGTTACCTTTCGCAGGGCGCGTGCGCACACTTTGTAATCTGCGATTCCAGTGCTTACCATATGGCAAGATAAAATGACTTTTCTCTTGAATATATAAGCCATCTAATTCTTACCTTAAATTGACAAGGGCGGTTTGGAGCTGTGAGTAGGCGTGGGATTTGTCACATATGGTTTAGGGGCCGACATATCTCTCCCTCAATGCCGTACCGGGAGGCAAGGTCGGTAGCAGAAAGCAGCGAAGGGCCAACTGCGTCCAAAAGCGATCGCACGGGCCGAAATCCCGGAATGACTCGTTTGATACGACGCTCCAGCGCCGGTGTCTGGAGGTACTGCGTTTTTCTTTCCTGTTCAAACATTCCGTCAGCGCATGCACAAATGTTCTGGCTCTTCGATACCTATCCCAGCCAAAAAAAATGCATACTGTTTTCTTTTTTTTTTTTTTTCTTTTTTTTTAAAGAGCACTTGAAATTTCAGTTGATTTTAAATGCATAAACGTAACGTAAGAACAGTGCGTGTCTGGTCTTGTCTCAGAGGCGAGAGATGGTTTCATGCCGACTGGGACGCCTAAAATGCTCTGTTGTAAACATGGCGGTTCACGAGTGAAGTTGTCTCTGTAGCCTTTCTGTGGACGAATTCCAGCACCTACTGACACAATCTGGGCAAGTTTTGAAAGCTAAAACCTTCAATCGATGCGTTATTTTGCTGGTAGGTCTGGGTGGCCCGACACTTATGAAAAAAAACTATGAAATGAGATTCGGGAGTCTTACCTTGTTATGGAATGACAGAATTACCCAGAATTCTTTTTGGGCATGAGCGAGGCAACTTAAGAAGCACGAGACTGGCCCTCATCGAATCAGAGGAAACGATTTCTAGCCAGTTACTCAGGAGTAGGCCTGGTGTGTGCTGTTAACGTAGAGTCTGGATTTCTGAACAAGTTTTTATCACAGAAAATTCGCGAGAAAGTTGTGCTTTCATTTCGCTGTAATCTAGCTCGTGTCAAAGAAACGGTATAATGTAAATTAGAGAATAACGAAATTTATATTTGCAGATCACCTGTCCTCTTACCACTTAAGTCAAACTCTACATCTCTATGCAATACGCGCATTGAAAATCTTATGCATGATCTTCGCGGAAATTACATTCTGTCTCTCAATAGACCTAAAACAACCAGTTATGATCTTAGTTCTTTTTCTAACGTATCAGCTAAGTTGCGAAATGCGCTACCTGATTTTACGCGTACCACTGAGTTTACTGGTGTACAGCGGCTTTTCTTGTTAATTAACATATCTTTAAATATTGTGTATTTAGTTATGTACCTGTTTACGCTTTGTTTTTTTAGCTGTAAATGTATTAGCTGTTGTAGTTATTCTGAAATTCGAGATGAAATAAAGTTTATGCAGGTATGTATGTTATCTTTCGCAGGGCGCGTGCGCACACTTTGTAATCTGCGACTCCAGTGCTTACCATATGGCAGATAAAACGGGTTTCCCTTGAGTATATGAGCCATCAGATTCTTACGTTAACTCGACAAGGGCGGTTTGGAGCTGTGACTAGGCGTGGGATTTGTCACATATGGTTTAGGGGCCGACATATCTCTCCCTCAATGCCGTACCGGGAGGCAAGGTCGGTAGCAGAAAGCAGCGAAGGGCCAACTGCGTCCAAAAGCGATCGCACGGGCCGAAATCCCGGGATGACTCGTTTGGTACGACGCTCCAGCGCCGGTGTCTGGAGGTACTGCGTTTTTCTCTCTTGTTCAAACATTCCGTAAGCGCATGCGCAAATGTTCTGGCTCTTCGATACCTAGCCCACCACAAAAACACCAGCAATTGACATTTCAGTTGATTTTATATGCATAAGCTTAACGTAAGAACGGATTACGCCAGTAAATACATATGGATGATCTGCAACATTTACAACGAAAATTTAAAGGGCACACGCTGAGCTGTGCCGAATGACTACTTTTTCATACATCCTGGTGCAAAAAAATCCATTATAAAGACGGACCATTGTTTTTTTTTCTTTTCTCCTCACTCTCTCTCTCTCTCTCTCTCTCTCTCTCTCTCTCTCTCTCTCTGTTTTTCCTTTCCTCGTAGTCCAGCTGTGTTGCGATTTTGGGGCTTGGGGCTTGTCAGACTCCAAAAACTCGAGTTTTGAACCTATTCCAGTCAAATGACTGCAATCTTTGATAGGTATGGCGTAGAAGAATAAATGCAGAGATGTTTTGTGCGAAAGTGTTTCTGTGTTTATGTGTTGTAGTTTGGGGAAATGTAATTGGGAAGGGGTGGTGTTGACATCTGAAATTTTCATATTAAAAGGTCCTTAATGTTCTCATTACAATTAATTGAAAACATGAAAAATACTTTTTAAGCTGTTTTTGTAAATCAGTCACCGTTGTAAACAGTTTTTAATGTTTAAAAATTTGTTGGTTTACATCTTTAAAAATTCTTTGAGAAGACAGTGCACAGCTTTTCCGAAAACACTTTTTTCACCGGATTTCCATTCGCGTGACTTGATCTCAAAATGACCCATAAATCCGTGATCTTCACAGGTCTAATCCAGTGCTAACTCACTCTCAAATATCTTGCCGGGTCCAATCCACTGTCTTGGTTCCTTCCCTATGTTATCGGTGATGTTGACACAAGGAATCGACAGGCAGACCTCCTTAATTTTTGTCAGCCAAATTGGAACTACTCCCAGTCAAGATGGATTGTCCGTACCCCAGAATACTAAGGCTCCAGGGCTGTGCGTAAAGTAAACCCTTGTCACCCGTGAAAGCCGTTCAGGCTCTGCTATGTCCATAATTGTATCCGGATTGTAATAGGGTCGTGTTCCTCACTTCTCTGCCACTTTTTGATCTTTTTTTTTAATAAAAACGTTCATATTTAAGACCTGGACACCTCAACTGGAGATAATCCTTGATAAACATGGTTCTTATTCGCAATCCATCTCCAACACAATCTCCAACACAAATAATTTTGACAAATTCCTCTCCATCGTTATTATTGAGGTCTCTACAGGGACGTTTGTTTTGAACGTCTTCGTCTCCAATTCCTTTCCTAGAGTCTTAAGCAATTTCTCATCCATCTCCTCGGGCAATTTATACTCCGTAGCCATGGATTAGGAAAAAACATGTAAACCGAGACAATTAAGGTGGCTCTAACCAGTTTTAACACTTTGGAGAGACACTCTCTATTTTGCCTCCACTACTCAACCGAATACTAGGCGATATCTGGGAGCGTTGGCCAGAAAAGCCCTCCGCGTAGAACGTGTACCCCTGACCAAGGCAGTGGTGCGACCCTTGGGTTTCTAGGGTATTCTAATTGAAAGACACTACTCCAGCTACTTATAGCCGGCGTAGATGGCGGTATTGTAGGCACGCGCAATAACGTTTTTTGGCGGTATGGTGGGCGCGCGGAATAAAGCTTACAATGTAAATGAACGCTATCATCTACCGCCTAACGAAGGTTTTACACACTAATTCAACTTGATAGAGCGGTGTTCAAATGAGTGTCGTAAAACCAAAACCAAAGTAAATACTTTGGCCAATCAAAAAGGACGGAGGCAATCCAGTAAACCAATCAAAACTCGAAGTAATTACAAGTAGCCGCCACAAAGCGCGGGAAAATGTGCACGCGCGAGCTACGCTTGGTTTTGATTTCACTTCTGATTGGTTGAAAAAGTGGCGCGAAAACTTTGAACCCATCAATGAGTGAAGTAATACAAAACTAAAGTAATTATCTAATTACTTTTGACGCTCAACTGAAAACCACTCTAGGACAATAAACGAAACAGGACTTGTGCACGTGGCGAAGGCTGACCGTAGAATGCCTCACTCGCTAAACGATCACCATATACAAACCATGGTTACGTGGTACTTCAAATGCATGCCGCTTAAAACCAGGCCTCTGCTACGTGACGGAAAAATATCAATTAATGCAAATCAGGATTATCACAAATTACATTAGAAAGATTGGCACTACACATTGTAAAACGTAACAGCAATAATATGGTACCACATGAAACACCCATTATTGCTGAACAAGATGCGGTCGCTATTCTGACACACTACGTTACCTTGGCAATGGGAAAGCCCAGCAAAAACAATATGTTTTGGCTTAAATTGCTCATACACGTATCTCAGAAACAAACTCGGTGACCCCTATTTTTTATTGCTGGAAAGCGATCAGAAGGCCAAGATGAAACTTTCTGTGCGTCACTTAACTCAGCTCTCCAGTGTTAGTCAAAACAGAACCATCCGAACCGTCAATTGAGGGGAAGGGGAGAGGATTTCAATAAGTTCCATCCCCCCCCCCCCCCCCAGTTTACAGACCAAACGGTTCTATAAATGTTTTTTTTACAGTGACGTCATCAAATTCTGAAATAAAAGCCGAGAGGTGTGTTGAATTTTAATCTTTGGGAGGCTGAAGATGACCTAGAAATAAACCTCTTTTTCAAGATTCAAGTTCCATAACGTCTTTCGTTTGGAAAATACAGCATTTTGGATTTCTAAATTGTCACCTTGCTTGACACCACGATACAGTTATTTGGTTGGAAAAATGTGTATGCTTATGAATCTTAGCAGTCTGAGCGTTTCAAGTACGTTTGGAGATGTATTCATACACATGTAGTTTATCTCATGAGCAAAACGTAAGCGATTTCATTGCTAAGTGAATTCCAAATGTTCGCGTGGATTTCTGGCCGCATTGGTGCACAACCGTGGTGCACCAACATGGCAGCTACATACAAATCTCTGTAAAATTGCGCGAAACGCATCGACAAACAACTCAGAAACAATGTACCGCACAGACCTGAGAATTTGTGAGATGATTTATAAATATGTCTCCTACAACATTCCAAGTTTTTGCCTTATTTCATGGAACGGTTTCGATTTTATGTTTTTGTTGCGTGACATTGATAATTCAAAAACTAACGGTAAAGGTTCTTAGTCGAAGAAATGCAAGAAGGTTATGATTGTAAATGTAGAATTTTTCGACAACTAGATGCACTGTGTCGTAGTTTATCATAACTTCCGGTTATTGCATCATATCCTTTTCCAATATCTAGCGCGCATGCGCAGTGGCATCTAGGAAAAACACGCGCAAATTGTTAACCCGCCATTTTGATTGTAGTTGTGTTTGTTCGAGCATTAAAGTTCACAAGTTCTGCCATACAAAAAATATGACACACTGCAATCTTTTCTTTATATTAAAAACAATATTTTCGCCACTAGTTAAGATTAACAGCTCTCCTCCTTTGACCGTGACAAAAAAGTAAAACATAGAAGTGTTTTAGAACACGATGTTATGTTCTTGTTTTTTTGGGGGTGAGGCTGTGTGCAGGGTGCTGAAATGTGCAATTGTGATATAAATTTGTTCACCTGATGCTGACCTCTGAACGTGAATCTTACTTAACTTTCAACTGAATTATAAAGAAGTTTAAACTGGCAGTTTAAGATAAGACAAGACAAGAAAAGACTCGCAGTTTCTTCAACTACATAGAATTGGTTTCCAAGAAAGCAGTGTAGTGTTTAACATAGATACAACAAATAAAGTGTTGCATAATGAAAATGAGACCTGATGCTATTGAGACGGGTGTCTCGAAAACGAAGACCCTAAAAAACTTGGGAAAAGTAACCCAAAACCCTCAATTTGCATAACAATAGGCCTAAAGTTGGTTTTTTGAGTTACCTCCCAGAGAGTTTGGAGTCCTTCGTTCCCTACAACTTGTTTCAAACTGAAAGCTGGGTGATCCGCCATATTTAACTGAGTAACCACGCTCCACGTGTGGCCGGACATCTTCACTTCCCGTTGGATGTATATATTGACCCTGTGACACTCTAGGCCTAAAAACCAACTTTAAGCCTAGGGTTAGCCAAACTGAGGGTTTTGGTTACTTTTTCGAGTTTTCTGTGTCTCAGGGTCTCAGGGTCTTCGTTTTCGAGACATCCATATTGAGACCTCTGGATCTGGGGAGGCAAAGATTTCCTCTTTTCTTTAAGAGGAAGATAATTCCATAATTTGGCAAGCGGACAAGTGAAGCACTGTTTCCAGGTGCTCAATATTGGATTTCTGGTGAGCCAAATTATCATCAGACTTTCCTAAGGTTGTAATCAGTGCCATCGCAGATCAGGGTGAATGCCGCGGTCAAAATAGCAAATAAAAGCCCTCCTCCAATAAGCACCCCCTCCCCTCCCCCCTCACTTTCGCAAATAGTAGGGATGCAAGGAAAACCTTTTCTATTCACACTATATTTACAATGTTTTCAGCGAAGACAAAACCCGCAGCACTAAATGTCCCACAAGTATAGTTTAAAGTATAGTATAGTACAAGTATAGTATAGTTTCACAAGTATACCACCATTTGATTAGCTATTAAGATCATGGGTAACAAATTACGTTCATAAGACGCGCGTTATCTTCAAACCTGGACGCCATTGTGGCACTGCGGGAAAAGTTGCCATGCAACATTGTAATTTGACATGTGAAATTATAAATTAACGCTGAAATTTTGCCCGAAAATTAAGGAATAATTTGTCACCCATGTTACTGTATTATTTATGGCTACCCACATCGTGACGAGTGAACTTAGGGAATAATTTCATGCGCGTTTTGTCCAAAATCAAATAATTTTCCGATATCATGGGTAACAAATCCCGATATCAACAAACAAAATACACAGTGGCATTTTGTTGCCTTGGCAACATTGTAGACAATTTTTTTATGGAAGTCCCAGCTGAACAAAGTGGAAGCGCCGGATCTTGGGAGATCTAACTAGCAAATAATTTGTAGATTTAAAACAAAATAATACTAGAAGGCTGGTTGTACGGCTGTGAGGATATATATTTTTTTGATTTACCAATATTTCGTCAGGCACGGCCTGACCTCTTGAGGGAGTTAAATGATTTCACACGTGAAATTACAAATTAACGCTGAAATTTCACCACAAAATTAAGGAATAATTTGTCACACATGTGAGATACTCTGGAGCTTTCTTGCTTACAAAGTTGAATATCATGATTATGTATATCATTTAGTTTGTTGAGTAAACATCAGTTGTGTCGATTTTCTTTAACATTCCCAGCTTTATTTGTCTTCATTTATCATCACATGGCAATTATTTTTTGCAGTAAACAAATTTGTTAATTTACATCTTAATAATTGCGTTCAGAAGGCAGTTCACAGCTTGTCCGAAGACACTTCTCTCACCGGATTCCCAATCGCGTGACGTGATCTCAAAATGGTTCACAAACCCGTGATCTCTACAGAACTGATCAAGTGCTAACTCACTCTCAAATATCTTGCCAGGTCCAATCCACTGTCGCGGCTCCTTCCCTGTGTTATCGGTGATCAGAACACAAGGAATCGACGGGCAGGCCTTCTTAATATCTCTTAGCCATTTTGTAACTCCTCCCAGTGAAGATGGATGGTCCGGACCCCAGAATACTAAGGCCCCGTCGCTCTGCTTAAAGTAAATCCTTGTCATCTGTGAAAACCGTTCCTGCTCTGCTATGTCCCATAATTGTAACCTGATGTCAATTGGATCATGTTCTTTACTTCTCTGCCACTTTTCAATTATTTTGAAGGCGAAATTTACACCAATTGTATACCGATAAGACTTCCGCGGAGGTTTCTTTTGGAGATAGTCATTGACAAACATGCTCTTGGTTCGCAATCCACCAGTATAGTCTCCAACACAAATATTTTGACAAGTTCCGTTGCACCATTACTGTTCAGTTCCATAGGGGCGTTTGTTTTGAACGTCTTCATCTCCACTTCCTTTCCTAGTGTCTTTAGAAATTCCTCATTAGCCTCCTCTGGCAATTCGTATATTGTGGCCATGAACTGAGAAAGAACACAGAAATTTATTCTTTACTTCCGGGTCGATCAAAAACTATTCATCGTAACGCTCTCTTCAGCAGCATGATTCTATAATACCATACATGGGTACATGCAAAGTTCCCTTTAAACTTTTTGTAATCCTTGATTGAATTCAGTCTTTCCAGCAGCAACTCAGAGTTTCGTTCAGATGTAGACAAAATCGTTCAAGTCCTGTCGACTGCGCTCAGTGTGGATCGCGTTACTGCTTGATCGCGTTACTGCTTGTTCTCTTAGTGTGAGTCACGACTTGACCGAGCGGCCAGATCAGATCAGAGGAGGGGAGGGGTGGGAAAAGGCCCAGAACGCCACTACCCGGCTGCATACGGTCCTCTTGGATTGTCATGGTTGTTGTTAAGAATTTAAATGTTCTCATTTAAATTTAGGTGCTTTTAATAATATTGTACATGTGAATCGGAGTTGACAACTGTACGGTGGCCCATAAGTAGGGCTTGGTACAAGTTGGTCGGCAACTTTTTGGCAACTTTTCGTATTTCGAGCAACTTTTTTTGTATCGAGCAAGTTTTTGCATTTTGAGCAATTTCTAGTTTTCTAGATATCGGGGCAGCTTTTAGTGCTTTAATTGGCCCTGCTTCCATCTTTTACAATGTTTCAGTAGACAATTGTGAATTGAATTTGAATTTCCTGTGAAAAAGGAGCAGTTCCTCCCCTCTGGGGCTGCTAGGTCAGCGGTTTTTAAAGGAAACTACAAAATGACCGACGAAGATTCACACTCCGCTGATTCGATAGCGTGTGTACAGCCGCCCGCTCTCCGAAAAAAAATAATAAATCGGAAAGGAGCGTCTTTGATTTACAGTTGATAATCGTGTTCAATACCACGTGACTTTTCTGGAATGTGTGGAAAATGATTTCATTGGTTATTACCCACCGATCATTACATCATTGAAACAACAAGTTTTGATTGGCTTTTATTTTATTTCTCGACATCAACACCGTTCAGCATCTACGTCCACTGTTACGGACATGTGCTCAACCTCGCACTTCAGGATACTATGACACAGATTGAACCACTGCGAAATACTCTGAGGATTATCCAGGCTCTGTACAACTTCTTAGAAGCGAGTCCCAATCGACACGCCCTGTTTACTGACACAGAAGTGCAAGGTGAGGATCTGAAACTGACGCTGAAGTCATTGAGTACCACTCGATGGTCATGCCGGTGAAAAGCCATAAAAGCCGTACATGAGCAAGTGGAACGCATTGTAAAAGCCCTGCTCACGCTGTCTTCAGACAAAGATCCGAAAACCTACTCTATGAGCAGAGCCTTGTTGACCGCCATTAGTGACTGGGAGTTTATCTCCGGACTGTGTTTGCTGAAAGTAATCCTGAGCAACACTAGTAATCTGTGTCGATATCTTTAGGGGAAGACGGTTGACGTCATCTCCGCTCGTAGAAATTCCCACATGACCATTCAGACCCTACGCCAGTGTCGGAACTAAAAAAGTTTCAACAGCGTATGGCAGATAGCATCAACAATCGGTCTGAAAATTAAGAAGTGGCTGACCAAATCTCAGTTTGAATTACGAGAGGCCAGGGCACCCAGCCAAAAGCCATCGCGCTGCCTTCAAGCTCTTGTAGGTGAACAAGCGCAACGACAAACGCAGCTGACACCGGAATCGCATCACCCTATTATCACTTACTATGCTTCCATCGACAACGTACTGTCTGAGCTTCAGGTCAGGTATTGCAGAAATGACCAGTATATCCTCTGTGCTTCTGGAAATATCTGTAACTGTTACAGTGAAACACCTGATAAACAAAGCTTCTCCTGCATTGCTAAGTTTTACAACATCGACGACTAGATTCTGGAAGCGGAGCAGAAAGTGTGTGCGACTTTTCGTCGTGTGCGCGGATAAGGCTACATGACTGTTTCAGAAATGCTGGAGACAATGCACGAGAATGATCTATTTAATTTGTTTCCAGAGTTTTCTATGATGGTGCATATCCTTGCTGTGATACCTGCTACACCGTGTTCAGCAGAGCGATCAATTCAGTGCGTTGCGCCGATTGAAAACTTACCTCCGCAGCACCATGGGGCAACAACTTGTCAGCAACATTGTACTTATTAACATTGAAAGGACACATTCCAACTCTGTAGTCAACAATGACATGGATCGTATCATTGATACCTTCGGCCATCGAAATGGAAGAGACAGCTATTTCTTTTAAGTTTTAAAGTGTTTTTTGAGTTCATATGATAGATTCATGTGTAAGAATATTTTCACTTCATATGTTTGCCATTGTTAGTGGATCGTATGACCCTCGTTTCCTTTCCACTGTTTCGTAAAAATTCGGGCAACTTGTAAGAAATGTTTGGCAAATGGTTCACCCCCCCCCTCCCCCCTTGCAAAAATGCCCCTACGCCTATGCCGGCTCTGACCACTCGTTGAATTTGTTCCAAGGTTAAACTTCCGAGCTGCACTTGTAAATAGGCAACTGGTTTACCTCCGGCCAGTTGAGATTCTTAAGAGTTGTTGTTGTTTTTCTCTTCCGTCGTTTCGTTAACTGTCTTTCATTGGTCCTGAAAAGCCCCTATGGGGAGCTGTCAAGTATGCATGCATGCATGCATGCATGCATGCATGCATGCATGTATGTATGTATGTATGTATGTATGTATGTATCGTAAATATGGTACCACATGAAACAACGATTATTGCTGAACAAGGTGCCGTCATTATTGTGACGTAATACGTTACCTTGGCAAATGGGAAAGCCCAGAAAAAACACCCTATATTTTGGATTTATTTGCTCATACATGTATCTCAGAAACTCGGTGACCCCTATTTTTTATTGCTGGAAAGTGATCAGAAGGCCAAGATGAAACTTTCTATATATCATATTCATATATATCATATATCATTCTATATATCCATTTCATATATCATTTCATGGTTGATTCATTCCTTACGGGAACATTGGAACCCACAAATGACCAGCTCGCAACGCCAGGGGCTTCATAGCTCAGTTGGTTAGAGCGTCGCACCGGTATCGCGAGGTCATGGGTTCAAACCCCGTTGAAATCCTGAATTTTTCAGTCTTCTTTACGCAATTGCAAAAATTGCGTTGATAACTGCGAGGATCAGAGCTTCATTTGATTTCATATCCGCATTTCATATATATGATCCAATTCATACATCATTTCATCGATGAAACTTTCTGTGCGTCACTGAAATATAAGAAGGTTATGGCTCTAAATTTAGAATTTTTCGACAACTAGATGCATTGCAATCTTTTCTTTATATTAAAAACAATTTTTCGCCACTAGTTAAGATTAACAGCTTTCCTCCTTTGATCGTGACAAAAAAGTAAAACATAGAAATGTTTTTGTAATAGAAATGTTGTAGAGCAGTAACAGACAGTAAATAGCAGATAGAAGACAAGGCATTTTACTGCTGGCGCCATATTGACGATTTTCTGGTTAAAGTAATTTTCAGTGTTATCATACACGAACAGCCATGCAGTCAAAAGGCACTTCTCGTGCTGACATATACAACGTGATTTGCGAGACCCGCATATACGTGCATTTTACCGCATATACGCGCATTTTAGCACCAGGATATATGGGCCCTTGTAAGACGCGAATATTTGGGCATTTATTTCGCATATCCCCGCGCTTAAGGACGGTGCCTACTAATTCAAAAGTATTTTTGCCCTGGTTTATGATTATGCGGGAAATGTAGATCTTAACAAGTGTTATTGAATTCGAAAAAAAAATTGGGGGATAACCACGCATTTTTCAAAAATAATAAACAATATTTGTAAAAAGCTTTAAAATACAAAGCCACGCATGGTGTTTTTTCTCAAACTGAAGCTTAATTATCTCTGAAAAATGCATGCTTGCCCCCAATTTTCTTTTTGGATCCTAATAGTACTTACTAAGATTTGCTTTCTCCGGTAAGTTTTAAACCGCGCAAAAAAATCCCTGTATTAGTAAGCTTCACCGATAGGAAATCCGAGTATCTTGAGATGCGCAGAACGTGTGCGCAATAACAATAGTAGGCACCGTCCTTAAGTTCACGCAAATATGTGGCCATTTAAAAACGCGTGTATACGCGATCTTAATGGCCGTATATATGGGCTCAAAGCCCATACGTATCGTATTTAAACAAGTATACGCGGCAGAAAAACCGGCATATGCCCTGTCGTAATTTTGAAGCGAATGGCCAACCATATTTCTATTGTCACTTTATTTACGTTGTTTTCAGCTTAGTACACCAGCAGGGGGTTCCCAAGGGGATCAGCATATTTTGCAAATGTGTCTATCTCCATGTCCTTGCAGAGTTATTTGCATTAGCCAAAACAGAGTTACAGTTCGCTGAAAGAAAACCTTCATAAGGGAATAAATATAAGGATTTGTATGACTTTATTCCCTAGAGCCTCAAGATGATGACTTTTGTTTATGACTGAATTTTAATATATCGAAAGTGGTCTATTAAGGAATAATTTGTCACCCATGTTTGAGATACTCCGGAGCTCCCTTGTTTAGGAAGTTGAATATCATGATTTTGTTTTTCATTTAGTTTGGTTGAGTAAGCTCTATTTATTTGTCTTCATTTATGATCACAAGGCAATTATTTTTTGCAGTAAATAAACTTGTTGATTTACATCTTAAAAACTGCATTCAGAAGGCAGTTCACAGCTTGTCCGAAGACACTTTTCTCACCGGATTCCCAATCGCGTGACGTGATCTCAAAATGACTCACAAACCCGTGTTCTTTGCAGAACTGATCAAGTGCTAACTCACTCTCAAATATCTTGCCGGGTCCAATCCACTGTCGCGGCTCCTTCCCTATGTTATCGGTGATCAGAACACAAGGAATCGACGGGCAGACCTGCTTAATATTCTTTAGCCATTTTGGAACTCCTCCCAGTGAAGATGGATGGTCCGGACCCCAGAATACTAAGGCCCCGTCGCTATGCGCAAAGTAAACCCTTGTCATCTGCGAAAACCGTTCACACTCTCCTATGTCCCATAATTGTAGCTTGATGTCGATTGGATCGTGTTCTTTACTTCTCTGCCACTTTTCAATTATTTTCAAGGCGAAATCTGCACCAATTGTGGGTGGATATATGCAACCCTTCGACAGAGGTTTATTTTGGAGATAGTCATTAATGAACATGCATTTGGCTCGAAATCCACCCGTATAGTCTCCAACACAAATAAATTTGACAAATTCCCTTGAACCATTACTGTGCAGTTCCATAGGGGCGTTTGTTTTGAACGTCTTCATCTCCACTTCCTTTCCTAGTGTCTTTATCAATTCCTCATTAGCCTCCTCTGGCAATTCATATTTTGTAGCCATGAATTGAGAAAGAACGGCAGAAATTTCTTCTTTACTTCCGGGTCGATCAACAACTACAGTATTCAGCGAAACGCTCTCTTCAGCAGCATAATTTCAGTCTTTTTGTTCTATAATACCATGCACTGGTAAATGCAAAGTTCCCTATACATTTTTTGTAATATTTGATTGAATTCAGTCGACTTTCAGCAGCAACTCAGAGTTTAAGTAATTCTGTCGAGTGTGCTCAATGTGGATCGCGTTACTGCTAAGGGTTCTCATAGTGTGTGTCCAAACTTGACGGAGCGGCCAGATCAGTGGTTTGAGGAGGAGAGGGGTGGGAAAAGGCGGAAACGTCACTACCCGGCCATATACAGTCCTATTGGATTGTCTCGGATGTTATTAAGAATTTAAATGTTCTCATTTGAATTAAGGTGGTTGTAATAATATTGTACCTTACACATGTGATTTGAGTTGACAACTCTACGGTGGCCCATAAGGGACACGCGAGTTTTGTTCATCGCAAGTATAACTTGCGATCGCGACTTATAACTTGCGATTGCGAGTTGTAACTTTGCGATTGCGACTTAAACGGCATTGCGTGACACTTTGACGCAGCAGCGTCGTATATTGATAACGGCAATATAAGCCAATCAGATTGCGAAATCACCAGCAATTTGATATCGATCCCAAAGCCGTTTGCAACGCTCGAAGATGGCGCTCGGGGTTGTGTTGGATAATGACAAGGACCATTTGGAGGAGGTGCGTTCAACGTTTTCTGATATTCTTGGTCCTTTTCTTCTTTCTAGAAAAGTCGTTGTGTAACTTTCTCTCGTGACAGCCCATGGACCTAATCGACTAACTCAATGTTGTACCCAATTCAAATTTCCCGGGGTTTAATAAGATTCTTTGTGTATATTAATTTGCATTAAAATGTAGCATTCACATTAAATGAAATGGAAATATCTGGAACAAAACGTTTTATTCCCAAAGGGTTTGAATTGGGTACAACATTGAGTTAGCCGATTTGGTCTATTGTTTTCAAAACTGTGGCATAAATTAATTTATTATTTTATACATAATGGCAGTAAACGTGGGCTTGTTAATTTCGCACTCTTGGAAATGGGTCAGTTTTCTTAATCGTAGCCTAGCTATGGCTGCTGTGAAACCAACCGGGACAGAAATAATTTATTTTCTGTTGTAAAATGGGTTTGACAGACCAATGTGACTCCTGCTACATGTATGTGTCCATTCAGTTTTGCTTTCCATTTTGAAAAGGGATCAAGTGAGGTTCCTTGAATTTTTGAGATACCATTTGCCAAATAGTACATGTCCTTTAAGCCTTTCAAAGCTGGTGAAATTGTTCTTTCTCTTTCTATTAGCAAAAAAACATCTGAGAGGAAGTTGCCTGCCCTGTTGGGCGGGTAACCTCTATTGATTAGGCATGATTTGAATTTTCAATGTTCTCTTCAAGCGTGACTCTGAAAGACTTTGTTCTAACAAGTCTTAGAGCTTTTCCTTTAACAAACCCCTTAATGCCTGCTGGGTGGCATTACTGTTGTAGTATGTGTACTGATCAGAAATGTTTCAGTAGGTTTGTAGTGGGTGCGCAAAATGAGGATTGACTCCTTTGCGAATCTTCCACCTTTGTAGACAGTTGTATCCAAGAATGTGATCTCTGCCTGAGAAACTTCAGTAGTAAATTTGATTGTAGGGTGAAAAGAGTTGTCATGCTTAATAAAGTGGTCCATGTCTTCTCTTCCCGTGTCCCATAGGGAAAACACATTGTCAATATATCTCTTCCATAGAAGATTGGAATTCTTGGCGGATGCGGCATCTGGTTAAACCATTTACATGTAAATGTTGTATTATCAATGTACCCTTTTTGGTAAAGCGAAGTAACACTTGGTGTTTTACTGTTTGGCATGTTTCTCTATCCATTGGATGTTCTAGAGTTTGGTAGTTATGTATGCATGTCATTAATATTTTACATTTAGTTGTATCTGGCCCTTGTTTATTTTGTCTTCCCTGTTCATTATGACAGTTGTTCTGCCTTTTTAAGGATTATGCCTTTATTTCGAATGAGTTCTTTGAGTGCCAGACGTTCCCTTGGGTTGGGGAGGGAGGAATTTCTTCAAGCTGTATTTTTACTTCTTCCAAATAAATTTCTAATGCAACAGATCTTTGACTTCGAGGAATCCAACTCAATTTTGCATGAAACAGATGTCACGTGGTTCACTGTCTTTATCATGGTACATGTAGATGAACTGGAGGCGCATTCTTCCAGCAAATTGGTTGGAAATAGTTGGCACCTTATCTGGTTTTCGTTCATGACAGGTGCCAGAAAAAATTTCAAACCTCGCGAGAGCAAATTGGTCTGCTCTGTGCTTAGCTGTGTATCTGAGAGGTTTTTGATATTGTGCTTGCGTAATTCCACAGTTTCCTAAATGTCTTTCTTTTGTGCAAATTTTTTTTTCAAGTTCTTCGCTTACGATTTCTGACAGTGAGAGTTCTGTTGTTTCTCCCCTCTTTAGAGACAGAGACTAGGGAAGGATGTGATAATTTCACTTTGTTTATTCTCTTTTTCATTTATCTTTGACATCATTTTTAGTGAACTGATCTATCTTGTCTTGGATACTTGAAGCTGACTTAAACACATCAGTGTTACTTGATGAACTATGATAATCATTCTTTGACACGGATGGCGATCCTGAGGTGTTTGGTGACCCATTATGGCCCACAGAACTGAAGCAAGATCTTGGTACAGTTGTAACTTACAAAACAGAGACTGACCGAAAGCATTTTGTGGAGATGAATTAAACCCACACCCTATCCAGATCATTACCCCACACTGGATAAAATTCATGGTATTAAGTATGCATTCAAGATCTTCGACATTGACAAGAATTAAAGCTAATAAACCTCCTCCACATGTATGCGTAACATTTGAGGACACGCCATCCAATCATGTTGGAGTTCTACATCCTAAGTGCACTGCCTGTGGAAACTGCTGTGAGGGCAGCACTGAACATTTACCTGATGCCAAGGCCCACGGTGCCAAGATATTCACAGAAGTGGGTACTGAATTTAAACTCCCATGCATATAGGTACTATAAAGCAAGGTTCCCCACCACAGATCTCTTTGCTTGGTCATGTTTCTTCCAATAAAAAATACAATTTATGATAGTAAGAGTAGTCAGTTCCATATTTGGCACACAGGATCTTTCTTTTTTCTGGTCAGTTCTGGCATATTATGGTTGCTTTGAGAAACCTAGCCCAAGTTTGTCACTGGAGTTTAGTTGAAAAGTTGATTAAAGGGATGCAAAAGCACTATTAAAATTTGACATGATGGCTGACACTGGCCCACCTATAGGCTACATTGTGCTTGCCTGGATATATGGAGAGAAAAGTATGAATGAGTCAATGAGTCGTGAAGAGTTTTAACTCTTAACTCTTACCTCTTAACTCTCTTAACCCAATTTTAAAAATTGATAAATTTGTACATGTAATTTAACTCTTAAAAGAGTTATTAAGTTACATGTACAAATTTATCAATTTTTAAAATTGCAATAATAAGAAACCTAGTCAGTTTACATACCATCCAGTTATGATTAAATTGGATATGACACAAATTCAACAAGCCACAGAATGGAAACTCAAAAACACTCCAGTTTTGTTTAAAACCACTCTATTAGTGCAGCATATAAAAAATAAGACTCCTTGCCTGCAGATGCTTGGTCAGCATGGAAACGGGTTGTATAGCTTAAAAAAACCAGCAAACCGCTGTTTTCCAAGTTTCAGCTCTCCTGTCTACTAAGAACCATTATACACCGGTCATAGGTTGGCCTTCTTTAAGACTGCATGTGGCTACTGCTGAAGCTTTTACGTGAAAGGGATGCGAAATGTTTGAGTTGTTCGACGTGTTCTTATAGCTTGGGAGGTGAGAGTCGTGCAAGTCACGCAGGCTGTTTGTAACTCAGCATTACTAAGATCAGAGATATTTATTCGAATTTTTGCTCAGTTAGCACAACACTTTATGCTCATTACCATCATATCTGTATCCATTATGCTACTCTTAAAGTCTTGTTTTTTGTCCTGAGGAAAGGATACTCATCGATTTTAAGGCTCAGCTGGAATTTGAGAACACTTCCTTTGCGTTTATAGTATCGTATGCAAGCTGTTTGCAACCCAGTGTTTAATGAGGGGGGAAGGGTTCTTGCATGATACGATAAATGATTACACTGTAAGTGCTTTTAATTTTCGTGAACCATTCTCTGAAAATACAAACTTAAAACCCAGTGAACTGTGAATCTTTTAAGGCTCAGTTGGAATTCGAGAGTGCTTTCTTTGCGTTTGTAGTATACGCGAGCTGTTTGCAACCCAGCATTTAATGAGGAGGGGGAGGGGGGGAGGTGTTTTTTCGTGATATGGTAATTAATGATTAATAAGTGTTTTTAATTTTCATGACCAGTTTAAATATGCTTTTCGCGACGTGTCATGCGTTATGTCCATGAAATGTGCACAGCACCCCTCTTTACTCCTCTCTTTAATATCTGTTTGGAGATTTTATTAGGAACCTTTGCTCAGTTAGTAAAACACTTATCTGTTGTCTAATGCAAAGAAATGCAAATAAGTTGTGGAGATTGAATCATCATATAAAGTTATGCATCATTATTAATAATAAGGCATAACTACAAATTCACACTTCTAAAACCTTTCACAAACAGGACAATAGTCTTTCAATCATTTGCATTTTAAAATATGACTTTTTTAGTACTAATAGGTCATTTTACAGTTGTTTGCTCAGTGACCAGCCTGGGAATGGTTGTGAGGCTTCCGCTGACCTTGCATTGATACAGACCTCACTGCTGTTATCATATATATCATGTTGTTGTAATTCTAATTACTCTACATTAACATTAGAAAAGCACAAAGGTTTGTATCGAAACAGGGTCACCTGCAGCCTCGACTCCATTCTTAGGCCTGGTATTAAACTTAGCTACAACTGTAAAATGGTCTATTCACCAGAACCTTTTATGTCTCAAAATGAAGTCACACAGTCTGCTGCTATAGAAGAATGAACTGTCCCCTGAGTTAACATCTTCCGTGGGTAAGGTACACAATCAATTTGTTCCATGTTTCTTATCAGAGTTGGTTCCATAACACCCTGAAGCTGAAAAACTGATGAAACCACTCTTCCTGTGACCTTGTTTTGTCCTATGTTGTTACTATGGCAAGTTAATCTTGTGTTACAAGTGTGGACTGTGCATTACCTCTGGTCATTATTTATAATTACGCATTGCAAATGCCAACAAGAATGCTAATTTATGCTAAGTGTGGAAGAAAATGCTCATTTAATTCATTCAGGTGGGGAGATCTCTGTGAATCTGCTGGTTACACAAGACTCTTACCATCGTCCCCCTAAGCTGCTTAGCTGGATAAGCCCACTTCTGTTATCTTACAATGTACCTTTCCACAGGCATCCTTCTACATAAGCTCACCATTGATTTGGTGCTGGACTTTCTGATGAAACACTTTCACTTGTTGATATTTATGCTTAACTATTATTATTCCATGAGAATGCATTGGCATGGTTGGAATCATATGAGATGTTAGATATCCAACCAAGTATGTTACAGATGTTACAGTAAGTAGAGTTGGCTATATACACTGTAGTCGTCTCATATCCATCAAACAGCTAGTGAAATATTTATTAATAATTCATAATGCTTCTAATGTAAAGAACTGCAAACTATACATGTATGTACATGTATCAATAAATCTTAAATTATAGGCCACCATTTGTCAAGCATCATGTAATTGCTGCATCAAATCCCATGGCCAATAAGCCTATCAAAACTCTGCGATTGCAATATCCAATGATTCAGTTTTTAATAATTGTTGATATTATGACAGATAAAAGGAAACATTTAATAGTCTGGGCATTCACGCCTCTCAAACCTTCCCTTTGTTGGTTTCTGTCCAGTTGGTTCTGATTGATTTACCTCATGTGCACTTTGTGAATGGAAATTTTTCTTTTTTATAAGGTAGAGGTCATATCTGTTTACTAAGGCACCTACTGGTAACTGGATGGTCAAATACAAGTGTCAAGTGTGAAAGGCAGTTTTAAAGTTGAGAAGGACACCATAAGAGCAACACAAGTCATTATTGGTGCAGGGGCAATTCACTCACTACCGAGCTGTTGCCACGTTCAAGAGAATGAGGGCTCAACCAGCCAGGAAAGTGATTCTTCACAAACAGAGACCCCCTGGGTTTCCGCTAAAATGGAGCAAAAACAGCAAACTCAATATGGGGCCAACAACCAAACACATGACCGAAAGCAAGAAAGTAAAACCACTGGGACCCTGAATAACCTAATTTAAAAAAAGTAAGTAATGGACTTCTGAAAAACGACAGACAGAAACAATTAATTGAAGAATGGAAGCCCACCATCTGTCCTCTCTGGGCCCTAGTCTGTTGGACTGATGGTCGCTGCTAAACTGATTGGAATTGAAAAGTACTGCTCAGAGGAAGTGCTGGAAAGGGCTTGGCAGGTAAGAAACTACTTAAAGGACACCTCGACTCTCATAGTAGATTGACCCTTAATTGTCAGAAATAATGACTGTTACTGGCAAACACGCTCTAAGGAGGAAACTTTTGTGACCAGCTCTTGGTGTCTGCCTTAGAGGGAGTTTTAATTGTTACTGAGAATGCAGCCAGCATTGGCCAATTCACCCGGGGCTAGGTGAAAGTGTCTGCCTTAGATGGGTGTCTGCTTCGTCCACATTGAGGGAGTTCACTGTAAATTCCAAATGTGGAAATAACATTTTGGATTTCGTGACATCATTTGTTTTGCTGGTTTGCAGGTGTTGTTTGCAAGCCTTTGTCAGTGGAAACTAATGAAAATGATGGTGTGTGGGAATTTAAAAAGGGAAAATAGGTGAAAATGATATCTTTTTTTTTTTTACACTTTTATTAACGTTATTTTCATGACCTTACCTTCTTGTGTAAAGAGTGAAAGTAAGGAAAATATAAATATTTAATGTTATTTCCATGTTTTAAAATAAAACCTGGGCCAAATGAGGATGAAAGTTGTGAAGAGTGACGTCTCTTACTTTCATGTATGTTTCGCCTGAAACTTTCATGTACTCAGGGAGCTCTCACTGTCTCTCTTGTGGATCTGCTAACTTAAAGTTTTTCAACAGAATTGATGTGAGTGTTCTCTTGATCTTCATCTTTTGTGATTAGGAATTGAGAGGTAAAGGGATTGACAATACTCTATCTTTTCTGTGCATGAGCCACGATGATCAATGCAAGTGGCATCTTCTCTTACAACCACAACAATGGGAGTGTTGACATCACCTGGGACAGAGTTGGCTTTGAGAAGAACTTTCTGGTTGTGAACCATGCAATAGAAAAGCCCACCAAAGGCCTGAAAGGGACTTTTGTAAAGAACCCCACATGGACTCATGCTCTTGGCTAGAGTGTTGTCTCAGCTCATCCTCTTGCTGGCTGTCCCATGGGGCGTGATCAGATTGAACCGCTGTCATCAGCCATACTGGGCAAGTCTTTGATGTTTAAGCAACATACATTTATGAAAATCAGTGCCAACTCAACCCAGTTGGTAAGAGCTCCAGACTGCTGAGTGGGAGGTTGTAGGTTCAGGCCCCAGACCAGACCACAAACCAGGTTACATAGTTTTTCCTCTTAATGATCTTTGGTAAATCTTTGTTTTCTGATGTGTCATTACGGGTGATTCTGACCAGATTCTAGAGGGATTGTATGCAATCTTCCCACTGCTGTGGGTTTTAATCCAACTTTGACCATTGCATGCTTGGCTGAGCGCAGTATGCAGCTTCTTGCTGAGAGAGAAGGGTGGCACATCGACTTATAATGACACATTTAAACCACTTGGAAAGTTAGTGCAATGAATGTTGTTGTTGTTGTTTTTTTTGTTTTTTTCTTATAAGGAGCTTTCAGTTGACTGCTTTGCCTTTGTTTTCTTGTGTACATTGTTAAATTAATCATTGATTCTAACTTAAGCATTTTTATGTCTTCTAATTGTCATGAGTGAGCACTTTTGCCATGCAACATTAATGAGCCTACTTTTAAGGTGGATGGATGAATTTTTAAACTAAAAATGTGGTAACCTGAAAACCAGGCTTTCTCCACTTCACCTGATACTGAAGGCCTGATACTCAAGTTTGACTAAAAGTAAAGAGAATCCCTGGATCTTGCTGATTTTACTTTGCAAGAAAGACCAGAGGGTCATTGCTGACTTTCCTGCTAAGTAAGCAAATCAAAACTTCGAAATTGCATTATCCAACAATCCAGTGAACACAAGGTACTGTCCCTCTTTTTCACCCAGTTTATGTTTTGGTGGTGGGTCAGGTACACCAGACAAAGATGTATAATCAGGATCTATTTTCAGTTTTAACAAGTACTCAAATTACAGTAGCAAGTTTACTTGTTGCTAAAAGCAGTATCCTTAAGGTCTGATACTGAAGTGCGAAGAGAATGTACACTGTAGTGTGAGCTGACCAAACATGCACCTTTTGTTCTTCACAGATAAGACTAGCTTTGTGAAAGAAAAGCCAAGGATTTGCTTCAAAGAGAAGATGGTCATGACATATGAACCATCAAACAACAATGCAAAGCAAACACCATGTGAATTGACCCTCACCATGGATTCTCATGATGTTGAGCGCATGCTCAACTGCGATCCATTGCACTCAACAACAATGTCACGAACAGTGACATGTCCTCTGCTCCACTGTCAGTTTCTGAAGGTAAGTTTGGGCAAAGCTGATTTTATAAGGAGGGAGTAGTGAGTGTTAACTCCCTGGGAGGGGGGGGGGGGGGGTCTTTATCATGATTATGAGTCCCAAACAAGGATTAAAAAGCTCAGTTTGTGTATTACTACCAGCCCAATGATAAAATACATGTAGGTGTAAGCATGTGTTTACAAGCCACTGGCCATCCTGTGTAGCTTGTGTGGTGTGCCTCTTGCTGTCTTTAGTTGACCTATCAGACTGAATATTCGTTCACAGCATTTTGTCTTATTCATAGCGGACCCTGAGAACAACCTCCATATATAAAAATAGCTATTTGGCCAGTTCAGAGGGCATGGTTTGGTCGTGTGGACTCCTGGAGGATGTTTAGTCGTAAGAACCTAGATGTATGAAATTCCTTTTCCAGGTTTCCAAATGGATAACACAAGTACTGTAAGTATAAAGTAGAGAGTTGTGAGTACAAAAAAAAGGCAGCGCTTTGAAAATAAATGCCAGTCATTAATTGATTTGAATTTCTCCTTATTATCTTAACTTTCTAAAATGCACCCATTAGTAAATTGCATTGAACATAAAGGTGTGTGTAGTGATGTTCGACACCAAAAGGCAACTTTTTATTTGAGAATAATCTCTTTTTTTTATCTTGAACTGTTGCAAGCCTGTTTTTGATATCAGACCTCTCCTTTTTTTTTTTTCATTTGAAGCGATCACGAGCCATCCTTTTTATCCATACTACAGGTCACTTTCAGCTGTTCAGTACCAGCAAAAACCATGTGGACACCAAAGAAATGATGTACAAGATATTGACTCTCACAGGGGACTTTGGCAGAAAGTTTTACTTTGAAGTTGAAGGCGTCAAATTCGTCCGCAAGGACCACTTTGGGGAAACGGGTCTGTACTACAACTTACTTTGTTTGTTAAAATCTTCCAACACAGCCAGATGGAGCCCCTGGGTAAAGCCACACTCTACATAACCACACCAAACTTTGCGAAGCAACTTGCAACAATGGAGATCACAAACACAAACGGCACACTTGAGAAGTTGAAGTGGACGACACGTTTTAGCGGATTCTTTGCCAAAACTATCTGGATTGTTTATGGTCCAACGTGGTTATGTGATGTGTATTTCAATTCTGAAGCTTCGCCCAGGAAGAAAAGACCCCAGAATCTTCACTGCTGTGTCCCTAAAGTCTACAAATGCCCCACTGAGGACAAGGTGAGCTACATGCAATCACTGAACCATCTGTCATAGCTCCCTTTTGAAGAGATTAAAATTGAGAATGCAGTGTTACTGATTATGGATTATTTGTTTTTTCACTATTCTGTAAGATGTACGTATTATCCAATGGATTTCTTAATTAACCCTTCACAAACGCGCACAGCAGCTTTGTACATGCTTTCATTGTTCACACACACAACCCACACAACCCTTCATTCGCTTGCGTGGCTAGTCAATCCTAGCCTGACATTCTTTTCTATAGTGAGCTATTATAACGATTGCATTCTGTAGCATTGCAGCTAGTGCTTGCAGACAGACGGATTTTAAGGCAATATTCTACCATAATTGGCTTGTATTCTGCAACCTTCTGGACCATGTTGAAACCCTTGAACATGTGAAAACAATAATATTAAAAAATCACTCAAATTGCAGTTTAATATGAGATATTAAGCATTACAAATAAGAACGTGCCTATTTATTTTATTATTTTGAAGGTCGTTCTGAGATTAGCTCTCCAAACTATTTAGAAAATGTACGAAGGCGGCTGATACCTGGTTTCCAGCACTTACAGCATGTACACGTATACGTTGATGGCTTAATACTGCCACTCCTTATCAGTTGATACTGACCACAATAGTGGTATTAAACAAATGCCCAAGCATTGGCTAATAAATCCATGTAAGCTGTGATAATTTTCTTGACATCATAGGTTGCCATTGCCGTTGCCGTATTGAGATCCAACATTTTGCAATGTTCTGGAAAAATGTACAAAGGGATTCTCTCACAGTTTTTTAAACTTTGCAAAACGTTTTTGTTAATATAATGAGTGCTACCGGGTAATAAAAAATGGAGTTCACCGAGTTTGTTTTCGAGTAAGGTAAGGTAAGGTAATCTTTACTTAACCACGGCAAAATTCACTCAGGTAAAAAACGTTCTCATCGCTAAGTAAAAATTCTCGATAGTGCTGGAAACCACTGTTAGCCTCCTTTCGTTGAGAACTAAGGATTCAAAAAACTCTCTCATTATTGTGTCACAGTTTGAAATAGCCTTGACACGGTACAATGGCGGACCAAAGCGGCCAGTTGTTCTGTTTCATGGGGCTGGAGTGAGCAGCCGAATGTTCAGCCTGGACACCATTGACACAAACCTGGTGGAATACTTGCTGCAACACAGGTACGCCTATACCAGGTGCTGGAGAGAAATGGAGCGCGAGCGGGAGGTAGCCAAAACGCGCGTGGAAAGGAGAGCTGTTTTCTCTACTTCCTCCCCCGTGCTACTTCAACTTTGGCTCCATTTCCTCTCGAAAACGACACAGGAAGACTACTTTAGCCAATTCTCGGAACATAAGACATAAAGTTGTTCCAGTCTTACAGTGGGCAGTTAGCAAAAACCGACGAGCGAAGAAAGAAAGAAAGAAAGAAAGAAAGAAAGAAAGAAGAGAAGACGTGGAGGAAAAGCTGGATCACGTTCTTTTGCCCAATTTGTCATCTGGTTTTGTTTCCCGCCTGTAATACTTTTCGCCAGTTTTCCCTGCACTAACGTTATCCGAAGGTTCTGGAGCAGGCTGCAACATTTCGAAACACGTGCAACTCGATTACAGTAATCATGATGATGACGATCATCATCATCTCTTTATTACGGTGGCCCACAAGTGACAATGTGCAAGTTACGAAGTTGCCGCAAATTCAATGCACTCGCTGCAAATAGGCCATTTCCGAGTTCATGTCTCCCTCCTCTTCAAAGCGAGTTCAAGTGCGAAGTTTTTCTTATGACAATTAGTTTTCATTCATATGTAAAGTAGAAATAATTAGAAAGACTTCGCATTTAGACTCGCTTTGATGATGAGGCAGACATGAACTCGGAAATGGCCTATTAAAACAAAAGTTGCTGCAAATAAATATACAGCGTAAAGTGTCTGCGCACCCTAAAAGAAGGAGGAGGACTCGGTACAGCTCTCCCCAGGGTTGTCTCACAGGATTTTGAATTTTGGGCGTGAAGCCGCTACAGTAGTAGATTCTTCTTGGGTTAAGTTTAACGAATTTTCAATCCAAATGAATCGCTTTTCGTGTGGGGGAATGTCCGTCAACCGCATGTTAGACAGAGCTCGAATGAAGTGACAGGTTCTGTGGACAATAAACAACGGTTTACAGAGTATCTGTTAATGGATTATTTCCATCGGGGATATCCTAACGACGCCATTGTTTATTTGTTGGAAAAACTTAAAAGGAGTCCATTTTGATCTTTACATCCGAGTTGTCTGGTTAATGAGCAAGTTTTTGGTCTCTTCGCCAATCGTTTTCTCCGAAAGTGTCCCCTCGTATCTTCCTCTTTACTTGCTTTAAACTGCTAGAATGTCAGTGAAACTGTCTCCCTGCCTGACCAGCCGGGAGCGATGAGAGGCCGCTGTATTTGCAGGCTAGACCGGGAACACGTCGAACCGGTTCCACTGTCATCGACCGCACTCAAGTCATCCTTCTTGGAGTCCTGTTTCACAGTCTACTGATAGCAATTTGCGGCTGATGGATACTCGCCACCGCAAGGAAAGGAGAACATTTTTGACACACTCGTTGAACAACCCACGAAAAAACTAGGGCGACTTCGAGATTCCCACGAGAAGTCCCTGGGAATAGCTGTACCAAGTCCTCCTCCTTCTTTCAGTGTGCACGCACACTTTACTAGATATTTATTTACAGCAACTCCATTGGGAGGCAGTGCAGCCCATTGGTTAGTGCACTTGCCTTGAGATCCGGAAATCCCAGGTTCAAGGCACGTCCTGACCACTGCTTGAATGTGTTCCTGTATGTCCCTGGTTCAACTTCTCAGCTGCACTTGTAAATAGCCAACTAGCTTGCCTTCGGCCAGTTGGAATTCTTGACAGTTGTTGTCGAATGTTCTGTTCTGTTGTGATTGTGTTTCATTGGTCCTGAAAAGCCCCTATGAGGAGTGGTCAATTAAGTACAGTGTATGTATTGTATTGTTTTGAATTTGCAGCATTTCCCTTGTGGGCCACCGTACTTTATTCATTCCATATGAGACTATGCCTAATTGGACTCCGAGCAAGTCTATATAGTAGAGTCGAATGGATGTCGCAGACTCCATCAATGTGTCTGCACTTCACATTTAGACATACAACGAACGGGATTAGATCGGCTCTAGTAACTTTAATTAGCGGAGTCGAATGGATGACTCGCAGACTCCATCAAGGTGGCTCCACTTGAAGTTAACATTTGGATATGTAACAAACGGGATTAGTTCGTCTCGAGAAGGTTTAATTAGCGAAGTCGAATGGATGTCGAGGTTCCATATTTTTTTGAAAAATTCTCTCGTATTCTCATTTTCTTCTTTAAGGCCAAATCGGTCCCGCGGGTAAAACAGAGAAGAGTTTTCTAAGTAAAGATAGAGCTGTAACCAGGATAAGACATTAAAGTGAAAAAAACGTTCTATGGTTAAAAAAAAAGATTAAAAACAGGCTATCAGTCTATAGCCTTTAACGAATGAAAAAGTTAGCGTGCGAACGGAAATATATACGAAAAGGGGTGAGAAAATATTTTTAGAAAAATAGAACACAAAAAGAAGAGTGAAAAAAGCTGAGAGATGAAAATGTAAATGAGGTCTAATTACAATAAAATAGAGTATTACCTAGGCAACGGTTTTGAGTTATATTTCCGCGTCGACGGTTGTAGCTGTTTGACAAGATTCTAGTGTTTTTCGAACGCGGTAATTGCCTTTGTCAATCACACAAGCATTTATCGAAGTCAATGGAATGAACTGTTTTGCCACGTATACTCCCATACGTGTACTTAGCTACAATTTAAAAAAAACAATAACCTTAGATATCAAAACGGGGTACTGTGACGGTAATTCTTGTTATATGTTTGTTCAAATAGGCTAGTTTCGAATTGTGCAGCAACAAAAGAACAGAGTCGAGGTTCAGGGGAATAATTTGCATTTTCCTTTGTTTTGAACAAAACAAAATGCTAATTATTCCCCTGAACCTCGACTCCGTTCTTTTGTTGCTGCACAATTCGAAACTAGTCTATTGTGAGGAAGTAGGAGGTTAGTAGCAGTTTATCTCACATTTTAGTGACATTTGATGAGATAACGGACATTCTTCGCTCCTTAGATACTCACAAGGCTATTGGACATGACAAATTACCAACCAATGTGTTGAAAGGACGTGCAGAGTTTCTAGCTCCATCTACATTGTATAACAGCGATTGTTATACAGCTGAATGTTTTCCCCCGGCAGCACGCGCTCTCATTGGTTACTTCGAGGTCACATGACATCTAACAATAAAACTGTTTCCCGCAAAAAGTCTCTGAGAGGGCGACAGTGCAAAATCTATAACGTCAGAGGGTAACAGTGCACTGTTACCCGCGAATGTGAACATGAGATTCTCGGGAAACAAAATTAACTGTTTCCCTCAGGACCAGTCATTAAGTGTTTATTATCAACTTGAGTTCAAGTAAAGGCATTCCGTTAACTGATTGGAAAAAAGCAAATGTTCCTCCAATTCACAAGAAAGAAAAAAGGGATTTTGTTGAAAACTATCTTCTACCAGTTATCTCCAGAGTTCAAGAATTAACGGTGCGTGGCTTCGCGTTTTCTCCCGCATGCTAAAGAGTTCTTGTATCCATTTCAGCATGGGTTCCAAAAGGGGAAATCCTGCTTAACTCAGCTTAGCTGTGCAGTGGACCGTGGAAAAGAACGTGACATCATCTACCTGAATTTTGCAAAGGCATTCGATTCAGTATGCCCTGCTAAGCAAGAGTCCAAGTTGAAATCTTTTGGGATTGAGGATCCATTACTATCTTGGTTTCCTTCCTATTTAACTGGAAGGAGTCAGAGAGTCACAGTGAATGGAACTTTCTCATATTGGACCGACTTAGGGTCTGGTGTCCCTCAGGGGTCTATACGTGGTGCGATACTGTTTTATTATATATTAATGATATGCCAAATGTAGTCTCGAGTGCGACGCTTGCCATGTTTGCTGATGAACGCGGGAACAACAGCTATTTGAATAACTTCGTGTCACAGGAAATGCATTAACGGTGCACAATAACTTTTGGGTGAATGTGGGCCTTTACAGTGCAACGCGCCTTACCGTGGCCACCCAACAACTGTCACATTTGACAATTACGTGTAAATACGTCAACTCACCCATGTAACGGTGTTCAACTTACAACTGTGTGAACTTTGCATGAAGGCGAAACTGTTAATCAAATTCACACATCCTGATTGGCGGACAATTTGTAAAAAAACCTTTGTTAGGGGGCCACGGTAAGGCGCGTCGCACTGTAAAATTAATATTGCGAGGAATACTTATTGATTTTTTTTTATTAGCAAAACACGAAGAGTTTATGTAAATTTCAAATGGCCTTTTCATCAAATAGGTTTGTCTTTCTTTGTTTGAGCAAAAGTATCGCAGTCGTAGAGAACGAAAGTCGAATTGTTTTCATAATTATTACATGTAAGATTTATTCAATAATTTATTTAATTCATTCAAATGTTCTTGTTGCTTATTATATAGATACTGATGATGAAATACCAGGATTTCTCCTTTTACTAAAAACTCATATCTTCACCGCGAGCAGTGAACATATCATTTTTATCTTTCTAGTATTTTCTCTATGAAATTATGGTGCTGTAGTTCACATTCATCATTACCTACTCAGTATGCTACTGAGCCTGCAAGTATTCGAATGTCACACAAACAAGTTTTGCTCCGGGTACTCCGGTTTCCCCTCTCCTCGACTTGATTTGTGTTCAGTAATTGTTAATTTCGGTTTACAGTGTCCCCAATTAGGGCTCCAGCGGTTCCTTTCCTTTCCTTTCCCTTCTGCATGGTTTAAATTTTTGGATTTTGACATCCACACCTAAAAATTTGTATCCTGCGAGCTGGCTCACTTGTTTCGGGTATCGAGCGAGTATTTGGGGGCTGGAGCCACCAGCGCGCGAAAAGAATGGGGACGAGGAAAAGTCACTCTTCCTCCAACGATGAACATCACTCTTTCGATCAAGACGAAGGGACCGTTTTGTTTTGTTGTTGCCTTTGTATTCTTTAGGCTTCACTTACGCAGCTCTCTTATCTGACCCCTGATGATATCACCCATAAATGTCAAGCTTTTTTATCATATGAGCCGTCCTAAGTATTCTGTGTAGTGATTTCTTTAATCCAGTTCCTTAAGTAAAACGTATTGGCAAACACACCAGGATCTCCTTCGTCCATGCAACCACCATCAGCCCAGCTTGTAATGCCGAGTAAATACCAGCGCCCGTCACGCTCACAGGCCAGTGGTCCTCCGCTGTCCGCTTGACATGTGCCTTGGCTCTGACCCGGTGTCCCAGCGCAGCGCATGTCTGCTGTGACATGATTGATTCCCTTGTGTTGGTAATATAATTTACAGTATCCATGGGGCAACAATGGAATGGTCGCCTCCTGGAGTATTGTAGACAATGATCCGATAGATCCCAGTTTTCCCCAACCGGTGACGTAACACACGGCTCCGGTGGGGAAGTCAACATCTGGTATGCAAATTGATGACACATACGAATTGAAGCTGATGGGCCGCTTTAGTTTCATGAGGGCTATATCGTTTTGAAGATTGGTTGTGTTGAATTTGGGGTGTAAAATAATCTTCTCTACTGGAATATTCTGCTCGTTTCCTTCTGTAATTCCTCTCTGAAGTTCCCCTGGTGGTCAAAGTATATTTATTCGAATAATAATCAGTGATACCAATTTAAATATGTAAGTTGGAAACAAAATATGCATTGACTCACGTGGAAAAAAGAAACTTCTTCTCATCTGCTGTCATAGAGCGATTCGGCTAACTCAATGTTGTACCCAATTCGAATCTCTCAGGGTTGAGGTTCTTTGTGTGTTGCATTTGCATTTAAATGATATGGAAATACTTGGAACAAAATATTTTATTTCCAAAGGATTTGAGCCGGGTGCAACATTGAGCTATAGGAGACTCGCGGGAGCGAGAACATTGTGACTCGGGAATACTCGGAAGAAATCCGAGAACTCCTTTTCAGGAGGCGAGCCTACGACCTTCCGATTACAAGTTCGGATGCTCTACCACAGAGCTATCGAAGATTTGTGGGAGCGAGAAGATTGTGACTCGGGAATAATCGGAAGAAATCCGAGTGCTCCTTTGCAGGAGTCGACCTACGACCTTCCGATTACTACTTTGAATGCTCAACCACTGATCTATAGAGGACTGTAAGGAGCCAGGCCATTAAACTAGGTTTGTGCTACAATTTGTCCCGACATACTGCTAGGATTAAAATTGTAGAAACGATGCATTCTCGCCATTGAAATGAATGACTGGGATGGAAATTGTTAACTCCTGGTAGGTGAAATGAAGGGATGATATTGTATCAATGGTGATTGGATTTTACTACCTCCTCAAGTTAACACGGAGACAGGTAGTAATAATGACTTGGTTCGAGTGATTTTGCAGCAGTAGTAGTAGCTCAATTAAGTAGAGCCTGCATGAGTTTCAAACTCATTACCCATATTTCTCGAGCAGTTCACTCTTGAAGATCATGAATTTAAAAGGTGTTAAGATCAACCTACCCAGAGTGACATTAAAGTTTGCAGCCATTCTTAACTTGAATCGACTTTTCACGCAATGTGCTGCCGTCACAATCCAATAACGATCCAAAATGGAGCCGCCACAAATGTGAGGGAAACTCTCGTCGTTGTCAAAGTATCCAAGTTGAACCTGCCAAGGCCATTCTCCTGCCTTAGCAGCCACGCCTCCTACGATTAATGGTGACCAGGAAATGTGTACTTGTTTAATACCGCATGGACCTGGGACAAGAAATTAAAGATCTCTGACTGAACATCCTTGAAAGGTGTTGGAAACTTAGAAAATGAAAATATCAAGGGTGCAATAAGCAAATAATAATAATAACAACAACAATAATAATAATAATAATAATAGTCATAATAATAGTCATAATAATAATTTGGACTATTTACCCAGGAAGCTCCTCTAACGCTGTGATAATTTTCAGAGAGGGCCTACATCCAGATCGAATTAGAATTTAGAGACTGCTTCTTCTCGGAGCAGAGAAAAGAATTAACCCACAATAAACTCAACCTACATATAGCCTCAAGTCCAGGAACCAAACCCCGGCAACATTAATGGGAGGAGAGTGCTGTCAATGCACCACTGTGCCATCCCTGGACAGTTTTCTCTTTTTCGGCTAGGTTGGTATGGACCACGGAAGTGTGAGGGGAGGGGAGAGGTTTAGGAGAAAGCAACACCATAGAGAAAAAAGGGGGCGGGTAGGGGGGCTATAGGCCCCCAGTCCCTCCGTCTCCGCGGCCCCTGTTAATTCTGAGCAAGGGT
>NC_090895.1:5800541-5820541 GCF_036669925.1 Montipora capricornis | reverse complement strand
ATGCTTATGCAAAATTTGGGTGGACATAAAAAGAGTACTATGGTATTTTGGAAAGTGGCCTAGGCAAGATTTGTTCGTCTCGATTTTTTAGCCCAGTTTCAAAACAGTTCAACATTGCTTGGGGAACGAGGTCTTAAGGATAGATTTTTTGTCTGCCTCCTAATGCATAGATACTTCATGAAATGTAATAACTGAACAAGGATTTGAAAGGACGTCACACGGGCAACAGTCCCAATGATTTTTTTCCAATTTTGCTGGTTCAATCTCGTTGGCCATAAGTATTCCAGTAAAATTGTGAAAAGAACACCTGTCTTCTCATTGGTTTTAAACGTTGTTCTCAGTACTCACCATACAAAGTAAGGGTCAACTTATCTTGGCCGACACCCTCTGCATTGGAGCAGTTGCACGTATATTCTCCTTCGTCCAGTTTGTTAAAGTTGCGAACAATATATTCGCTGCCATTGATTCCTTTCTCTTTGCCATTGTGGTAAATTCGACAAACAGGACGAGGAAAGCCTTTCGACGAGCATTGCAAAGCAACTTGTTCTCCATTAGCAGCCACATTGTAAGAGACGTTGGATATGATACTGGTATCCCTTGGTCCTCCTACGAAAACGAAAGGGAAGCTACGTCCACTTAAAAGGAAGATAAATGATTTCAAATAAAGTACAGAATAACCGATCAAAGAAACTTGACGACGCCACGGTAACTACGACGAGGGTGGCCTAAGGACATCTACTGACCTTTACGTTCATCACAGTTGTTTTCGTATCGTTTGCTACTACGTTGACCGCTGAACACTGGTAGATTCCACCGTCTATCTCTGTAACGTTGAATAATGTTAGGAAGGCAGCCCCGATTCGACTTACGGTTAGAACCCGGCCGTTCGTTTTCTTCCAAAGAACGGTGGGAGTGGGCCGACCAATGGCTGTGCACACAAAGGTAGCGTTGTTACCAACTTCAACTTCTCTTCCTGGCGAAATCCAAATGATCTTAGAAGGAGCTGTTGAAACAATTTAAAGTACAACATGAGAGAAAGGAAGAATTTATAGCTGACATTTTGCGGAAGAATGGGGAAGTGGGGGCTGCTATTAGGGGGGGGGGGGGGACTGTCATTAAAGGAGGAATAACTGGATTTCCAGGTAGAGAGGAAGATATATGTCATCAAATCAACTATGCGGATGATATGGATATACGGTAAAAACGACCTGAATGGTTAGATGATAATACTGATATTACCTATAAAATATTTACGTACAAGCAAGAGGTCTTAAAATGTTAGAACCAACGAGTACTGGCATTGGGACAACTCAATGAAGACAACGTCACCATCATCAATTTGTTGCACGCTTAAGTCAAATTTAATTAAGCCAAGTGATGTTCACATTAAGAAGAAGAGTTGCGATAGTGAAAAAAAATGGTACGGTGTTGTCGGTGGCATATTGCAAAGTTTCAGCGGAAATAACAGTTCATAACAAAATCAGTGCAAACAAGCTTGCTATCACGAATGGAACTCTCTTACGTACCTAAAGACTCGGCCATTTTCTCACACACTGTGTTCTCTTGAAATTCAACATCGTCGACGGCTATATCACTAAACGCACTAGCTCCAATCACGCTTTCAAACGTTACCTATATCAATAGACAGCAAGACAGGAATAAAATGATTCTTGCAAGATACAAAGTCCCTTGAACATCCTCGGTTATACTTTTGGTACGACTAAATTAAAAGATTAAGCTCTAATATTACAAGAGTGGTCTGAGTGGAGTTACTCTCGTGGCCAGAGCGGCAGCCCGACAACAAATGAGTGCTCAGTTTGAGTTTCTTAACCAGCGGTTTAGTTTGCCAGATTAGTATCCAGTTTCGCGCGGTTACAAGTACCTCCTGGAAGAAATGCGCCATGTTTATTTATATGTTCAAGCCTGTTTCGTACGTATTATTAAAATATCATTCCCTTCGGTGTCTGTTGTTTTGTATTATGATACTAGCTTCATTTTCCTTTCGTTTTTCATCTTATCTTAGAAACTGTGTAAGAAAAGTGGTGAGAAGCGTGATAGAACCGTGTCTTGACGTTAGGAAACTGTGTGGAGTCTTCTTTGAAGGGTATGTCAACCGAGTCAAGGAATTGTATTGACGAACTCTGTATGTTATGCTTATAAATCTTTTAAGGTTTTTAGAAGTTTAATTTCTCCTTCTGCTAAAGTTGGGGTTGGAGTACAAGAAAGCACTTTACAGTTCTGTGCTCAGTTTATACCAGGCCTTTGAAATAAAAGCAAGGCTGAAGTTGACCTTGCTTTGATACAAACCTCACAGCTTTTCTCATGTAGATAGAAACTCGTAAGCATTACAACAATATGATTTACATTGGAAAAGCAACGAGGTTTGTATAAAAGCAGGGTCAACTCCAGCCTCACTTTTATTGAAAGACGTTGTAACTGAGCACAGAACTTTAAATGGTCTATTAAAAAAACAGTTATATCGAAGTTATAGGGGTAATGGCCTTGTGGTTTTAGTAGTGTTGCCTGTTCGTGCAAGGGTCAGTGGACTTGGGACAAGTTCATTCTTCGAGTCATTTCCTGAGAAATAAATTTGTTTGTTGTCACCTACCCACTGACCAACAAATCCTTTTCAAAAAAATATAGTATTCATGGTGTCATTACCGTATATATGCCATCAAAGATAAGGGGAACTGCCGCCTTGTACCAGCTGTTCCCTTGGTTTCCTGATATCTGCCACAAAACCCGATCTTGAACTTTAACTCTCAGGCTTCCCATGGACTGTCCATAGAGGTGATAATAAAACACCATACATGTAGCATTTCCATTGCTTTGTATCTTTGGTGAGATCAGTCTAGCAACGTCACCATTCAATCGACCTGAAGCTTCTGTGAAGATGTAATACCCTACAACGGAAGACGAGCTTAGCGTGTGAAATTCCAAACCAGAAAAATTGAAGAAGGAGTATTTCTCAATCTCCCAGGACTAGATTATCTCAGTGGGGTTCATAAATGACAGAAGAAGCGGGATTCCCTCCTAAAATGCAATATATTGATTCTTGCAAACAAGAATTAGCGTTTAATTAACAAATTCAAACAATTTCTGGGCACTTTGATTTTTAACATGTGTACATTTCCTTCCCTTTCTTTGCAAATCTGGAAGTTGAAAACGTGAGCACGCAACTGAAAATTTTGGCATTCACCCTTATTATTGGTCGGAACGATCACAAAATAATTGAAAACGTTAGGTCAAAATCGCAGAACTTGAGCTCTCTAAAAGGGACCATGACACAGAATACTTTAGTGTACCCATTCCAGAGGTATGATCCCGCGATGGTCCTGTGTGAATAGATGGTGTTGGCCCAAACTGGCGAGTCCACTTAAACGATGCGGGGCTACCAGGGCCATTATCCCAACGACAATACCACGTGTCAAAGTTGCAGCTTGCATCTGAAACAAACCATTAACAAACTAAGGTTAAAAACAAGCCTCGACATAATGAAAAATCGTTAGGACAATGGCATTTTTGTTTCAAGCAGAAGAATCGTCGAGATTTCGGAGTCAAGTGATATTTATTCTGCTTGTGTTAAGCGGATATCATTTAGCTTCTGCATGTCACATTTTATTGATTTCTCGGTTTCTCTAAACAATCGATCATTTCATTTTGTCAAGAATGGTAAAGTTCTCTTAATCTTCTGGTGAGTGATAAAATATAACAACTTGCGAATCCACTCAATCTGAGTAAGCGTGTTTAATTTTTCCCCGGCACTCCCATGACATGGGCAAACGATGTATTTCTCTAAAACGTGTTCAAGCGTTAATATGTGAAAATATCAAACTGCGATGCTTAAGAAAAACGTTTAGGCAATACACAATAGGTAGCTCTCCTTTGTTACCGATCCAGCAATTCTGGCACCTTTTGTTGTGATCTCGAAGTTAATGAGTGCATTTTAACTCGAAGGCTAGTTGTTAAATTTGGTACATCTCTTTACATAAAAAGGGAACAACAGGGCCGTGTTTTCTCGGTGATTACTTGGGCCATAAAACCACGAAAGAAAGCATTCCCTGCGGAAAAACTAAACCAATCTCGAAGTTAGTGTATTTTGCCTGATTTACGATGGATTTTATCTCACCTTTTGCTCGAACTGTGTGGTTGGTGTCACAAATCACCCCGGCATCTTTGCCATGGTTACAGTCGCTTATCCTCCAGCCACTATGAACACAAGCTGCTAGCGTATGTTCGGTTCCAGTGCAATTTAAGTCGTCCAACCACATTGGTCCTGAATTAGCGCCACCAAAACTAGCCAGACCAACGGCTCGTATGTACCCCAACATGCGACACAGAACATGAGCATCAAGGATGTCCCAGGATTCATCACATATCTTTCCCCATTGGCCGTTGTAGTAAAGAAACACGCGGCCTTGGTTCAAATGTCCATGTAGGTGATCTACCAACTCTACATATACATCTGTGAAGAGAACAAGGAACGATTCAAAACATCACAAATGAATACTTGACCTAGTTATTGTTTTTACTTATCACAGAGCGGACCACCAACTCTTGGCAATCAACCGGTGTTGTTAAGAAGTGTACTACTTTGATCGTCGCCTTTAAAAGAGAAAAACGTAATGATCCTGGCAGGATTCAGGAAGATGGCAAAAGACTTTTCTGCCTCCTGCAAAGGATGGAAAGATAAACCTAAATGAACGAGTAAAGGTAGAACCTTTAGTTATCTAATCTGAACACCCCATCAAAGAAATCCCATTTTTGTACTTTTTGACTTACCTGGTGGTGAGGTAGTAATGGCTGAGGTCATTACCGCACCTGAAGGGGAAGGTTTTAGTGCAGTCGGTTCAACACCCGTGACCAAGCTAGATAGCGAATCGGTGGTGAAAACGGAGGCTATTTGCAAAGTCCTGGATGGAGAAGGTGGGATCGTAGCTGATGTCATCGGTGAGCTGTATGAGGCTGGACTTGTCTTGGTACTCATATGGTGCAAAGTGTCCTCTTGCGATGGGTAGTGACATATAACCTCTGCATCTTGTCTATGATCACAGTTGTTCTCTCCCCAGTCACTATGGCCGCAATCCGATAAAGACTTTTCGTTTCCGGTACAGGATAATTGACTGAGCCACACAGGACCAGTCCCTCCTCGATGATCGGAGCAACAATTTGCGGTCCAGGCCCCAAGATATCCTAGCATTCTACACACAACTATTGCATCTGGAATATCCCAGCCATTGCTACATACCGTGCCCCAGTATCCATTGTAGTAAACCTCTACGCGACCCTTATTGGGAGTTCTACCACCAACAAGTCTCACGTTTACAGGGAAATCTAAAGGCAAATGAACAAAATTGGAAATAAATGCACAAATTAACATTACGGTACACAATAAGCCTTTTGATGAAATTCCACAGAGCGTTAAAAGAAAGTTGCTTTACGACAAACAACCTACTCTTCACCTTGTACTTCCAACTTCATTATGCTCTTGGGCGCTGCAAGGGAGCTGATCAGGGTGCAGCGATATCGAGTCAAATCAGTGTCCGTGACATTCTTCAACCTCAGTGTCATGTCGGATCCAGGAATAACATCGAACGTGTTGCGTGCTCCAATTTCAACGTACTCTCCACCATAAAGCCGTTTGATTGCCATAACTTGCCATTGATTGCTGAAGAGGAACAACTCTCGTTCCAACAGAATGAAACCAAATTGATTTACGGCCGAACTTTCTTGCGGTGTCAGTGATAAGAGCGTCCATGCTAAGGTGGCGGGTGAACCTTGGTGCACATCTTGTGGTTGTGTGATGCTCCACCTCAGGGAGTCTGCGAAAACAATCAGAGATAACTACGGATATATGCCCAGAAATACATGTAACTAGTTAAACAACCTATTTTGATGAGCGTAACGAAGTGTCCCTTTAAGCTCTTCGTCAATCGTGTCTAGGAATTCGGACTGTTAACTTCACAAATTTTCCCCCAAGCTCGTATCCCCAAGTAAAGGTAAACGACTGCATTTGCTCTAACCTAAAAATAACACTAACCCTGACATTTAGCTTTTTGCTGGATATGGTTAGCAAACGCTTAGACTTGCAAAACATTTCGCTTTGGATATCAGAATGGACCCTTATCACGCGGGGCGTATTTTGGCCAGAAACAATAGATTTCGTAGGCCGAGCCTCGAGTTCATGTGTTTGGAAACGAGTTTTACCGCGCAAAAACAAAAGGTTCTAGTCCCTCGGGACTCAACGTGGTCGCTGCGTGAAAGGAGTCCAATCCATTTAAGCGCATTTCTCAATATTAGTGGCTTTCATGACATGAAATCCTGCATTACAATGAATAAATCATTTCCAAGGGGATTTTTAGGCTCGATTTCCAGCCGCTGTTGGGAAACGAGCCCGCGCTCCTCGGGGAGGAACGAAGACCGGACACGAGAGAGCGGCGGAAATCGAGCCTAGGGTATTTTACGTTGAAACAGATCTATAATGCTGGTGCGAATGGCTTTAGTACGTAGATATGAAAAAGCGAGACACAAACATGTATCTTACATGATAATTGTAGGAGTGAAAAGAGTCTCCAGATGCGTAAGGCCGTCACAATCATTGCATGGTTTCTGAAAGAGAGGAAGAGAGAGAAAAAACAAAACATGCTTAAAGGCCTTTGAAAACTTTTCCATATTCACCGACAATTTATTTTTTTTTTATTGAGTGGCGAAAAAACCAAAGGGCAATCCATTCCTCTGGCCAATCATGATGAAAAACGTAGAAAAAATGAACACATAAATGATGATTCGAAGATATATTATTTAGCAGAGCAAGGTAATGCGCAAATTTTTTCATAATCGATTTTGCGCAAGAACGTTCGGTGTAAACGAACCAATTTACACAACAAAGCACAAAAACAGAAATCCTGAAACATTTTTTTGACAACTTCCGACTAAATTTTGATTCTAAACTGCATTCGGTGATGGTTTTATTCAGTTTGGTTTAAAATTGGTGTAAAAGCAGTCAAGTTATGTCTCCGCAAACTACAACATGAGATTTCGGTTGATGTATCCGTTGACAGCATTTCCAAGTTGGTGTCTTTTGCCTTTTTTTTCTTGAGATCCCTGAATATTTTATTATTTTTCTCAGAATGGGTCCAAAACGCAGAAAACTTATGTTTAGCTTGCCATTTAATATCGATATCAATTCTTTTATAGTCTTCAGTTGTATTTTGTTCCACATCATAATTTCTATCACCTCGTAACGAAGTTAGCTTCGTTTAACTTCTCAATGTTCTCCCTAAATGAATTTAGATGCCTCCATACAAGATATTATGACAAAAAAATACAACTTATGTATACTGCATGAATCTTCAATTGCATGGAGATTTGCAACTAAAAACACATGAATACAGTAACATAAAAAAAAAAAATTCGAACTTCTTTTTAGGAAGGCCGAAATTTCCCAAAGTTTCTCAGTTGTCACGTAAAGAGTTTATATATTGAAAAAGAAAGGAATTATGAGTGCGAGTTGTACGTAGAAAGTAAATAAGACTACGACAAACTACATTTATCATGAGCGAAAGGCTAATTAAGTCCAAAATTGGGTTCGCTTACCTTTCAAAGCCGGATGTATTGAAAATCTAACGTCAAAACAAGGAAAAAGGTAGGAAAGGTGCGCTTTTGAAGTGACAGACTACGCTCTTCATAAGGAATAGAAGCTTTAAAACCAGGGGAAGAAAGAAATTTTAGAAACTGGAAGTTGTCGGCCTCACAACTATTATATGAAGGGTAAACTTTCAACTAGGAAACCAGAACCGATTTGCCCAGAGAAACCATCCAGCATTGAAGCGGACACTACATGCCAAAGTCAGCGAGGACTTAAGGCTCTTTGTCACGCTTTCATCCCCCACAGCTGATGCTTAGCGAGACCTTATTATAATCGTATCGTGATGCAAGCCTATATAATAAAATGACTGCGGGCGTTTTCTTCATACTATGTCTTTATGAATATAAAAGACCCTAAGCTGGTAAGACGTCATCATGCTAAATTATGTTTGTCTATGGAAAGTTGTCTGCTGAACAAGGGCATAATGAAAATTCTCAGCCTCTTGAGAATTCTATGTGAAGGTGAGATTCGAGAAAGAAGGTTGTGAGTCAACTAACTGTTTCAGCTGTGAGGATAAATTCACTGACAACGTCAAAACTAGAATTATGAGACCGTTCGCATATTCAAATTCGTTGGAAGGCAGATGGTAGGCCTCCTCTAGGAGGAAGCTTATAGTTAGCGTGCAGTTGCCAAATTCCCAGTTCCTTTTTTCATTGTCTCTTTTATCTTGTGGAATTTTTTTTCCAAAGACCCCTAACACAATAGTTATCCAAAAATGAAGCGCTGTTTCAAACAAATTTGTCAAATAACTGCCTCCTTAGTCGAAATTCGGAAGGCAGACAACGAGTCCTTTTCCTTTGTCAAAAATTCAGGGAAAAAAATGTAGCGGTATCTTGTTCTCGTCAGCTGAATTCAATTTGCAAGCTAATGACGGGTCATACAAAAGAGAATTTAAAATTTTAGTGGCTTCACTAGGTCGTAAAAATTTTCGATGCACTTTAATAGCACCTGGTTACGCACGCAATAAAAGGAGAGTCATTTAATACCGATTTTCTGTCTCAATGAATTGATTAATAACTGAGGTAGGCACGGGTTTCCCCATCGGCAAACTTTTGCTTTTCGTTTGCATTTATTTTAATGCGGTTAAGGCACTGCTCTTTTTTGCCGGAAGAGGTGCTGACTACTTTTGCTGTCGTCATCAACTCCGGAACATTTCTCAATTTCCTGTCGACACGACGATCAGTCTCAAGAAGTATCAACACTTGTAATGTAACGAAAGGTGAACGAAAGTTCGAGATAATTTTCTGCCACAAAGTATTTTGACTAGACTTGGATACAACAAGCTTGTAACAAAAGAATTGAAGTTGACGTCAATCGTGAAAAACCTACCTGTTGTTGTTTGGAAATCAAGGGTTGTTAAGATCCCAAAATAAATTCCGAAAATAACAAAAGCTTGTCATGCCTGAGTTACTCCGAAAGATGTGCAAACGACGGATTGAACTCAGCAATATGAAGGCCGTTTATACGCTTTTTTATCTCATACAAAGCTTCGTTTTGTTGGGTAAGTAGCGTCAAACTTTAAAGAGGTTTCTGTATGAATATCTTGACGCGATAAGATTGTTGTGGTGTAAAACTTCGCTGAAATAGCGCTAAAATATTTCCTATCGAAGTTCATTAGAAGTTCGCCTTATTTAACTGCTTTGTTTATTTGCTTTCGTTTCTTTTAGAGGGATTTCAGTGGTCCTTTCGACAGCAAGCAAACCATGTTATTAGCGTAGAAGTTGGTTCAGAGGTTTCTCTACCTTGCGAATACGAACTGACTCCGCAAGAACAGCAGGAAGCAAATATATTCCATCTGCTAACATGGACACGAGAGGAACCCGTAAACAGCGAACAATGGGCTGGTTTAGCGATCAAATCCACACTAACGGGAAGCAAGGTTATATATGATAATCCACAGCGCATTTTTATCACCAACGGAACGTTGACGGTCAAGAACGTTACCGTTAAAGATCGGACACGTTACCAATGCGCATTTCAAAGTAGCTTCTTCACCACACCGAGCGTGATTAACTTGGATGTTAAACGTAAGTATCATTATATTAAATCGATCAGTAGATAATCTCAACGTTCCCAAGTGAGTAATTCTCAAACGTCCGTGCTAAGACAAAGGGAAAACTTAATGGTATTTTCGTTATTTATATCGCTAAACAAATCACAGCTTTGCAACAACAGCCAGTGGAGGAGAGCTGCTACACAACTGCAGCGGAGATCACTACACTCGAAATTTTAGCGGTGTCACGATTTTGTATTTCAGCAATGTTCTCCCTTTAACCATCTTAGATCCAGTTACTCCTTTTTTCATGTATGTACATATTTACAATAGTTCAAAACTTTCTTACCTCAAATTTTCATTGAAGACGCAAACTGCATTTTTGTTGTAAATATGGTAAGTTATCAAGCCACGGAATGCGTTTCCTTATGTAATCTTAATCCTCCTCTAATGCATAAACCTGCTAGGAAGCAGTTGTCGGGTTCATTACACTGGTAAACTGTTGTTCACTTCCGACGAGTTTAAATTCGTTGCCCCCTGACTTTGATATTTCAGCGATGTTCAAAGATTTGTGTACACGACATCATGGTTGTCAAGTTCGCTATTGTTCAGTTAAATGTTCTGTTTAAGTGACGAGGGATTTATGTCAAAAATCAGTACGTATAAGCGTCCAAATATTTGATAAAATTTGACCTTTGGTAGGACTTTAATTTCCTCTTCAAGGTATCAAATGTTGGAGTTTTTAGGTGATGGATGAATATTAAACATCTTCGAATCGACAGTAACACTGCCATTTCGAGGAGGGTGTCAAAATTTGAAAGCGTCACACATTGCAAATGAAACTATTATGTCTTATTTGGGAAACGACTTTGTGGTTCAACCCGATTCCTTGACGATTCCCTTAAAAAGCAAGCAACTTGATTCCTTGACGAGCAGCTCGCGATCACGATGGTCGCAAAGCAAGGCCACTACTTAATTATTCATAGTTTTTTGAAAATACTGAAATAGTAGAAATAATATTGAAACTTTGAATATTATTTTTATGTTATAAATGTGGTAGCTCTTGAAGTTTTCAGTACAGATTTTGCATAAAAAAGGTGCAAGCAACTTTTTTTTTCTAATCTGTGCTATTTTACGCTTCACAGTTTTTTCCATAGTAATGTTCTATTCGAGAAAGGTTTCCTTGGGTGCGGGAGGAATTTTCTTTTTTCTTTTCGATTATGTCAAGGTTCACTTGCTTTTAAAGGGCCTGGAGAAAAACACTAAAAGATGTCTGGCATCATGCCCAACGTGTTTGTTGGGTGCATTAATAAACACTTTTGAGGTGATTTTAAAATCACCTTGGAAGTTCCATACTTGAAATAATCTCTTTCACCCACGCAGAAATTATATGTTTTATAGTTGTTGTTGCTGTTTTTTAAATCGGTAATTATAGTTATAACTACGTTATAACCGAGAGTGAGGTCGTGACAGCAAAATCTCAAACTGAGGCCTTGCCGTATTGACCGAGCAGGAGCGAGGTCAATACAGCCAGGCCGAGGTATGAGATTTTGCTGTAACGACCGAACGGTCGAGGTTATTAAGTTGTTTATTACATGGCCAACAGAACGGTCCTAAAGAAGACAAAACTAATTTGCATAACCATAATCGGCCCGTGGGCATTACAGGAAAATAATGCCCTAGCGCTTAGCTGCTGCTAGCCAATCAGAGCGCGCGTTATATCGGCCGGAAACACTAGCCATGTAATAAATATTGTACTTTTGCTTGGCAAGACTGAATAGACTGTGCGATGTTGTTGAGAACGGAAAGTTTACAGAATGTCTAGGAACAAATTATTATCTACAGCGAACAAGACTGGACGTTGTTAGCTACTTCGTTTGCAAGCATATCTTTGGCCTGAAATATTGAGTGTGATTAAACCCGGTTTTCATCTTGCGATAATTTTCCTATTATGCTTTCCAGACCCTCCTGCGATAACGCTTCAGCCATTATCCCAAGAGGTTACCGAGGGAAATGGGACCAGCCTACTCTGCAGTGCATCTGGTAATCCACAACCGAAGATAACGTGGACTAAACTAGGAAGCAGCGCTGTCCTTTCTTCGTCAAATACCCTTACTTTGACCAATCTGAGCAGCGAAGATGATGGAGCGGTGTACACGTGCACGGTGGAAAATTACCTTGGATCGACGCAAGCATCTGCCACAATAACCATGTTATGTAAGTGACACCGAAAATCTTACTGCAGCAGATCTTTAGTGAAATTTGGATCAAGTTTTCAGTGTCTTGCTCATTGATATATTTTAAGGAAAAACGCGCAACTTAAATCAGAACAGAGCTACGGTTCTTCAAGGAACTGATAGAGGCTGAAAGGCATAAATGAAGACGACCTTATGAGAGCAAGTCAAAATTTTATATTGTAGATTACGACCAGACCCTCCAGGGGTACCCAACGTCAATTTTCTGAAAATATCTGTTCGGAAGACGATTTGAGATCTAGAATTTTCGGAACATTTGTCGTAAAATTTCTTGCTTGCCTGCCTCTCCTAGGATTTTCGAACATCTAAAAGATGGTATATTGCCCATTTTTAACGGATTTTTACCCTAAAAATGAAGGGGTAGTTTCTAAAGAAACTGTGGTGCTGCGTCGGTGGGGAAGTAGTATACAAAAATTTGGTTTTATCAACGGAGTTGATAATGTAAATTGGCCACCGTACAGAGATTCTAAAAGCTGACGTTTCGAGCGTTAGCCCTTCGTCAGAGTGAATCGAGGGATTATGGGTTACGTGTAGTTTTTATAGTAGAGTAGGAGCTACGCTATTGGTGGTAACATGGCAACGTGAAAAATAGGAATATATTAGTTAAATGAAAAGCGTTCTTTAATACCGTGAGGATTAAGGGTGCCGATTTGAAAGATGAATTTTTGTTCCAGATTCTTGCGGCTTTCCGTCGTACCTAGATGTAGGGAAAGGCCGCAGATAGCCATGTGTTTTTTGGAGTGGTTAGGCAGATTAAAATGGCGAGCGACTGGCTTAGATGCATCCTTGTATCCTGCATTACAGGAAAATAATGCCCTAGCGCTTAGCTGCTCCTAGCCAATCAGAGCGCGCGTTATATCGGCCGGAAACACTAGCCATGTAATAAATATTGTACTTTTGCTTGGCAAGACTGAATAGACTGAACTTGACATAAACACTCAAATTGTGCCGTTTGCGATGTTGTTGAGAACGGAAAGTTTACAGAATGTCTAGGAACAAATTATTATCTACAGCGAACAAGACTGGACGTTGTTAGCTACTTCGTTTGCAAGCATATCTTTGGGTTTTCATCTTGCGATAATTTTCCTATTATGCTTTCCAGACCCTCCTGCGATAACGCTTCAGCCATTATCCCAAGAGGTTACCGAGGGAAATGGGACCAGCCTACTCTGCAGTGCATCTGGTAATCCACAACCGAAGATAACGTGGACTAAACTAGGAAGCAGCGCTGTCCTTTCTTCGTCAAATACCCTTACTTTGACCAATCTGAGCAGCGAAGATGATGGAGCGGTGTACACGTGCACGGTGGAAAATTACCTTGGATCGACGCAAGCATCTGCCACAATAACCATGTTATGTAAGTGACACCGAAAATTTTACTGCAGCAATCTTTAGTGAAATTTGGATCAAGTTTTCAGTGTCTTGCTCATTGATATATTTTAAGGAAAAACGCGCAACTTAAATCAGAACAGAGCTACGGTTCTTCAAGGAACTGATAGAGGCTGAAAGGCATAAATGAAGACGACCTTATGAGAGCAAGTCAAAATTTTATATTGTAGATTACGACCAGACCCTCCAGGGGTACCCAACGTCAATTTTCTGAAAATATCTGTTCGGAAGACGATTTGAGATCTAGAATTTTCGGAACATTTGTTGTAAAATTTCTTGCTTGCCTGCCTCTCCTAGGATTTTCGAACATCTAAAAGATGGTATATTGCCCATTTTTAACGGATTTTTACCCTAAAAATGAAGGGGTAGTTTCTAAAGAAACTGTGGTGCTGCGTCGGTGGGGAAGTAGTATACAAAAATTTGGTTTTATCAACGGAGTTGATAATGTAAATTGGCCACCGTACAGAGATTCTAAAAGCTGACGTTTCGAGCGTTAGCCCTTCGTCAGAGTGAATCGAGGGATTATGGGTTACGTGTAGTTTTTATAGTAGAGTAGGAGCTACGCTATTGGTGGTAACATGGCAACGTGAAAAATAGGAATATATTAGTTAAATGAAAAGCGTTCGTTAATACCGTGAGGATTAAGGGTGCCGATTTGAAAGATGAATTTTTGTTCCAGATTCTTGCGGCTTTCCGTCGTACCTAGATGTAGGGAAAGGCCGCAGATAGCCATGTGTTTTTTGGAGTGGTTAGGCAGATTAAAATGGCGAGCGACTGGCTTAGATGCATCCTTGTATCCTTCATTACAGGAAAATAATGCCCTAGCGCTTAGCTGCTCCTAGCCAATCAGAGCGCGAGTTATATCGGCCGGAAACACTAGCCATGTAATAAATATTGTACTTTTGCTTGGCAAGACTGAATAGACTGAACTTGACATAAACACTCAAATTGTGCCGTTTGCGATGTTGTTGAGAACGGAAAGTTTACAGAATGTCTAGGAACAAATTATTATCTACAGCGAACAAGACTGGACGTTGTTAGCTACTTCGTTTGCAAGCATATCTTTGGCCTGAAATATTGAGTGTGATTAAACCCGGTTTTCATCTTGCGATAATTTTCCTATTATGCTTTCCAGACCCTCCTGCGATAACGCTTCAGCCATTATCCCAAGAGGTTACCGAGGGAAATGGGATCAGCCTACTCTGCAGTGCATCTGGTAATCCACAACCGAAGATAACGTGGACTAAACTAGGAAGCAGCGCTGTCCTTCCTTCGTCAAATACCCTTACTTTGACCAATCTGAGCAGCGAAGATGATGGAGCGGTGTACACGTGCACGGTGGAAAATTACCTTGGATCGACGCAAGCATCTGCCACAATAACCATGTTATGTAAGTGACATCGAAAATTTTACTACAGCAGATCTTTAGTGAAATTTGGATCAAGTTTTTAGTGTCTTGCTCATTGATATATTTTAAGGAAAAACGCGCAATTTAAATCAGAACAGAGCTACGGTTCTTCAAGGAACTGATAGAGGCTGAAAGGCATAAATGAAGATGACCTTATGAGAGCAAGTCAAAATTTTACATCGTAGATTACGACCAGACCCTCCAGGGGTACCCAACGTCAATTTTCTGAAAATATCTGTTCGGAAGACGATTTGAGATCTAGAATTTTCGGAACATTTGTTGTAAAATTTCTTGCTTGCCTGCCTCTCCTAGGATTTTCGAACATCTAAAAGATGGTATATTGCCCATTTTTAACGGATTTTTACCCTAAAAAGCCCACCTAGAATTTTCGGGAACCTTTTTTCTGGCTGAAATTTTCGAATCACTAGACTTTCAGCTAAGAAAGCCGAACAGATGAAACTTTTTTAGGGGACAAAAATATGCCTATATCTACCATTTAAATCATCTAAAATACGTTTAACAATGCTATATCTAAGTGGTTTTGAACTATATTCTCGTTGGGTGCCCCTGTCCCTCGTCAGGCAAGCGTTGCAGCCTTTGTGCTGCAGAGTAAATTAATCCACAGATAACCGAGGAACTAACCTTCATTTTGTGGGGAAATCAAGGTCGTGGCGCCAGATTAGTTATGTTTCTCTTCTTACCAATAATCCAATAATGTCGATGTGAATTGCCTAATAGTAACCTTCGACTCCGGTTTAGCGCATGATGCGTATCCCGATTTTTCTTTCCCGAGTATTCAGCGAGTCAAAATCGAAACTAATATCCATACTACAATTCCGAAAACGCCTCACTTCAGTCCCAGCAAAAGAGCAGGACAATTGTCACGTGATGCACCAAGTTCGATGTCCAAGTTCCCACATGTCTCTTATACACCTTATTCCAAGGTGGCCGTCATTTTTGTATTGTTTTGCTTGCTTGCAAATTAGCCCTTATTGCCTCGTTCTTAAGCTTAAAATTCAAAAGAATATGTAACCTTTAAACAAGGGCTAATTTGCAAGCAAACAAAAGAATTCTAAAATGGTGGCCATTTTGGAATAAGGTGTGTACGTTATTGGTTGAGCTGGCATCCGGACAGGATGGTCACGGACGGGGTCGGCGTCTGCTGGTAAAAGATTTTTCCCGTGTCGACATCGAACAAAATCTCTATATGAATGACCCTGTTTACCAGATCCCGAGGAAATGAAAACAAAAGGCGATGGTGAAGTTTCTCTGATGCGTTAGTCGAAAATTGGAAAAAAAAAATCAACCATCATCAGACGTGCCTAGAAGGAAAATAGCATTACGTGGAAAACAGTCAATTTGCCTGTTAGCTTTTCTCTATAGCTTGTTGTCTTGGCCGGATACATGTTGTCCTTATTCGAAGCTCTTGTCACTTTTTGGTCTCAATCCGACGGTCGGATGCTTGGTGTGTTCTCTGTGGCTTCAAGTTGCAACAATTTTGCACGTCTGTTTCAAACGATTGGAACTATTTTGCCGACAACTTTATTCGTTTAGTCCAAGTAGTTATACATTGTCAATGGTTATATCATTCAGCATTAAGTACAATCATTTAGTTTTCGCCAAACGACCCTATTTTGTTATTTAAATTGTTATTTAAATATTCATCAAATATCCTGCGAATATATAACCGCAAATCCTCCAAAAGAAATAAAACAATGATTGCAAATTTCCTGCAATGGTTTCATGTAAGCATCGTGTATTATACTTTTTGTACTTAAGAATTACATGACGCCAAGGGGTCTCGCAAATTTTAATAAATTGATATAGAAAAAATATAGGAAAACATTTAGGGATACTTTTGCGGTGCTTTACTTGGGGTAAATTATGTTCCGACCAGTCTTTTTAATATTAAAGTAGAAAGCTTCATGTCAGCTGACTAGAATTATAACACATAAAGGCAAACGAATATAAGATGATATGCTTGGGCGCAAAAACGTAAAGGGTCTCTGATATATTTACGATGTTGCAACCGATAATTATCCGCCAAAAAAAAAGAAAAAACACTTTGGGGGACCCAGTCAACTGAGATGGCCGTGTTGCATTTGTTAAACAATTTATGGCGACGCCCAGTTTGAATGCAAAAAGCCTTGACGTATTTGCACGACGATTACCAAGCGAGATTGTTTGGTCATCTGCAGGAATATTTTCGTAATTTCATATGCATATGATACTCTGAATACGTCAAGAGAATACACCAATATAATCAATACACGAAAACACCAATTTGTAATCGATTGAAATTATCAATAACCCAATTTCGACACAGAAATTCATCATTGAGCAAAGGAAAATACTTCTCCGAGACTCTGCGGGAAAAAAAGATGCTGTTTTAAGTTCACTTTGAATCAAACGAAATTCACTGTCATTTGTTGTCGTTCTTTTTTTTTTTTTAATTTTAAAGATAAACCTAAGGACACACAAGTAACCATCCCATCTGGCGAGATGAAGGAAGGAGAACGTCTAGACATCACGTGCAGGGCACGTGCAAACCCTTCTCCGGAATACAAGTTTTATCATAATGGCAAACTGATCACACACACAAGTAAAGGCCTCTATTCATTGGCCTCTGTCGCAACTAAAGACGAAGGAACGTATCGATGTGTTCCTTTGAATAGAATGGGAGTTGGACCGGAGGCGTCTGTCACTGTTACAATTGCTACCGGTAAGTTAAAGGAATCATTCAGTGGAGCTTATTTATTCTCACTTTCCAAAACCATTAACAGCTGAATCTATAAAAGCGATAACGTGGAAATTTCAAAGACTGTGAGAGGTTTCCTTCTTGTAGGGATCTTTGGCATATCCCCAGTCCCTATGATAACGGGCGATCATAATGGAAAGAACCACTAAAATATGCATGATGCAAATGTTCACAGAACCGTGCACGAACCACTTCATCAGAGGTCATTTTAGTAAAATATGATACGAATTTGCTTTAAGAAACAAACTTCATGACAAATCTTTTTATCACGTTCATGATTTTCATTTTGAGTTATTTCTTCTGCTTCTTCTTGTTGTAAAACTAGTTTAATTTGTTTATATCCATATAAAAAATATGCTATAGAAATGAAGCTGTCCTGCTGGGGCCCGTTTCTCGAACGTCCCGAGAACTTTTCGGGTCCGAAAAGCCATTTGTGAAACACCAACCACTTGTTTTGGAAAGCCGATCTTTTAACATGTCTTCAAGGTAACAAAAACAAATATGACTGCGAAGTTTGACGACTTAAATCCTCTCCGTTCTTAAAGATACAAACGGAATTGTGACACCCAAAAATGACCCGTAAAGTTTCGGGACTTTCGAGAAACGGGAGGTCGGTTGCTTCACGAATGGTGCATATGTGCCATTGCTCAGTCTCCATCGGTTTATTTCCTTATTGCCTTTCTAAACAAATAAATAAGCCTTTCCCGCGTGTTCTGTTACAAGGTACACAAGGAAGTTATGCGTCATGCTGGCAGGGAATCTTCGGGGTGCTCCCAATGTTATAATCAAATGCTGAAGGCGGTTGCTTCTGACTTTTTTTTTGGTAGCTGCAGTTCTTCTTTTTGTGCCTTAGAACAGAACAAAGCATAGTGAAAGCCTTAAGATAAGGGACGCGTAGTTTGCTGCCACGATTTCCAGTTAAAAATCCATTTATTTTCTCTTCATGGTCATCAACACAGTGTGCGAGCTTGGTATATAAAAAGTTGTGCCAACGTAAGCAATGTAGGCTTTGGTCACCTAAACACAAGGGGTTTTGGTTAATTAATCTTGTTATAGGGCCACTTTATTGTAAAATAAAACCAGTCAGGTTCAACTAATTTTGCCAGCCGTTTGAATTATTTTATACTGATATATATGTCCTATTTGTTCAATTGAAGAGGAGGCTTTTCCAATATGGGCTTATTTGGCTATTGGTGGTGGTGTTCTTTTCGTCGTGCTAATTGCTACAGTGGTCATATTGTGTCGTGGAAGAAGAAGCAAAAAGGCACAGGGTAAGTTCATATCTCCAGAAATGCAAGCAATTCTTGGATTTCACATGACGTCACAGCCGCCATGTTGGTATCCCCAAACAATGAAATGGCGGCCGTGTTGGTGTCCCGATCCAATCCTCCGGGAATTGAAAGCTATTATTATGCTAACGTCTTTTTTTGTTTTCGTTGAAAAACATGGCTGTTGATCAGGTGAATGAAACCCAAGAACAGGCCCCGTTCGATATATCAGTATTCACTCGTGGCTACGAGGCTTACTGGTTAAATTTGAATATTCTTTTGGTTAGAAATCTCCCTAGTGACTTGTGACACAAAGTAAACAGAACTGAAACGATAAGCCCTTTCCGAGTTGCTGTATGCCTCAGTTTCAAAGTGAGTCCTGGTTCATAACCATGCAAATGCAAATCAAACTCATTTCCCTCCTAATAATTGAGCACCAAGAAACGCTTTGTGACCCAGACAATAAAAAATTAGAACCCACAAATGACCAGCTCCCAACGTCAGTGGCTTCATAGGTCAGTTGGTTAGAGCGTCGCACCGGTATCGCGAGGTCACGAGTTCAAACCCCGTTGGATTCCTGAAATTTTCAGGCTTCTCTACGCAATTGTAAAAATTGCGTCCATAAATGCGAGGATCATAGCTTTACTTGATTTCATATCCGCAGTTCAGTATTTGATTCATTTCATATATCATTTCGTTCATTGATCTGTTAAATCATCGAACAACAGATTTATTATTCCTCTACAAAAAGGTGTCATTTTGCTTTAATTTTATTTGGTAAGAGTGTTTTTAAAAAAAATGCATCACCTGTCCTTCAGGGCGCTTGCGAACGATGTAAACAGCGCAAAAGAGCCAGGCAAATGTCCTTTCTTGGATTGGACAAAAGAATTGACGAGTGTCAAAGCGATGACAAGCTAAATTGTCAAGCTTTACATCGTGTTGAAAACAATTTCTTTCATTAAAAAAACCCCCGTTCCGTCCGTATTTGCTCTCTTCTACACCGGTCAAACCGGGGCACTACAGTGTATCACGGTCTCATATTTTGTGCGTTCTCTTGACCAAATATGGTAAAATAGCATAATAGGGGAATAATAAACAGTTGTATTTACCCCAACGTGAAAATAGGACGTTTTCAACCAACCTCTAGAGACAACAACAATAGAGCAATGTGCAATAGACCTTTTTCGGATACGGCGGCCATTTTGATCTCTATTCTTCCGCAAGAAATTATGGGATGCTCAGGGGGCACATTAATATGTATTTAACCCCTAGGCATCCCAT
>NC_090895.1:5740541-5795541 GCF_036669925.1 Montipora capricornis | reverse complement strand
CGAGATGGCGGCTCTCGAGAAGTTCGAAAATGAAATTAAGCAATTCTTAAAGTTCATTTTTTTGTAATAAATCTTATGTCTTTCCATAAAAGATCGACTCCTTTGTTCTCAGTCAAGTGTCAGTTCGTGTGAAGTGAACTATGAATATTAATGTTGCTGTTTGTTTTAAACACTTAGATACCCAGCGTTAAAGGTGCCTTGAGTGATAGTATCGGGAAAATGAGTGAGGTAAGATTGAAGGAATTGGAACAATGCGAATCTTTGGCTGCTTGCAAATTTCGTGTGTTCTAAATGTATAGGACCAGTTTGGTTTCGCATGTTAATCGATAACTTTTACCAGATAGCTACAAGTGGTCTATCGTAGGATAGAGTGCAGTGATGTGCTCTAAATTTGGAATGTTTACACCCGCAGACTGACGTGAATGAAACCAACTCTTTCATTTCATGATGATCAACTTTGCTTATAGCCTACGTGTATCCGTAGAGGGTATGGCTCTAAGTAGGCTACTTTGCTTACCTCTCAATTTATTAAGCACTGTAGTACTATTCGAGTATACTCAAATAATTTCAAATTAAGAATAAAATCGGGATCTTTTTTTAGAGGATTGGGATATCCTCCTGGTGAAGAAAACAAAACCAATGAACTCAACCCGTATATAATGGTTTCATACGGAATTGGGACCTGGACGGGGAAGGGGTGCATCGAATCCATCTTGACAATGTTATGTGGAGCGATTTTCAGTCGAGTATCGTAATACCAAAACCAAAGTAATTACCTTGGCCGATCGAAAAGGACGGAGACAATCCAGTAAACCAATCAAAACTCGATTTGATTACACGTAGCCGTTTTTTCACATATGAATTAGCTGCATTTACTGGCTGAAATTCTAGTAAATAAATGACGTCACTTTTCCCTAGATCCAGCCCTTTGAGGACCAATCAGTCAGTTTTGAACTTGAGTAATGGCGGAGCATGCAATCCAAAGCTTGCACTCAAAGTAAACAGCTTATGGATAAGAATCAAAGCTCAGGTGTTAAGCAAACACACCTTCAAAACCTGAATAGTAGCACTTCAATAATTGTTGTTTTTCAAAAACTTTAGCTATGAGAGTGCGTTAGCCCATTATTGATAAGATTGGCGATAGTAACTTGATCTTATAATTTCACTTTTAATAGTTTCAGACTGCCTTTTCCAAACTAGAGGAAGCCTACCCAACGAATTCTGTAATCCATTTGATAACTGGCGCAGAGGAAGCGGTGTCACAACTTTAGCAGCAGTAAAACCAAAATTCACCATTCAAGCTGGAAGCTATTATCAGACATGGAAGAGTGGTTGTCTCTAAAACTGGTGTTTTTAAGGTGGTACTCGTGGAACGAAACAAATTTGATTAACGCATGCAGACCGAGACAATCCTTGAACCTGTTTCTTATAGCAAAGTAATAGCAAGAGTACTATATATTGGATATAAAAAGCTGGTTTTTGAAACACATATTCAAGAAAAGAATAAGCGCAATGTTATCCGTGCTTCCGAAGCTTGGGACGTCTTCTTTACTCAAAGAGAGGAAATCGTGATACGAGAAAGAATTGCGCTCGAAAAGATTCGGAGTGTGGACACATGGTGCAGGACCATAGATTGGCATGGCTCGCCGAATTTCCTTTACATGCATTAACATTTAGGATTACAAGGATCCATGCCACTTAATTTATTTTGAAGATTATTATTTTTAAACTTGAGAAAAGTTTCTGGATTCCTGCTCGTCACTAGATTGAAAAATGAAATGAATTTTTTTAAATTTGGAAAAAAAAAAACAATAAAACAGCGATGTCCGTATTCATCGGGGATCTTTTTATACGCGGATACCTGTCAGATTTAAATTTGTATTTTTTATATGTTAAATCCGTGTATAATCTGTATAAATAAACGTTTTCTTCACATGATCGGAACGATAAACACGACTCTGTAACGTTTAGAACTTCAGAGGAAGACTCCTGGTTTTCTTTTATAATTTTGTTAACGTTTTTAGAGACTATTTCCCACTTTGCAACAATGTCTTCCCCTAAAGGCAATTATGGATCACTAGAAATCGAAACGATGCAGTAACATTGGGTTGTAAATTAGATTAATAAAAACAATTCCAAAGTAATTTTATTTATTTCTCTTATATAGAATTGTATTTTAAAACCCGTGTTATATCAGACTTCTCTAGTTTTGAAAGTTTATATTGAATTTAAGTATTGCTTCCAAGTATTCCATGTAAAACGAGAATAAAATTTTAATTGTGAAAGCTATCACAGTGGTCTAGTGACAACAATGGGCATATTTTGCATTTTTAACGCGTCTGCGTCAAAAAATCAATAATTTCATGATTTACGAACGAAACAGACTATCGGGTCAGCGAGAAAACGTCACGTGCGTTTACAAGATAATTCATTACATAAAACAAACTAAATCCCTGTCCAAACTATCGAACCAATTTGGATCCCACATGCAACATTGTTGAATGTAAATGTTGAGATAGTGGCAAAACATTATCCAACATTGCTTGACGAAACATTCATGTTTAAATTGGCGCTAAATTTTAAAATATGGCGCAAACACGGAAACGAAAAGCGCTCGAAGGGTTTATTGTGCTGGAGATGTTGGATAAAGTTTACCTGAACCCGGGGGGAGGGCGGGGGGGTACTCGATGTATCCCTGGTTGGGGAGGTGCGGCGCGGCCCCTCATACCCTGACCCTGTTTAAGACAAATACCGCTGATTTTCCTACCCATTTGAAGACAGAATTCCGATTTTTGATACCCTGTTTAAGACATTTAACCCAGTTTAAGACAAAAATTGATAAATCGATACCCTGATTAAGACGTCCCCATTAAGCCCTTATAAGGGAGTACCCCCCCCCCCCCCCGGGACCTGAACGAGGGGAGAAGGGTATGTCTCTGTCGTTGTGCATATACAGTTATCACTACAAGATACACCCGCGTTTAATTAAGGAGATGATGAGAATGAGCCCGGATCAATTTGCAGAGATTTTAATTAAATGCTATTGAACCAGACATCCCCAAACAGAGCAACAAAATAGGTGGTGAATGAGCGGGAGATCTGTATTGGTTTTTACAATGGTGAGCCATTGTTAACGCCCATACAGATTGGACGCGAAGCGTAATTTTATCGCACTTGCAAAATAAAAGAATGAATTTAATTCAGTGGAGAAAGTATCAAAAGTTAATGACTGCTAATTAGCTAAGCAGGAGTTCGTATTGAAAGTTATCTCTACTGTTTAATAATTTATCAAGCCCAGTTATTTGTATTCAATACTTGCACAATCCAATAAATCGTTTTCATGTGACGTCACAGCGGCCATGTTGGTGTACAAGAACAATAGACGTTTTCTCCTTTGGGAACCAAACTCTATTTTTATGCAGATTCCATGCATACATTTTGTATTGTTTTGTACACCAATATGGCCTCCAAGTCACGTGAGTGAAAACCATCTATAATTTAATACGTATTGGGAGGGGGGGGGGGGGGTTCTTTACATAAAAACAATACAAGTTAATTACTTTTGGGACTGTATCATGGTTTAGTGAACTGGATATCCATTGTTTTAATGCAAGTAATCCCCCAAAGTAAACTGTATTATGGGGTTTGTGCAAGCATAGTTAATGCATGGAGATGGTTATGAAACTCGACAAGTTCTTTTGTTTGATGTATTTTGTCCGTATTTTTTAACCTTGCCCCTGCACAAAACACACCTTTTTCGATACGATAACCAATCAAATCCTTCGATTAAATTATGCGCGAATAATTTGGGAAGCCATGCGAGACCAAAACAAAAGATTGTGCAGGGTCACGGTCAATTCAACATCGATTGCGACAACATTGTTCTCGCTATTGAAGATCTTAAGGTTTCATAACAAGTCCCTCGATTAACTATGGTTCAAGTAGTGAGTTAGGGTTTACAGAGGAGTACATGTGACTCCGATTCATATAGTACCGTACCTGCTGATTGGTCATAACTTTGATGAATAATTAATTACTTTTACAGTCGGGTCTAAAACCATTCGCCTTTGCCTCATGGTTTAAAACCCGATAAAACTCTGCTGCTCGTTTATTAATAACTACTTTAATTAATAACCGAGAGAGAGGTCATTCTACAGCAAAATCTCAAACTGACGCCTTGCCCCATTGACCAAGCGACAGCGAGGTCAATACAGTTAGGCCGAGGTTTGATATTTTGCTTTAACGACCGAACGGTCGAGGTAATGAATTTTTTTATGACATGGCTAACAGAACGGTTGTAAAGAAGAAAAAAAGCTAATTTTCATAATCCACAATCGGCCCGTGGGCATTACCGCAACGGGAGAATAATGTCCAAGCGCTTAGCTGCTCTCAGCCAATCAGAGCGCGCGTTATAACGGCAAGGAACACCAGCCATATAATAACAGTACTTAAAGCATGGCTTAAAAGTGTTTGTAGTCTTCGTCAGTAAACAAAGTATCACTTAGTGATTACCACCTCCAACAACCCGTTTCGCATAATTTAATGAAAAAGAGAGCCCGTTACCAAAAAAGGCAAAACACGTTTGGATCCATGTCCGGGGCTTCCACTGCAGCTTTTTTACAGAGGCCATTTGTGCTTAACTAAAACTGTATTGTTTATTTGAGGTTGCTAAGATCTCGTTATCGGTTTTCAGCTCTTCAAGTCAAGCTACTTGACCGACTCATTTTGTGAAATGTACAAAGAAGCTCGACTATTCTTGACTGTCCTTTGCGTTTGCGCTTGTTTGTCAATACCTTATGTCTCTAGCAAGTGTTATTTATTGTCGCTCATCTCTGTTTGCTGCAGCGTTCGACTTGGGGAACGAGACAAGTCTACAAGATATATAGGGGAGGGGATTGATCTTCTTTGTTATCTTTTCTTATGGAGCGAGGCAAAAAATTACACACTATGATAATACATTTAATGAATTCGAAGTCATTTCACTGGTTTTATTTCATTTCAATATTAATTTACAGTCATTTTAACATTTATTAATTCTTTCAACGAATTGCTAAAAAGCCAAAGAATAGCACATAAGTACATTGCATAACAATGTGTATTTTTCTTTTCTTAACCCTCACAATTTTGATGTCACAGCACCTTTAAAGGAAATAAAATGGACACTGTTAGGGGTTATGTCCAGAATTTTGTTTTGAGTGAAGGACCTGGGAGGTGACATGAACAGTGTTCTGGTTGGAGTGGATTTAAAGTGGCTATGTCACGCAAGATGATGTAATTTCATGACACCCAAAAAGTAGAATGCAACAACCACTTTGCATCAATGAAGACCAACAATTAATGCTGTAGTTTTTGTTGCCAATAACCATTGAAGTGCTATGAAGGTATTCTTTGTTGTTTTCAGCCAAGGATGGAAATGGATTGAAACTTGAAAAATTTGGGACGTTTGGGGACGTTGTCCTATGAAAGTCGCCAAAAGTTAAATACGAATAGCTCTTTGTGCCATATTATATTTCGTATCATCTCATTGATATGTCAGGAATGTTATATGTATGAGCTTAAGTACTAAATTTAGATTTTTACCAAGTTGTGACCTAAAACAGTTCATTTAGCATGACAGTACACGTTGTAGGACGGTGCCTACTAAAACAAAGGTATTTTTGTGCGGTTTAGGGATTTGCGGGAAAAGGAGATCTTAACAAGTGTTATTGAAACCCAAAATGAAAATTGGGGGTAAACCCGCATTTTTCAAAGATAATTAAGCAACAATATTTGCAAAAAGCTTGAAAATACAAAGCAATTCATGGCGTTCTTTTCCAAATGAAAGCTAACTTATCGCTGAAAAATAGATGTTTACCCCCAATTACTTTTTGGATACCAAGAGCAGTTGCTAAGTTCTGCTTTCCCCGAAAAGTTTTTAACCACGCAAAAAAAACCGTGTATCAGTGAGAACAACCCATAGGAAACCCGAGCATCTCAAGATGCGCAAGAACGTATGCGCAATAACAACAGTAGGCACCGTCCTTAAAACAGGCTCTGGTTCATTTCATTTTGAGTGACAGGGAGAGGGAATTCTTGAGATATGGGAGCGTGTCAGAAAATCGATGATGAGCCAAATTGGAAGGTCTGATTTTTCAAGGCGTGAAAACCAAGACAGCGGTTACTAACACCATCAACTTCCACAGTCACGTGCTTTAGTTCGATAGTACACTTTTTCAGGTCTATAGAAGTTTTGAAAAATTCCGTGGTCACTTTTTCCACCTACCATTGGACATTTCAGATATTCCGTTGCTGAATCTCACGCCAAGGGCTTCATCTGGGCTTCTTTCATTGACGCCTTTGTTCTGAAAAACGATAAACGTACGATAATATCTTGCGTTTGATGAAATAACTTCAGGTTCGTGAAGTCATGTTATTTACAATCTGCAGTATGACAGTCAACGAAATCTCTTAGTTCTTTAAAAGTCTACAGACAGACTGACCAATGATTGAATATGTACAGTTTCCCACTTTGTTTATTCTCAGAAATCGTCCCAAATACATTTTATTTTTAGAACTTTTGGATTGAAAATTCACTTTTTTGTTTGCTTTGAAAGACTGATAAAGTGGTCATACTTCGATCCATAACCACGCAATGAAGGGGAATAGGTCCGATACCGGGTTGACGTCACAAATTAATTTGCATCAGTCTATGACGTCAACCCGGTATAAAACCCATTCCCCTTCATTGCTTGGTTACGGATCGAAGTATGATCCTTTTTCCTTCTCCCAAACCCAATAGAAAAGTGGAATTTCAATCCAAAGGTTCTAAGAACAACACAATGGGACAATTTCGGAGAACAAATAAAGTGGACTTGAAAACTATGTTGAGGTGGTTGGCACTTTAAGCTTTATATCGCAATCTTTTTTTCTTGAACGATCTCCTTATGGAAACAGTGACAGTTTGAAGCAAGCGCGTTAGATAATGTCAGTAGACCTGCACTCGACGCATTAATAAGAGCATCCCCATACACAGACGCAAGTTTTCGTTCTTATTGCGAATTTAACAAAACAATGGAAAGTACTTTGGCTTGATATTCCCTTCGTCTTGGAAACTGGATAAACCTTATTTCAAGTTAGTGAAACATTCCCTTCGCATAATTGGGCCTTTGCATAGTATGCATGCTCAGTATATTCAAATTCCCAGCATATAAAGACCCTTGGATTTCTCTGACGTAGTTATTATTATTGTATTCGGTCCCCTGTAAGCTTTACTTGCCTTCCCCACCTTAATCCACTCAGAGGGCTTTAAATTGTAAATTTCAAGGTACCTGATCAGTAAGTTCCATCACAGTGGGACCTTCTTTCACGTACTCTCCAGGTCGCGTATTTGCACGTTCTCTGGGTACTTTATCATTCGTATGAAGACCGTTCCCTTTTCCGTTCTCGCATCTGTGGGAAATTTCTGGCACAAAATGACAGGAATTTAAAAAAAAACAATAAAGCGTATTCGCGCCTTATTCGCGCGGCGCCCATATTGGCCATAGACAATAGATTTTGTACCCCGAGCCTCAAGTTGAAATATTTGGGAAAGAGTTTCGGTGCATACGCAAAAACAAAAGGTTTCAATCCCTCGGGACACAGCATGGCCGCTCTGTGTTTAAGGCCTATTCTGAGGGGATTTAAGGTCAGTTAACCACCCGCATCATTTGAAACCTAGCGGGACTTCACATTTCACTGTACAGAAAAGTCTCTGAGGTTCAAGTGCAACTTTATATTTACAATTTCACTTCCAGTTATCATACCTTTGTTTTGTTTGTTTATCTTTTTCCGCTTACAGAAGTGGAGAATCGCGCACACCAAGGCTAGCATAACAAGGCAACCGATCACAACCAGTAAAGCAATCATCCATCCATTCAGAAATCGATCTCTCCGAGAAGTTCCTGATGGATGTGAGGTTTGGATTGTGGTCGACGGAGGTGAAGTTGCTGCCACAGAAACAGTCAGAAAATATAGTGAGCCTATTTTTCACAACAATTAAAGCAAGATGTTTGTCATGGGTAGATTAATGCCCGATAAAGCATGGAAGGGTCTGTCTGCCATTGTAAGGAGACACTAAGAAATATCATCAAAGTGCATTTAAACTTGGTCACGTCGCTTGTATGAGCTTTTAAAGCGCGATACGTTCAGCTGTTACCATCTCACGTATTCTGCATTTGAACCACAAGGTCAATATATTACCTATCTTTACCCTGCACTACCTCAAGAACGTCTATAAATATGTTTGTATTCTTGATTAATTAAGGGTAAAGTATCGAAGAATATTTTGATTTTCGTAGTTTTGCTGTATTTTACGTACTCGTTAAAGATTTAAAGTCTAAATCATAAAAGTGAAAACTCGAAATAAGCGTGCAGTCTTTTGAGAGAAAAAAGGCTTACAGGAAAATAAATACAAATGCCCAAGTCATTTCTAGCTACAAATTGAAGCAAAAGAGGAAAGATTCATTTAATTGTATACAAGGCGCCATTTTAACGGGCCACCTTCAACCAAGCCATCTGATTGGATGAATTTCAGCTTTGACGGGATTTTCATATATGAAAATTGTTTCACGGCACGCAATGCCTGTAGGGTGAACGTGGGCCCTAACTTTAAACATTAATCAGTGAAGACTGAGTACGTTAGGAAGTAAACATACGTGGTAGAATAAGGCGAAGTGTTCCTTTTTCCACCGAAAGCAAGGCAACAGAACCATTATTAACAGCATCGTTAAAGGCCACCACCATTTTATCAGGAGTTTTCAATCCTCTGATAAAGAACACAGTGAAGTTTACCACAACGCTTCCATTTCTGTCAAGAGAGAGAAGGATGTGTTGTTAGTTCTCTAATATGTTTCAAGCAAGTACCTTGACAGCTGTATGAAGAATGTAATTAACGAGTTGACAGCCGCCTCAGCACGAAGTGACGTGTAGTACATTTAAGGACAACGAAACCAAAATATGTGCAATTTCGTGTTAAGAGCTTACGCTTGTGCGTCTATGTAAGGAGGATATAAGCAATAACAATTGCAGTACGAAAAGCAATTTTCAAAGACGATAACCAGTGGACCGACATTTTCAAATAGTGACGAAGTGGAATATGGAATCATGAAACTCAAATCCATTTGGTGCCTAGAACAAGATTTGAACTCCGAATCTAGCAACCTACAACTGGTTCACGCCCCTCAAACAACGTACAGAATATATCAAGCACAACGATAGAAAAGGTCATTGCTTACAATATGTTGTTCACTCGGACGTGACCAAATTGTGGCTCATCCCCATAAATAGCCGCAACCTAGAAATAAATGGAGAATTGAGTGCTGGTTAGCTGAGGTGGCTAAAGTTGGAAGTAAATGAATGGTGGTGATAGCACGAAACAGAGCCACGCGGATGGATGGTTGCCGATTATGGTTCTCTCTTTTATATTTTCATTCTTCCGAACCTTCAATGTATGTATCTTTTATTCTTGGTTTTCATCCACGTGGTGAGACCGCCATGTTGGTGTGCCAAACAATAGAAAATGGCCCCACAACCTTAGTATAATAATAGAGTCAAATTCCCAAAAGACATTTTACTGCATTGTTCTGTACACCAACATGACCGCCGGGACGTCACATGCAAACCATCAATTGCCTACACTTTGATTTCATTTTTGCAATTATTCGATGCTGTAACTTACGCATGCAGCTACCGTTAACGCCATGATAAGTCCCCCCGAGGGCTCGTAGAGGGAGCTTATTAAAAACTCGAGAGTCGAAATACCAGTCTTCTTAAACCTCACTCAGCTTTAATAAATTTCGTATACGGTATAAACTGTATAGTAGGTTGTCTTTTTGGTCATTTAAAATCGAAACCTTTCGCACGCACTCGTTTTTCTTGGCATTATATTTAGACCGCTAGGCAAGTTTGCGAGACTGACATTGTTCATAAAATCAGCTTTTGAAACCTCATTTTGCCGCGTGTGTTATTACAAAAAATTCGAGGGGAGGGGAGTGGGGCGTTATTAGAGAGGGGAAGCTTATTACGAACTTGAGGCTATAAGCGAGGGAGGGGGGGGGGGGGGTAGAGGCAGACGAGAAGCATGTTTTGATCGTCGTCGTGATCAATGCCCTCGGTCTTGGACATTATCATCATCATCAACTTACATTTCGGATGAACGTTGTGCTCAGGTTGAGAAACCGTGCACTGCTATGGTTCTTGTAGTCCTCGTGATATTGGAATTTAGTCCTGTCTAGAGTTATTTCTCCTTCAATGACGAAAGTGTTTGCCTGCGCTGTGAAAATAATAAATAAAGGCTAGTTCAAATTGTCTGCACAGACAAAAGAATCAACGCCTGTGATCTGATTAGTCTTTAAGGAAATTGAGTTACGACTGAATGCTTTTTTTTACGAAAGACAGAAGCAATTCACTTTATAGACAACTGAAAAATTCAAGCGGCTTAGCTTATTTTCCTTTCGTAAACGGCTAAAATTGCGCCCAGATTGAGAAACAAAGCCTAAGAAATGATTATGGTGTTAGGCGTTTGCCTTACGTTGAGGACAATGTTTAACTTACTTCAATCAACTATTTACTATACTTTAAACAAAGTATTTAAATGTATAAAAGTTTTGGCTGTGCAACTCGATAGTCTAGTGCTGAGTGATGTACGCTGCTAATCCAATAGCCTGGGTTTGATACGTAATTCGGTCTTTTTCTTTTATCACGATTTCTCTGTATTTTTCTATAGTTCTTTTAGGTTTGGGTATCTTTATTTAAAAAAACCCATAAGAGAAAAATTTTCCAAGTGCCGTTGAAATGGCATTGACTGTTTACGAAACGGAAATTTGCGAAGGTTTATGTCCTCTGCGATGCCTGAGCAGTGCTCTACCAAATGAGCTTTGAAGCCACTCAGAGTTGGGAGCAGGTCAATTTGGGATCGAGGACAATTCAAAACTTTTTGAGTTACCACTTTCGCGTTTCATGTTTCCCCAGTCTCAAGAACCGCCCTACACAACAGCAATAGGTAGTACCACATGAAGAAAGTGGTGCTGAAAGGCATGAAGAATGGCAATACAATCTTTAAAAGAAATTAACTGTTTTAACATACTCGGTTCATCACAGTTTTTGCCCTTATAACCATAACCACAGGTGCAATTGTAGGTTGTTCCTTGGATATCCGTGCAGTTTCCCTTAAAACAAGGATTGGCAGAGCAAGGTCGTACTGTAGAGAAAATTTCACAGATGAAATAAGAAACGAAAGAAATTAAATGGACCAATTCGGCTGACTCAATGTTGTACCCAACTCAAATCTTTTGGGAATAAAACGTTTTGTTCCAAGTTTTCCATATCCGGATTTAAATGTGAATGCTTTATTGCCATGCAAATTCAACACACAAACAATCTTAACCCCGAGAGGTTTGAATTGGATACAACATTGAGTTAGCCGAGTTGGTCTATTGTATCTATATTTCTCTGCATGTCTATCTCTTCTTGTCTATGGAGTGGAAGTCAGCGATGAGCGCATTTTTACTACAATACAACGTTATCGGAGAATTACGGAAACTAGTTTAACATGTTCAACTTAAACTGCCCTTTTAGATGATTCCTGTTGGGTCGCACGATTTTAAATTTCAGGACTAAAATTCTCAGAAATGAAGAAACTATTACTTCTAAGAAAGAACCAAAAGCAATAACAGAAATCAAGAGTCCTTTATAAATCCTACTTGTCGCCATAGGAAGGACAAGATAACGGATGACGATTGAGCCTGTAATTTTGGGATAGCCTCAAGAACTACTAATTATGATATCTCTCTAAATCAGTTTAGAAAAATATGAGATAAGACGAGACTTGCCTAAAACAGTAACAGTCACATTAGCCAACACCGGTGCTTCTAATCCATTGTCAGCAGTACAGGTGTACGATTTAACGTACGATATGTTGGATGCGCCAATGACAAGTGTTCTACCAAAGGAAACTGTGCCATTGTCACCAACAATCGAGTAAGTGATATTGGGCACAGGATTACCAATGGCACCACAGGAGAGTGTAATTTGTTGCCCTACCCAAACCACTTGGTCCACAGGATGCGATACAATTTCTGCTGCATCTGTAATGATTTGAGAATTAACGTCAAATTTAAATTGTAAGACGACGCTGAAATGCTCAAGTGTAAACTGGTCACCTAGTTGAACCACATTGTGAAAGTGATAAAACTAAACCTGATAAAATGGGGCGAAACTAAACGAGTTTTGTGCAAAGGGAACCTTTGCAACTTGACTGGTGAGATCGTGATACAGTGCTTCTATGTAAATAACAGTGCCAGATATAAAAGCGAACAAAATGGTAAGTCACAAACTAGATTTACTCAGATATGACATGGATTATCAATTTCCTTCATATTTTACATCCACAAGACGGCCTTTGCGATTGGGTAGCGAAATCGTAAAATGACACGGCGCTCAGTGGTTGCTGCAAAGGTGAAAATTTCACGTTAATGACAAACTAGACTATTTTGTATTTAACAACAATTACCAAAATTTACTTACACAAGACATTAATTCTGACATTTCCAGAGGCGTTATTCCCGACTCCATTCCACGCTAAGCAGTAAAAGAGTCCCGAATCTTTTCTGCTTATCATTGGCAACACCGCCCGTTTCCCTTTGGCTACCACAGATTTATCGCTATTCCTGATCCATGTGACATTTGGTATTGGATTTCCCGTTGGCAAGCAATCAAGTGATACGTTATCGCCCTCCCGAACGTTGATGTTTGATGTTAATACTGTAACCTCTGGAGGATCTAAAAACAAGGAATCAATGAAACTTTTTTTCCATAGTTACGACTGAAGCTTCCCCGGTAGGCTCGATCGCTGATCAATTTTTTTGTGGTCAAAGAATGTGAGAGTGCGACCAAGAACTGAACTTCAAATTCAAAGGTCGATCCGAATCTCGTCTACTAGCTATATAGGTTCGGAGAACCCGGAAAAAAACCTCTCGGTGCAGAGTAGAGAACCAACAAACTCAATCCACATATGAAGCAGATTCTGGGAATCGAACCCAGGCCACATTGGTGGGAGGCGAGTACTCTCACCACTACGTCATCACTGCACCCCATCCCTGAAACCCTCACCTGCGACGTCCTTCTGTTTGTCTTATTCGAGATAGTAATTTGAAGCGCTCGCTGGTCGGCTTGGCTGCGTGCATTTTATGATGTAATATCAGAAACTCATATAAGGGTTGAAACGTGTAACCGCCCCTTGTGTACTGAGAAACAAGACCCCGAATATTCAATTTGCTAAGTACCATATTTGGAACAACAACAGCGAGGGGTTTCCAAATATGGTACTTAGCACTGAAACATTCAACCAATCAGTTCGCACTGAATAGTCGGAAGCTGTGAACGCGCGTTACACGTTTCAACCCTTATGGGTTTCTGGTAATATTGATTAGAGCGTTAAAAAGCATTGGTACTTACAATGGACACTTAAACTGGCATATGCACGAGCATTTTGAGTGACGTTGTTTTGAGCGGTGCACTGATATCCTTTTCCGTTGTAATCCCTGGTGACATTTGGGATAGTGAAAGTGTTTCCCTGATGTAAAACAGTAGTACTGTTTTGTTGAGTCCAGATGATGCGTGGTTGTGGGTTGCCGGTTGCATGACAGAAGAAGCTGACATCACTGTATTCGAGGACGGTTTGGTTGTTTGGAGCAGAAAGGATGGTAGGAGGATCTAGGGAAAGCACGATGAGTAGTATCTTAATTACCAGTTTAAGTCACTTATACAGATTCCTTTGGTTACAACGCCTTGTAATCCAATATATAATTTTCCCCGAATTCGTGGCAAACAATCATAGAGAATGCACCACAAACATATGCGAGGAGCGAGGGTGGCACAGTCGGTTAGTGCGAGGCCATGGTGCAAGAGGTCCTGAGTTCGATTCCCGGATCTCGCATCCTTGTTTCGACTCCTTTCCTTTCCGTGTAGCTAAGTAGCTTTAAATACCCGTAAAACGGAGAACGGATGGAGAGGGGGGAGTAAAATGAGCGCACCGTCGACCTCAGGTTTGTCAGTTGAATTACTGTTACGAGTTATCGACGTTAAATATGGTTGCTTTACTTTACGTTTACTTTATAATCTGCTCCACGGCATTTCCTCTTGCCAAGCTTGGGTTACTGAACTGGCAGCCGTGTCAAAATAAATTGTTTTCAAATTATCACCATTTGCAAAGAGGGTCTTACGTTCCTTAGGCAGTATTATGGTTCATTGTGAAGAACCTTTCACAACAGCCTTCCTTTACCTGCTGCCCCATGTCTAACACCATCCAGCTACAAATGTTTGTTTTGACAAGTCAGATCTATAACTTTAAAGTAAAGTGAACTTGCCCTTATTAAGAAAGCAAACTGGTAATAGCTCTTGGAGCTCATCTATTTTAAAACTTACAGAGTACAGCAATTGTAGCAATTTCATTCTTCGGTTCTCCAACTCCATTCCAAGCAGTACATGTATAATCTCCAGAGGCATCCCTGTGTATGTTGGTAATGATGAATACCTCTCCTTGATGCAAAATTGTTGAGTTACCATCTTTGGTCCAGGTGATGTTTGGAGATGGTTTACCAGTTGAGTTACAATACAGTGTGACATTGTTTCCCTCGAGGACAGTGTAATTGTCAGGAACGGCATTAATTGCGGAAGGATCTGGAACGATAATTAATGAATTCTGCAAGAGCTGCCTTTTACCGCAGAAGACAGTTTTAATCAAGAGGGAAACACATGGTAACCGCCTTTATATTCTTTTATATGCATGTTAATTAGACTTACTGCCCTCATTTTGGAACAAATATTCTTTTGAAATTTCCTCGCTATAACGAGGCTAGAAAGGCTTATTAGCATTAAAACAAAAGAATGTTATTTGGCAACAATTATGAACGAGGTCTATGTTCGAGGAAACTACGTGAGGAGCTGGTAGAAACCAGATTCCTATGGGAACATTTGAAGACACTCTAAAAGACATAGAAAAATTAAAATTGCGTTTTACATAGATAACGGTAATAAGGTTTTTTTTTTAATCAACCGTAAGAGTTAACCGTTATTCACTACTTACACCACAAAGTAATCTCAGCAGTGGCTTCTTCTGACCCTTGATTATTTTGGACTTTGCACTTGATGATCCCTCCATCATCTTTCCAAGCGAGTCTGGAAATATTTAGCATCTCGGATGTTGAGAGTACACTGCTGTTGCCGTTTTTAGTCCACGTAATGTTCGGCTTTGGATTGCCGGTGGCATTGCAGAAAAGGCTTACTCCACGTCCTTCCACAACTTGCTGAGGTGAAGGTGCGACAATAATCTTTGGTGGATCTGCAAAACAAAATCCATGTCACCCTTAACAAAATAATTCACAAAATGAAAACTCAAGTGAAGCTATGATCCTCGCAGTTATGAACGCAATTTTTGCAATTGCGTAGAGAAGCCTGAAAAATTCATGACTTCAACGGTGTTTGAACCCGTGACCTCACGATACCGGTGCGACGCTTTAACCAACTGAGCTATGAAGCCACTGACGTTGGGAGCTGGTCAATTGTGAGTTCTAGTAATCCCGTGAGGAATGAATCAACGATGAAATGACATATGTAATGGATCATATATGAACTGTGGATATGAATCAAGTGAAGCTATGATCCTCACAGGCTTTTCTACGCAATTGCAAAAATTGCGTTCATAACTGCGCGGATCATAGCTTCACTAGATTTTTGCAGTTCATTTATGATCCATTTCATATATCATTTCATCGTTAATATGAAAACTATAAACTGATTTCATTTATGAACTGATTTGAGTTGATCTGAATTTGTCCCCAACTAGTGCTCTACCGCTACATGACTTGACACTTCAGGTCCATCATGATTACAAAACTGAACAAAATCATCTGTTTGTCCAAAAACACGAAAACGCACTTTGTATGAGTGACTTCGCCCAATGCTCTTCTTCTATCGAATCCACTAAAAATAAAACAATCAACTTTTCCAGGAAGACAGACCGGAACTCTTCATACTTCCTAAAACTTTTGAAATTCGTTTCGCTCCTGTCACAATCATGATTTGCGCTACTGTTATAATAATGCACGTCGACAGCGCCAGACCTGATCTTGTTTACTCCGATTCCATTCGAAACCATACACTCATACTGTAACTGCCTGATTCATTACGATTGATATATGGAATCACAAGGCCCTTTTTGTGTGACACAATTTCCCCTGTACTTGCTTCAATCCATGCAATAAAATGTTGCATTATCACCCTCGCGAACACTAACGCTGCACTGGAAGACTGTCTCATTTGGCTCATCTATTGAAAAGCACTAACTGCATCATAACCAATCCTTGCGAAAATCAGCGTCCAAGCTTGGAATTCTCCTTGAGACATGGATCGAGATGATCAAGGGACAGAGCGCAAATCCTCGCATCTTTATTTGGTGAGTTACAATTGATCGTTAAAACCCGCAATGAAAGATACCAATTAAATTATTGGCAAAGGACAACCACTGACGAAGGGTGTAGCCTTTCTATTAGTGATTTGATCAATACTTACACCATACGGTTAGTGTAGCATTTGCCTCTGTTGATCCGAGGTCATTTTGTGCTTTACAACTGAATACTGATCCATCATCTTTTCTCGTAAGGCCAGTGAGGCGTAAAGTATTTGACACAGAAAGTATGGTCATATTGTCCTGCTTCGTCCATGAAATTATTGGTTGTGGGTTTCCAGTGGCATTGCAGAAAAGGCGAAGTGATCCACCCTCCACGACCACTTCAGCTGAGGGTGCGGTTAGGATCTCTGGAGAATCTGTATAACAGGTTTTTAGGGAACCAAAAAGAAAGACAATTACGACTTTGAGAAAATCATACGAGAATAAATTTTGCTTTTAACAGAGGATGGAAAAAACATCAAACGAAGAGAAGGGCCTGCAGAGATGTTGTTACAAACTCTTTTGTGCCGTCTTCGCTTCGAGAACGTTGTCTTTGCCGTAAGGTCTGAGCGTTGTTTCACTGGGTTTTGTTTTATGAAACCTGTCTGCCAAATCCAGGCGAGACTAGTGGAACAAAACGTTTCCCAATGTAACATACCTCCCAACGGCTACAAAGGTTCCGACACAAGTTCCAGAAAGCAGTACAGAATATACAACAGAGTACCACTTTTCGCAAAGTTTCTTTGTTGTGTAACGTCCGTGCCGCTAATTGTGTCGCCGTGTTTGGGGCATCAGCCAACAAAAATAACTTGATCCTTTGGCCTAGAAAATGAGGCAAGTTGCAAGAAACGTTGCCCATTGAGACACCCATCAATCGACTCTTCTTACAATGTTAGAATTGAAAAAGAGGTTTCAAGAGAAAATTGCCGAATGCAACAGCGCCTTTAACTATAATGACTATTTCAATAATTCAGATAAAATTAAGCTGTCACGTTTCCTTTACTTTTACTGTGAGAAATAGGTAATTACATTGAACGTCGATGGTGCAGGACTCGTTGTCGTTGTTTCCAATACCATTCCAGGCATGGCATTCATAAAGGTCTGATTCATTGCGATTAATAACTGCAATATGAAGCCTTCCACTACGAGACACAACTTTTCCTGTGCCAGCCCTGATCCATGCAATACTGGGTGCAGGATTTCCAGTAGCATTGCAATAAAGCGTGGCACTGCTTCCTTCAAGAACTGGAGTTGGACATTGTTGGAGAGTCACAGCTGATTTATCTGAACAAAAAAGAAATAACAAAACTATCAAAAAAATTCAACGATTTTAGTCAACTCCTGATGAACGTTTTCTGACCAGATACGCAACCATTTGGATTTCAACTGATGATAAAATCAAATTTCCCTACCTGCATCGACGTATTTCCTATAGTCTTAAGTATTTCACTAAAGTTTGTTCACAAAGGCTTAATGAGACAGCCAATACTCCCACACTACAGAAGTGCGATATCGGTATTCCTTATTTAAAAAAAACAAAACAAAACAGGGCACCTGTCGCTTTATTAACTACAGACGATATTTCCCGCTGAACTCTTAAAGTACCTTAAAATTCTTCGAAAAGAGATTCAATAAAATCGATACCCACACAATACTGAAATTGTAACACTGGTCTCTGATGAACCATGATGGTTGTGGACTATACAATTAAAGACGGCTCCACTTTCTTCCCTCTTCAGTTTGGTTAATTTAAGATTCTCAGATGTGGAAAGCACAGTGCTGTTGCCTCGTTTTGTCCAGGTAATATTTGGTTTTGGATTTCCAGTGGCATTGCAAAAGATTTCAGCCCCACTGCCTTCGACTGCTTTTATGTTATCAGGTGAAGAGAATACTATCTCTGGAGCATCTGAAAAATATCATAAACGATATAAGCAATAATAGGTCGATGGAGTAATTTCTTTTTTTTTCTTCAAATACCATTTCATTCTTTTAAGGGATTTTTACTTTCCGCTAGATTGAAATTTAAGACCACGAACGGCAATCTTCCACCACCAGGTGAAACCTTGAAGGTGGAGGGGTGATTGGAAGACTTCTTATAGTAATAACAGCAAGCGAGACGGGGGGACTCTTACTAAGTAGTGGTTGAAATGAGAAATACCACGGAAATTACAGTTATTTGGGCAACTTACTTGTAGGTAAATGTTTCAATGCGCTTGTACGTTAAATAGCGTAGCCTCTTATCTTTACCTCTACATAGTTCATAGAGATGGACTGGCTATGAAACCCAAAACCTTCAAGCGAGAACAGTACTGTCCCACTTCATGTTAGAGCGACTTTCATACGACCTTGTAAAAATAAAGTTTAAAACAGAACGTAAACAATAATTCAAAACATTCTATTGGCTTTTTGAACTAAAACAAATGAGAGCGAATTTTCTGTGGAACTATCTTGAAAGTTTTGCTTTAACGTCATTTGAAATGCAGTAATGTGATTGGGGAATCGAACTATTTTCTCCCCATATTGGGAGTTTCCTTGGCGGGAACAAGGGAAGCTTTGTTTCAACCTTGCCAAACATATTGCGAGCATTTTTTCAAGGTCATACGAAAGTCGCTCTAACTTGACCGTGACCATGCACAATCTCTTGTCCTCGGTTCACAACTGAGTTTCGAATAAATTAATCGAGACTTTTGCTAGGCTGCCTTTTAGAGAAAGGGTGTGGTTCGGGCATAGTAAGGGCCAAGACAGCGAACAAAAACATAAAACATAGAAACATGTCGAGTTTCACAGCCGTCGCCATATATTAACTATGATTTCGACTGCACCAAGTCAAATGTTCTGATTCCAAGCAATGTTGATCTGATTCCGCCGGAATAATGATAGTAACTTCACTTCGCCTATTTTCTTCACCGACAGCTGAACATCAAACTTGAGACATGCAGGGCGCTGTTGGTAAAGCACTCGTGAAAGATGATGCTGTTGCTGCTCCATGAGGGATTCTCCTTATGAAACTTTAGGATAGGAGTTTTAGTACAGCAAATAAAACACCTTTAGATATGATCGGATCTTACAAGTCAGAGTGCCGAGATGTTCAAGCCAGTATAGAGTCTTTATTACGAAAACGTAAAAACATTGTTTCATTGCAGAAGTGATATCGGAATGGGTGAAAACCTTCCGAGGCAGACCTTAGTGCAAATGTAACAAAAACCGTTAACAAAACCATTGTACTTACAGTGGACGGTTATATTAGCAATGGCGAATGCCGGATTCTCTACCCCATTCTCCGCTGTGCATTGATACTGTATCATGTTGTCAAGAGTTCCAGGTCTACGCACGTTTGAAAGGATCAAGAAGGGATTTTCTGACAACACCTGACCAGATGCACCAACTTTGGTCCATGATAAGACAGGTTCAGGTCTACCAGATGCCACGCAGTTCAGCGTAACGTTGTTTCCCTCCACAACGAATGAGGATGTAGGATGGACTTTCACAAAGGGTGCATCTTTACAAAAAGAGGAGAAAGTAAGGCAAAATGAATCCCTTTATTTATGTCTCAACCATTATAGTGCCGGACGAAAGCTGTACAAATTAAAAAAAACTGCAAGCTAAGTCAAATTTGAGATAACGATGATTCTTGGACAACGCGGACAAACTGTAGTTCCCAGGAGAAAAACAACGAGTACAAAGCCAGCAAAATGAACCAATACACGTGAACACTTGGTAATAGAAATCAAGTCTATTGTGTTTCATTGAAACTTGAACTATAATTGAAAAAAAATAATATAAGGTCTATTATATTACACCATATTATGTAGAGACTGTGTGGATTCCACATACCAACTGTACTGATAACAACAGTTGCATTTTGTTCTTTGCCAACTGTGTTGACAGGAACACACGTATACGCTCCATCTGCAGTAACAGTGACATTGTAAACGCCTGAGCTGCTGTTCCCAATATAGACATCATCAAGGTAGAATTGAAATACATGGGCCATAGGGTTGGCATCTGTGCTGCACTTTATCGAGAGAGAAGAACCACGTAAGACTGTTCTGTTTGATGGAGACAGTTCCATTCTTGTTCCACTTGGCCCGTCTTTAACAACAAGAGCAACATAGACGTCATTTTCACAAAGTACATTTTAGCATTGAGTGAGCAACTTACGATCCACTTTAACCAAAAAAGCGGATTACAATCTAAATATCTGAATCTCTTTTTCTCTAGATCTGGAGAATAACTTGCAGATATGAATGCACCAGATTCATCCAACTCAGGTTAGGATTGGACCTAGTGACATTATGTTAGTAGACACTCTCTTTTTATTACGAAAACGTAACACAGTTTCATTGCAGAAGAGATATCGCAAATGTTGAAAACATCCGAGGTAGAAGTTAGTGAAAATGTAACAAACACAGATAACAAAACCGCTGTACTTACAGTGGACGGTTATATTAGCAATGGCGAATGCAGGATTCTCTACCCCATTCTCCGCTGTGCATTGATACTGTATCATGTTGTTAAGAGTTCCAGGTCTACGCACGTTTGAAAGAATCAAGGAGGAATTTGTTGACAACACCTGGCTAGATTCACCAACTTTGGTCCACGATAAGACAGGTTCAGGTCTACCAGATGCCACGCAGTTCAACGTGATGTTGTGTCCCTCCACAACGACTGAAGATGTTGGATGGACTTTGACTGAGGGTGCATCTTTAGACAAGAGGAGAAAGTAATGCAACATTAATCCCTTTATTAATGTCTAAACTACATATAGTGGAGAACAAGTGTTCCACCAATTGGGAAAACTGCAAGCAAGTGAAACTTAACCTAACGTTGATTTCGACGGCTAGTAAAAAACAGAGTACCCAGTAGATAAAATGTCAGTACTATAAAAGAAAAATGAACCAATACACGTGCACACTTGGTACTATAAATTAAATCTATTTGGTTCATTAAAACTTGAACAATAATTGAATAAAAAGTAAGACAAAAATAAAATCTAGATTATTACACCACATGTAGTGACTGCGTGGACTGCACTTACCAACTGTGCTGATAACAACAGTTGCATTTTCTTCTTTACCGATTGTGTTGACAGGAACACACGTATACGCTCCATCTGCAGCAACAGTGACAGTGAACACGCCGGAGCTGCTGTTCCCAATATAGGCATCATCGAGGTAGAATTGAAAAACATGGGCCATGGGGTTGGCATCTGTGGTGCAGTTTATCGAGAGAGAAGAATCACGTAGGACTGTTGTGTTTGATGGAGTCAATTCTATCTTTACTTCACTTGGCCCGTCTGTAACAACAACTTTGTCGTCATTTTCACAAAGCATATCTTTGCAGTGAGTGAGCTACTTATGAGACTGGTTATGTGCAACTTAAACCAAAAGAAGTTTACAATCTAAATATCTGAATCTCTTTTTCTAGCTCTCGAGAATAACGTGCAGATATGAATGCACCAGTTTCATCCAACTGAGGTTATGGTTGGACCCAGTGACCTTATGTTAGTGGACACTCCTTTTACTACAAAAACGTTAATACATAGTTAATTGCAGAAGTGATATAGGAAATCGTGAAAACATCCGAGGTAAACGTTAGTGCAAATGTAACAAAAACCGTTAACAAAGCCGTTGTACTTACAGTGGACGGTTATATTAGCAATGGCGAATGCCGGATTCTCTACCCCATTCTCCGCTGTGCATTGATACTGTATCATGTTGTCAAGAGTTCCAGGTCTACGCACGTTTGAAAGAATCAAGGAGGAATTTTCTGACAACACCTGGCTAGATTCACCGACTTTGGTCCATGATAAGACAGGTTCAGGTCTACCAGATGCCACGCAGTTCAACGTGATGTTGTGTCCCTCCACAACGACTGAAGAGGTTGGACTGACTTTCACTGAGGGCGCATCTTTACACAAAAGGACATAGTGATGCAACATTAATCCCTTTATAATATATCTCAACTACATATAGTGGAGAAAGAGTGTTCCACCAACTGGGAAAACTACAAGCAAGTCAAACTTAAGCTAACGTTGATTTTCGACGGGTAGGAAAAACCGGAGTACCCAGTAGACATAATGTGAGTACAAAAACCAAAAAATTAAACCAATACACGTGCACACTTGATTAAATAAATTAAATCTATCGTGCCTCAGGAAACTTAAGGTCCATTTTTACACCATAATTATGTAGTGATTATGCATGTCGATTCCACTTACCAACTGTACTGATGACAACTGTTGCATTTTCTTCTTTACCGACTGTGTTGACAGGAACACACGTATACGCTCCATCTGCAGTAACAGTGACATTGTACACGCCAGAGCTGCTGTTCCCAATATAGACATCATCGAGGTAGAATTGAAAAACATGGGCCATAGGGTTGGCGTCTGTAGTGCAGTTTAACGAGAGAGCAGAACCACGTAGGACTGTTGTGTTTGATGGGGTCAGTTCTACGGTTGTTCCACTTGGCCCATCTGTAACAACAAGAAAAAGAACAACAACAACAATAACAACATAATCATCATTTTCACAAAGCATATTTTTCCAGTAAGTTAGCTTATTATGAGCCACTGTAACCAAGAACGCCGATTACAATCTAAATATCACAATCTCTTTTTCTCTAGATCTTGAGAATAACGACAAATATGTACGCACCAGTTTTATCCAGCTGAGATTTCGGTTGGACCTAGCGACCTTAAGTTAGAAGACACTCCTTTTATTACGAAACGTAACAACACAGTTTCATTGCAGAAGTGATATCGGAAGTGTTAAAACTTTCTAGGAAGACGTTAGTGCAAATGTAACAAAAACCGTTAATAAAACCGTTGTACTTACAGTGGACGGTTATATTAGCAATGGCGAATGCCGGATTCTCTACCCCATTCTCAGCTGTGCATTGATACTGTATCATGTTGTCAAGAGTTCCAGGTCTGCGCACGTTTGAAAGGATCAAGGAGGGATTTTCTGACACCTGACCAGATTCACCAACTTTGGTCCATGATAAGACAGGTTCAGGTCTACCAGATGCCATGCAGCTTAACGTGATGTTGTTTCCCTCCACAACGACTGAAAATGTAGGGTGGACTTCCACTGAGGGTGCATCTTTAGACAAGAGGAGAAAGTAACGCCAAATTACTTCCTTCATTAATGTCTCAACTACATGTGGGATGGCGTGTCTTCTACCAATTGGCAAAACTGCAGGCTAAGTCAAAGTTAAGGTAATATTGATTTTGGACCAGGAGAAAAAATACCGCAGTACCCGGAAGAAAAAATCTGAATACCGGGCCATCAAAATAAGCCAATACACGTGGTACTATAAACTAAATCTATTGTGCTTGATTTAAACTTGAACAATAATTGAATAAAAAGAAATAAATTAAAGTCTATATTATTACACCATATGTAGTGACTGGGTGGATTTCACTTACCAACTGTACTGATAACAACAGTTGCATTTTCTTCTTTACCGACTGTGTTGACAGGAACACACGAATACGCTCCATCTGTAGTAACAGTGACATTGAACACGCCTGAGCTGCTGTTCCCAATATAGACATCATCGAGGAAAAATTGAAAAACATGGGCCATAGGGTTAGCATGTGTGCTGCAGTTTATCGAGAGAGAAGAACCATGTAGGACTGTTGTGTTTGATGGAGTCAATTCTATGGTTGTTCCACTTGGCCCATCTGTAATAATAACAAAATCTGTCGTCATTTTCACAAAGCATTTTCTGCAGTCAGGGAGCTACTTAAGAGCCACTTTAACCAAAACAAGGTTACACTCTGAAGATCAGAATTTCGTTTTCTTTTTCTCTAAATCTCGAGATGAACGGAGGAGCTTACGGTTGCACCTACGACAGCTTACCACTGACCTTCTATTAGTAGACCCTTAGACAAAAAGATATAAGCAGCAGGTGACAGTGTATCCTATAAGGCGGACGACGATGTGACTTGTAAGCTTGCGGTTACCTCCTCATCTTAGACGTATCCGCCTTTTGACACCAGTAATCCCTTTCTTTTGTCAAAAGTAATTGACAGTTATTAGCGAACGAGGACTTCTTGTTTCATCTCATATCTCTTCATTTTTAGCCTGCATGGGCTGACTGTGTGCACTTAGCCAAGATTTTCAAGAAAGGATAATAACGTAAATATGCCCGAAAATGATTTCCACATGTGAATACATGGCCGGCCGACTGAGGAGTAAGGCGTTGTATTTGATATAACTGTGAAAATCTGGGAAACTTAAACGAGTTTGGTCAATTTTGGCTAATTCCGTTCAGTCCTTACGGCATTGGTTTTGGGAATAACTCCCTCTAGTCGTCACTACAACTTACAGAAGACATCCAGATAGCACGTTTTAGTGGAATTCCTGCCAATTCCGTTAAAACCATGACACTGATAGCCTCCAGCTTGATTGCGATCAATTGTTTTAAGCATAAGGCTTTCACTACTGTTGAGTACAGCTCCCGTTTGTAGATCCACCCATGCGACCTTCGGAACAGGATTACCAGTCGCATTACAGAACAGCACGACGTCGTTTCCTTCAAATATGTGACTCGGACACTGCTGGAGTGATACTGTAGGCTCATCTGAAAACGTGTTTCATCACACAAAAAAGTTCTTCCCACAAGACCCAACCACAATTCAACTACAATAGCCCTTTTCGAGGTTAGTTTTTCTCAATTGCATTACAATGTAATCTAACGTGGGTGCGAGGCAATTTCGGGTTAAAACTACAAAATAACCCGAAACTGCCTCACATACATGCTACATTACAATGTAATGCAAATGAGAAAAAACTAACCGTGAAAAGGGCTGTTTGGCAGTAAAATCAAAAGTGTTTCGATTTCTTTAACTCTGGAAGCAGTCGACTTTGTGCGACTGTATTCAATAGATAGAGTTAACTCACTTTGAGATCCAAGAAGTACTCCAGTCGCTTTCGCGACTTTCCCGTCAATCAATTTGATTCCAACTGTTTGCACTCAATTTCAACTTTCAGCACTTTTGCGATTAATTGACGTTACCCTAGCGAATGATCAGGCCGAAATTTTTACATGCATATTGTTATACCCGTAACACGTGAATGTGTCACAGAGGAAATGAAACTTTATATCTTCTCTCTCCATAGAAACAATAAAGCGGGGGAAAAAGCCATTAACGCTTCACGATTAAAATTAACGACCAAGACCTGCAATCCTCTGGCACCAAGTGAAACCTTGGAGGAGGAGAGGGCATTGGAATACTTCTTACACCAATAATAGCAAGTGAGACGGGGTTCATCTTTCTACGCAGTGGTTGAAATGACAAATACTTGGGAGACTACTCTTATTTGTTTTAATGTGTTTATAAGTTAAATAGCGTTTCCTAGCACTTTTAGTAGCTCACATCTTATTTTCGTCTCTACATAGTTCATATAGATGGACTGTTTATGAAACCTTGAAAACTTCAAAAGCCCGAACACTACAGTCCCACTTCATGTTAACCTAGCTGACCGTGACCATGCACAATCGTTTGTCTTCGGTTCACAACCGACTTTTGAATTAATTAATCGAAACTTTTCATTGGCTGTCTTTTGGAAAAGGGTGTCATTTGTGCATTAACAGGGTTAAAACAGCGAAGAAAAACAATAAATGAAGTCACATGTCGAGTTTCACAATCATCTTATATTTATTCTCCACTTCTTTACCATGATTTTGACTGGTCCCAGTCAAAATTTCTGATTCCTTGAAATGTTGATCTCATTCCGAATATAGTAATTTCACTTCAGCTATTTTCTTCACAGAACGCTGAACAGGAAACTTGAGACATGCCGAGCACTGTTGGCAAAGCACTTATCGATGATGATATGGCTGTCGTTACTCTATGTGAGGTTCTTCTCATGAAATTTTGGGGTAGGAGTTTTTAGTAGAGAAAATAAAATCACTTCAGATTTAATCGGCCCTTACCAGTCAGAGTGTTCAGATGTTCAAGCCAATATATATTCTTTATTACGAAAACGTAACAACATAGTTGCATCGCAGAAGTGATATCGGAAGTGTTAGAATTTTCGAGGTAGACATTGGTGCAAATGTAACAAAAACCGTCAACAAGACCGTTGTACTTACAGTGGACGGTTATGTTAGCAATGGCGAATGCCGGGTTTTCTACCCCATTCTCAGCTGTGCATTGATACTGTATCATGTTGTCAAGAGTTCCAGGTCTACGCACGTTTGAAAGGATCAAGGAGGAATTTTCTGACAACACCTGACCAGATGCACCGACTTTGGTCCATGATAAGACAGGTTGAGGTTTACCAGATGCCATGCAGTTCAACGTGATGTTGTTTCCCTCCACAACGACTGAGGATGCAGGATGGACCTTCACTGAGGGTGCATCTTTAGACAAGAGGAGAAAGTAACGCCAAATTAATTCCTTTATTAATGTATTAACTACATGTGGGATGACGAGTCTTCATCCAATTGTTAATTATTGATTTCGGACGAGAAAAAAATACCGGACTACCCAGAAGAAAAACTTAAAATAAGAGACCAGCAAAATGAATACACGTGCACACTTGGTACTATAAATTAAATCTATTTGGTTCATTAAAACTTGAACAATAATTGAATAAAAAGTAAGACAAAAATAAAATCTAGATTATTACACCACATGTAGTGACTGCGTGGACTGCACTTACCAACTGTGCTGATAACAACAGTTGCATTTTCTTCTTTACCGACTGTGTTGACAGGAACACACGTATACGCTCCATCTGCAGTAACAGTGACATTGTACACGCCTGAGCTGCTGTTCCCAATATAGACATCATCAAGGTAGAATTGAAATACATGGGCCACGGGGTTGGCATCTGTGGTGCAGTTTATCGAGAGAGAAGAATCACGAAGGATTGTTGTGTTTGATGGAGTCAATTCTATGGTTGTTCCACTTGGCCTATCTGTAATAATAACAACTTAATTTGTCGTCATTTTCACTAAGCATTTTCTGCGGTCAGTGAGCTACTTAAAAGGCACTTTAGCCAAAACAAGGTTACACTCTAAAGAACAGAATTTCTTTTCCTCTAAATCTACACTTGTAGATATGAATGCAGCAGTTTTATCCAGCTGAGGTTACGGTAGCACCTAGGACAGTTTACCATTGACTTTCTGTTAGTAGACCATTACACAAAACAGATAAGTAGCCGGTGACAGTGTATCCTCTGAGGTGAAGGGGGTAGTTTCTAAAGAAACAGTTACTGTGGTGCTGCGTCGGTGGGGAAGTAGTATGCAAAAATTTGGTTTTATCAACGGAGTTTATAATGTAAATTGGCCCCCGTACAGAGATTCTAAAAGCTGACGTTTCGAACGTTAGCCCTGACGAAGGGCTAAAGCTCGAAACGTCAGCTTTTAGAATCCCTGTATGGAGGCCAATTTACATTAGCAACTCCGTTGACAAAACCAAATTTTTGTATCCTGTAAGGTGGACGAAGATTTGACTTGCAATCTTGCGGTTACCTCCTCATTGAAAGTGGACACCAGTAATCCCTCTATTTTGTAAAAAAGTAATCGACAGGTATCAGCAAACGAGGACTTCTTGTTTCATTTAAGATCCCTTCATTTTTAGACTGCATGGGGTAATTGTGTGCACTTAGCCAAGATTTTCAAGAAAGGATAATAACGTAAATATGTCTGAAAATGATTCCTTAATACATGACCGGCCGACTTAAGATTACAGTGTTATATTTCATTAAATCGAAAAAATATGGGAAACTTAATTTCCTCTTGTCGTCACTGCAACTTACAGAGGACATCCAGATAGCACGTCTTAGTGGAATTCCTGCCAATTCCGTTGAAAGCACGACACTGATAACTTCCAGCTTGATTGCGATCAATGGTTTTAAGCATAAGGCTTTCACTACTGTTGAGTATAGCTCCCGTTTGTAGTTCCACCCATACGACATTCGGAGCAGGATTACCAGTGGCATTACAGAACATTACGACGTCGTTTCCTTCAGTTATGTGACTTGCACACTGTTGGAGTGATATTGTGGGCTCATCTGAAAAAGTGTTTCATCAGACATAGCAGTTCTTCTTACACGACCCTATCACCTTCTAACTACAATTTGGTCGTCAAATCAAAATTGTTTCGATTTCCTTCTGCAAGCAATCTACTGTGTATACCTGTATTCAATAGATCGAGTTCATTCACTTGGAGGTTTAGAAGCCACGTTGAAAATGACAGCCATAGAAACGCTTCAACATTGGAAAAGACTCAATTTACGACAGATAAAAATAACTTCAGTACGGTCACGATCTAAAAATAGATTTTAATAATAAAAATAATGTGGAACAGGGGCACCACATCACAGGGCACATTCTCTTGTTTAACCCTTTGACGGCCAAAAAAGCAACTTGACACTTTAGATTTTACTGTCTAACACCAGTGAGACGATTTTACTCGTCAATGGGGAAGCCCTCGGCAGTGAAAAGGTTAAATGCAAAATTTGACTATGTTATACTCTTATCGTATTTCTTTAGTGCCATGGCTCCCTCATCAAGCGTACATTAACGTTATTGGAAAAAAAAAAAGACAACCTGGATCGACATGTTAGCACTCGTGGAAAATTACAGGATTAATACGTTTCTTTCTCCGTCCTGACCTGACCAACATTTTATTTTGTTGGGCTTTCGCGACTTTTCCGTCAATCAATTTAATTTCAACTATTTGCACCCAATGTACTGTTGGGATAAATTGGCGAGAAATCCTAGCGAATGAGCAGGCCGAACTTTTTACATGCATATTATACTCGTAACAGGTGAATGTGTCACAGAGGATACGAAATTTCATATCTTCTCTATCACGTAGAAACGATAATGCGAAAAAAGAAGCCATTAACGCTGCATGATTAAAATTAAAGACAATGAATGGCAATCCTACAACTGTATATCACCAGGTGAAATGTTGGAGGGGGAGGGGTGATTCGGATACTTCTTCTAGCAATAAGAACAAGTGAGACGGGGTGACTATAACTAAGCAGTGGTTGAAATTTGAAATACTACGGAGATTACTCTTATTGCTTGTTTCAATGTACTTGTACGCTAAATAGCGTTGCCTAGCGCTTGTCGTAACGCATATCTTATATTTATCTCTAAATAGTTCATATAGATGGACTGGTTATGAAACCTTGAAAACTCCAAAATCCAGAAAAGTAATGTCCCACTTCATGTTAACTTGACCGTAACCATGCACAATCTTTTGTCCTCGGTTCGCAAATGAGTTTTGAATAAATTAATCGACACTTTTGATTGGCTGTCTTTTAGAAGGGTGTCATTTGTGCATAGTCAGGGCCAAAACAGCGGGGGGAGGGGGGGGGGGGGAGGGGGGGAATTTTTAATTAGTCGCATGTTGAGTTTCATAACCATCTCCAAATCTTTACTATGATTTCGACTGGCCCTAGTCAAAATTCTGATTCCTTGAAATCTTGATCTCATTTCGATTAAAGTAATTTCACTTCGGTTATTTTCTTCACGAAACGCTGAACATGAGACTTGAGAAATGCAGAGCGGTGTTGGCAAAGCACTCATGCACGATGACGGCTCTCGTTATTTTAGGGTAGGAGTTTTTAGTAGAGGAAATAAAATCACTCCAGATTTAATCGGCCCTTACCAGTCAGAGTGTTTAGATGTTCAAGCAAAAAAATTGTTTTTATTACAAAAACGTAACAACATAGTTTCATCACGGAGGTGATATCGGAAATGATGAAAACAAATGTAACAAAAACCATTATAAAAACCGTTGTACTTACAGTGGACGGTTATATTAGCAATGGCGAAAGCCGGATTCTCTACCCCATTCTCAGCTGTGCATTGATACTGTATCACGTTGTCAAGAGTTCCAGGTCTACGCACGTTTGAAAGAATCAAGGAGGAATTTTCTGACAACACCTGACCAGATGCACCGACTTTGGTCCATGATAACACAGGTTCAGGTGTACCAGATGCCACGCAGTTCAACGTGATGTTGTGTCCTTCCACAACGATTAAAGATGTTGGATGGACTTTCACTAAGGGCGCATCTATACACAAGAGGGGAAAGTAATGCAACATTAATCCCTTTATTAATGTCTCAACTACATAAAGGGGAGAACGAGTGTTCCATCAATTGGGAAAACTGCAAGCAAGTCAAATTTAAGCTAACGTTGATTTTCGATGAGTAGGAAAAACCGGAGTACCCAGTAAATAAAATGTGAGTACGAGAACAGAAAAATGAACCAATACACGTGCACACTTGATTAAATAAAATAAAACTATCGTGCTACATTGAAACTTAACAATAATTGAAAAAAGAAAAAAGGAAACTTAAGGTCCATTTTTATACCATAATTATGTAGTGACTATGTCGATTCCTCTTACCAACTGTACGGATGACAACAGTTGCATTTTGCTCTTTGCCAACTGTGTTGACAGGAACACACATATATGCTCCATCTGCAGTAACAGTTACATTGTACACCCCTGAGGTGCTGTTTCCAATATAGATATCATCGAGGTAGAATTGAAAAACATGGGCCATAGGGTTGGCGTCTGTAGTGCAGTTTAACGAGAGAGCAGAACCACGTAGGACTGTTGTGTTTGATGGGGTCAGTTCTACGGTTGTTCCACTTGGCCCATCTGTACAACAAGAAAAAGAACAACAACATAGTCATCATTTTCACAAAGCATAGTTTGCCAGTCAGTGAGCTTGTTATGGTAATGGTAATGAATTTATATAGCGCATTTTCAATTAACATATTCAAATGCACTTTACAAGAAAGGGATCTATGGGTGAGATCGGACATCCGCATATATAGCTGGCAGCCGCTATCAGTCCATTAGCGATCTCACCGAAGCACATGAATGAGTGAAATGAGGCCTGACCACAACACCGGGAGCTGTATACCCTACTCTTTACGAATAGTGTGTGGGTTCTTTTACATCCCACTGCGTTGTGAACATTGAAGGGTTGTGAGACGGGGCCTCCGGTTTATAGTCCTCATTTATTTTAAGACCCTAAGTGTTGGTCAGGCCGGAGTCGAACTCACTACACGTACCTCCCACATGGCAGCCCGATGCTCAACCAACTGAGCCACCGGTGCGCGGTGAGCCGCTTGTTATGAGCCACTTTAACCAAAAACGCGGATTAGAATCTAAATATCAGAATCGCTTTTTCTCTAGATCTTGATAATAACGTGCAGATATGTATGCACCAGTTTTATCCAGCTGAGATTACGGTTGGACCTAGCGACCTTAAGTCAATAGACACTCCTTTTTTTTTTGAAACGTAACAACACAATTTCATTGCAGAAGTGATATCGGAAGTGTTAAAACTTTCGAGGTAAACGTTAGTGCAAATGTAACAAAAACCGTTAACAAAGCCGTTGTACTTACAATGGACGGTTATATTAGCAATGGCGAATGCCGGATTCTCTACCCCATTCTCCGCTGTGCATTGATACTGTATCATGTTGTCAAGAGTTCCAGGTCTACGCACGTTTGAAAGGATCAAGGAGGAGTTTTCTGACAACACCAGACCAGATTCACCAACTTTGGTCCATGATAAGACAGGTTCAGGTCTACCAGATGCCACGCAGTTCAACGTGATGTTGTCCCCCTCCAGAACGACTGAAGAGGTTGGGCTGACTTTCACTGAGGGTGCATCTTTACACAAGAGGAGAAAGTAACGCTAATTTAATTCCTCGATTAATGTCTCAACTACATGTGGGATGGAGAGTCTTCTACCAATTGGAAAAACTGCAGGCTAAGTCAAAGTCAAAGTAATATTGATTTTGGACCAGGAGAAAAAATACCGGAATACCCGCAAGAAAAACTATGAATACGAGGCCAGCAAAATGAACTAATACAAGTGAACACTTGGTACTATAAATTAAATCTACTGTGCTTTATTTAAACTTGAACAATAATTGAATAAAAAGAAAGAAATTAAAATCTATATTATTACACCATATGGAGTGACTGGGTGGATTCCACTTACCAACTGTACTGATGACCACAGTTGCATTTTCTTCTTTACCGACTGTGTTGACAGGAACACACGTATACGCTCCATCTGCAGTAACAGTGACATTGTACACGCCTGAGCTGCTGTTCCCAATATAGACATCATCAAGGTAGAATTTAAACACATGGGCCATAGGGTTGGCATGAGTGCTGCAGTTTAACGAGAGAGAAGAACCACGTAGGACTGTTGTGTTTGATGGAGTCAATTCTATGGTTGTTCCACTTGCCCTATCTGTAATAATAACAAATAACTTTGTCTTCCTTTTCACAAAGCATTTTCTGTGGTCAGTGAGCTACTTAAGAGCCACTTTAACCAAAACAAAGTTACACTCTAAAGATCAAAATTTCTTTTTCTCTAAATCTCGAGATAAACTTGTGAATATGAATGCACCACTTTTATCCAGCTGAGGTTACGGTTGCACGTAGGACAGTTTACCAATGCCCTTCTATTATTAGACCCTTACACAAAAGAGATAAGCAGCAGGTGACAGGTATCCTCTACGGCGGACGACGATGTGACTTGTAACCTTGCGATTACCTCCTCATCTTAGACTTATCCGCCTTTTGAAACTTGACACCAGTAATCCCTTTCTTTTGTAAAAAGAGATTGACAGGTATTAGCGAACGAGGACTTCTTGTTTCATCTCAGATCTCTTGTTTTTTAGACTGCATGGGCTAATTGTGTGCATTTAGCCAAGATTTTCAAGAAAGGATAATAATGTAAATATGCCCGAAAATGATTTCTACATGTGAATACATGACTGGCCGACTGAAGAGAAAGGTGTTATTCTTCATATAACTGTGCAATTCTGGGAAACTTGAACGAGTTTGGTCAATTTTTGCTGATTCCGTTCAGTCCTTAGGGCAATGGATTAAGGAATAACTCCCTCTAGTCGTCACTGCAACTTACAGAAGACATCCAGATAGCACGTCTTAGTGGAATTCCTGCCAATTCCGTTGAAACCATGACACTGATAGCCTCCAGCTTGATTGCGATCAATGGTTTTAAGCATAAGGCTTTCACTACTGTTGAGTATAGCTCCCGTTTGTAGTTCCACCCATGCGACATTCGGAGGAGGATTACCAGTCGCATTACAGAACAGCACGGCGTCGTTTCCTTCAATTATGTGACTTGGACACTCCTGGAGTGATACTGTAGGCTCATCTGAAAAAAGTGTTTCATCACACATAACAGTTCTTCCCACAAGACCCTATCACAATTCAACTACAATTTGACAGTAAAATCAAAAGTGTTTCTATTTTCTTTAACTCTGGAGGCAGTCGACTCTGTGCGCCAGTATTCAACAGATAGAGTTAATTCACTTTGAGGTCCAAGAAGTATTTCAGTCGCTTTCACGACTTTCCCGTCAATCAATTTGATTCCAACTGTTTGCACTCAATTTCAACTTTCTGCACTTTTGCGATTAATTGACGTGATCCTAGCGAATGATGAGGCCGAAATTTTTACATGCATATTGTTATATCCGTGACACGTGAATATGTCACAGAGGAAATGAAATTTCATATCTTCTCTACCACATAGAAACAATAAAGCGGGAAAATAAGTCATTAACGCTTCACAGCCAGAACAGTACTGTCCCACTTCATGTTAACCTGACAGTGACCATGCACAATCGTTTGTCTTTGGTTCACAACGGACTTTTGAATTAATTAATCGAAACTTTTCATCGGCTGTCTTTTGGAAAAGGGTGTCATTTGTGCATTAACAGGGGTAAAACAGCGAATGCTTGGAAAAACAATAAATGAAGTCACATGTCGAGTTTCACAATCATCTTATATTTATTCTCCACTTCTTTACCATGATTTTGACTGGTCCCAGTCAAAATTTCTGATTCCTTGAAATGTTGATCTCATTCCGAATATAGTAATTTCACTTCAGCTATTTTCTTCACAGAACGCTGAACAGGAAACTTGAGACATGCCGAGCACTGTTGGCAAAGCACTTATCGATGATGATATGGCTGTCGTTACTCTATGTGAGGTTCTTCTCATGAAATTTTGGGGTAGGAGTTTTTAGTAGAGAAAATAAAATCACTTCAGATTTAATCGGCCCTTACCAGTCAGAGTGTTCAGATGTTCAAGCCAATATATATTCTTTATTACGAAAACGTAACAACATAGTTGCATCGCAGAAGTGATATCGGAAGTGTTAGAATTTTCGAGGTAGACATTGGTGCAAATGTAACAAAAACCGTCAACAAGACCGTTGTACTTACAGTGGACGGTTATGTTAGCAATGGCGAATGCCGGATTCTCTACCCCATTCTCTGCTGTGCATTGATACTGTATCATGTTGTCAAGAGTTCCAGGTCTACGCACGTTGGAAAGAATCAAGGAGGGATTTTCTGACACCACCTGACCGGATTCACCAACTTTGGTCCATGATAACACAGGTTCAGGTCTACCAGATGCCATGCAGCTTAACGTGATGTTGTGTCCCTCCACAACTACTGAAGAGGTTGGATGGACTTTCACTGAGGGCGCATCTTTACACAAGAGGGGAAAGTAATGCAATATTAATCTTTTTATTAATGTCCCAACTACATATAGGGGAGAACGAGTTTTCTACGAATTGGGTAAACTGCAAGTCAAGTCAAATTTAAGTACCCGGGAGATAACTCTGATTACCAGTCCCGAAAAAATGAACCAATACACCTGCACACTTGATTAAGTAAATTAAATCTATTGTGCTTCATTGAACGTAACAATAATTGAAAAAAGAAAAAAGGAAACTTAAGGTCCATTTTTACACCATATGTAGTGACTATGTCGATTCCACTTACCAACTGTACGGATGACAACAGTTGCATTTTGTTCTTTGCCAACTGTGTTAACAGGAACACACGTATACGCTCCATCTGCAGTAACAGTGACATTGTACACGCCTGAGGTGCTGTTTCCAAGATAGATATCATCGAGGTAGAATTGAAAAACATGGGCCATAGGGTTGGAATCTGTGCTGCAGTTTATCGAGAGAGAAGAACCACGCAGGACTGTTGTGTTTGATGGAGTCAGTTCTATGGCTGTTCCACTTGGCCCATCTGTAACACCAACAACAACAACAATATCGTCATTTTCACAAAACACATTGTCCCAGTCAGTCAACTACAAGTACTTATGAGCCACCTTCACCAGAAAAAAGTACAAACTAAATATCAGAATCTCTTTTTTCTGCAGATCTCGGGAATAACGTTCAGATATGTATGCACCGGTTTTATCCAGCTGAGGTTACGGTTGCATCTAGCGAGCTTAATTTAGTAGACACTCCTTTTAGAGAGGTTTTCAATTGAGTGTCGAAAGTAATTAGCTAATTACTTTGGTTTTGCATCTACTTCGCTCAGTGATTGGTTCAAAGTTTTCGCGCCACTTTTTCAACCAATCAGAAGTGAAACCAAAACCAATTGTGGCTCGCGCGTGCACACTGAGTAAAGTAAATGCAAAACCAAAGCAATTCGCTAATTACTTTCAACACTCAATTGAAAACCGCTCTATTACAAAACTTAACAACACAATTTTATTGCTAAACGGATATCGGAAGTGGTAAAACTTTCGAGGAAGACGTTAGTGCAAATGTAACAAAAACCCATTGTACTTACAGTGGACGCTTATATTAGCAATGGCGAATGCCGGATTCTCTACCCCATTCTCCGCTGTGCATTGATACTGTATCATGTTGTCAAGAGTTCCAGGTCTACGCACGTTTGAAAGAATCAAGGAGGAATTTTCTGACAACACCAGACCAGATTCACCAACTTTGGTCCATGATAAGACAGGTTCAGGTCTACCAGATGCCACGCAGTTCAACGTGATGTTGTCCCCCTCCAGAACGACTGAAGAGGTTGGGCTGACTTTCAATGAGGGCGCATCTTTACACAAGAGGACATAGTGATGCAAAATTAATCCCTTTATTTTAATGTCTCAACTACATGATTATGGTGAAGGACACGTGTTCTACCACTTGGGAAAACTGAAAATTAAGTTAAATTTAAGCGAACGTTGATTTTTCAGGAGGAAGAAGAACCACAGTACCGGGGATATTACAAGACCAGCAAAATGAAGCAATACATATGTGCATTTGGTTATATAAATTAAATCTATAATTGTGACGTTTCATTGAAACTTGAACAATCACTGAGAAAAAATACATGTAGGAAGAAAATTTAAAGTCTACATTGTACAATTAATTGCACCAAGGCCCAGTTGTTCGAAAGCACGATTAACTTAATGCAGGATTAGCGTAAACTTTGTTTCATGCTTTTAATTTTCTGGTGAAATTTTCTTTTTCTTATTTTTGCTTTTCAACTTTTGACTTCTTCAAATTAATGTAAAGTTTTGCTGAATATCAGCACTGAACAACATTTGGGAGTAAAGAAATAAACCCCTTCGTTAATTTCTTGTCTGAGGTTAGCGTTAATTGGCATTTGAAAAACCGGGCTAATATGTGGTGACTGCGTGGACTGCACTTACCAACTGTACTGATGACAACAGTTGCATTTTGTTCTTTACCGACTGTGTTCACAGGAACACACGTATATGCTCCATCTGCAGTTACAGTGACATTGTACACGCCTGAGCTGCTGTTCCCAATATAGACATCATCAAGGTAGAATTGAAATACATGGGCCACAGGGTTTGCATCTGTGGTACAGTTTATCGCGAGAGAAGAACCACGTAGGACTGTTGTGTTTGATGGAGTCAATTCTATGGCTGTTCCACTTGGCCCGTCTGTAACAACAACATTGTCGTCATTTTCACAAGCCATATTTTTGCAATCAGTGAGCTAGTTATGAGAATGGTTATGAGCCACTTTAACCAAAAAGAGATACAATCTAAATATCTGAATCTCTTTTTCTAGCTCTCGAGAATAACGTGCAGATATGAATGCACCAGTTTCATCCAACTGAGGTTACGGTTGGACCCAGTGACCTTATGTTAGTGGACACTCCTTTTATTACGAAAACGTTAATACTTAGTTCATTGCAGAAGTGATATCGGAAATCGTGAAAACTTCCGAGGTAGACGTTAGTGCAAATGTTAAAAAACCGTTAACAAAGCCGCTGTACTTACAGTGGATGGTTATATTAGCAATGGCGAATGCCGGATTCTCTACCCCATTCTCCGCTGTGCATTGATACTGTATCATGTTGTCAAGAGTTCCAGGTCTACGCACGTTTGAAAGAATCAAGGAGGAATTTTCTGACAACACCTGGCTAGATTCACCGACTTTGGTCCATGATAACACAGGTTCAGGTCTACCAGATGCCACGCAGTTCAACGTGATGTTGTGTCCCTCCACAACGACTGAAGATGTTGGATGGACATTCACTGAGGGCGCATCTTTACACGAGAAGGCAACGTAATGCAAAATTAATCTCTTTGTTAATGACGCTGCCTACTAATTAAGAGGTATTCCTGCGCAGTTTACTGAATATGCAGGAAAAGCAGCTCTTAACAAGTGTTATTGAAATCCCAAAAGAAAATTGGGGGAAACCATGCACTTTTCGAAGAATTAATTAATCAACAATATTTGAAAAAAGCGTTTTTAAAATTCACGGGTTTCAAAGCGTTTTGAAGTAGGCGGCCGACTCTGGAAAAGTATGCGGGCAGCAAGGCCCCTGAAGTTAGGGGGGGTCTAAGGGCATGCTCCCCCAGAAAATGTTGAAATCTAGAAGCTCGGAAATGCCATTTTCAGCGTTCTGGCATTGATTTCAGACAATGACAGTTTCCTTCAAAATCTCCATTTTGAGAGGCACAAATAAGTGAAACGACACAGTCACGTTTCGAAAGCGGGTTGAGATTTCGCTTCACTTCCACATGTGCAAATACTCGGCGGCCGAATGAAAAAAAAAGTTGCTCATTGCTCAATTTAAATTGCCGCTATTAATTACCAGAATAATTTTATATTTCAACACTCGTGCTAGTTTGAATCATAACTTTAATCTTGCTTTAATAATGCAGAGCAGTGTGAATGGGTCTGCCTAATGTGCGAGCCAGCGAGCCATGCGAATATCGCATTTAAGTCTAAGAACACATTTCAAATAGCGCTGATAAACAGTTATTAAGTCTAAGCACCCATTTTAAAACGGTTAATTTTCAATAACTGTGTGACTCGCATGCTGACTCGCAGTCATGTCGCGCATGGCTCGCAGCCACGGCTCGCATGACTCGCACGGCTCGCTGGCTCGCACATTAGTAAAACTCAGTATGAATCGCTTCTGCACCACGCGTAGACCGTAATCTAAACATCCATTAATTGTTGTTTTGTTATGACTTATTTACGTACAGACAGCAAAATTTGCACTTTGCAACGACTTTTATTTCAATAGGCACGACTCCTTGATGTCCCTTAACTTCCAGATCAGTCGGCCGTAGTTTATTTTAGTATAATAAACAACGTAGTAATCATATGGTCGAATGAACAATAACAAAGTCCGACAACTTGTTAAATAACTACTTAATGTGTGTATTGGACGAGTTTCTTCACCTTACTGAGGATCGTGATGTTTTGAACCCAAACAAAAAAAGTGTGTTTACGGTTTGATGTTTTCGTTTCTCTGCCATGCTGTCAGGTGGTAGTGATGGTAGCAACCGAAAGAAAAGGAAGAAACGATCGAAGTCACCGAATGCCCAAACGAGATTGGCGCGGCCACTTACAATTCAAGATAGCGAAAACATGTCAATGCGAACGGCACATGATACTGCCGGCGATTTGAGCTTCCTTTTGAACAAACCTTACATCCTATTGCATATGCATTATTACTGCAAAATTGAGTGTGAATTTACTCTGCCGTCTCAAAGATTAATGGATAAGAAGCAAAGCCAAGATTGTTTGTCACGAGCTGATTGTTATGACCAGACTAGCCGGCGACTTACAGTCAAGTAACCGGCGGAATTCTGGCGGTCGCCGGCTTGTTTTAAAACCACTGTAAAATACAAACAACGTATGACGTTCTTTTTCAAATTGAAGCTTATTTATCTATGAAGAAGGCGTGGTTACCCCCAATTTTCTTTTTGGATGCCAAGATCACTTGCTACGTTCTGCTTTCTCCGCATAATTTTAAACCGCGCAAAAATATCCCTGTATTAATAAGCACCACCCATAGGAAATCCGAGAATCTCGAGATGCGCAGAACGTATGCGCAATAACAATAGTAGCCACCGTCCCTAATGTCTGAACTACATGTACATACAGTGTACAGTAAAGACGACTGATCTACTACCAATCAGGAAAACTAAAAGCTTTGTAAGTCAAAGTTAAGCGAATGTTGATTAAAGTGTCAAAGGAGGAAAATGTGCAGTACCCAGGAGATAAACAAAATGTTGGTTACATAAATTAAATCTCTTGTGACGTTTCTTTGAAACTTGATCAATATTGAAAAAAAAAAAAAAAAAAAAGGGGAAAGAAAAATTAAGGTTTCTGTTATTACACTACATGTATATGTAGTGACTGCATGGATTCCACTTACCAACTGTACTGATGACAACAGTTGCATTTTCCTCTTTACCAACTGTGTTGACAGGAACACACGTATACGCTCCATCTGCACTAACAGTGACATTGTACATGCCTGAGCTGCTGTTCCCAATATAGACATCATCAAGGTAGAATTCAAACACATGGGCCATAGGGTTGGCATCTGTGGTGCAGTTTATCGAGAGAGAAGAACCACGTAGGACTGTTGTGTTTGATGGAGTCAATTCTATGGTTGTTCCACTTGGCCCATCTGTAACAACAACATTCTCGTCATTTTCACAAAGCACATTTTTTTGCAGTCAGTGAGCTACTTATGAGCCACTTCAACCAAAAAAAGATTAGAATCTAAATATCAGAATCTCTTTTTCTCTAGATCTTGAGAATACTGTGCAGATATGAATGCACCAGTTTTATCCAGCTGAGGTTACGGTTGGAACCAGTGACCTTATGTTAGTAGACACTCTCCTGTTATTACAAAAACGTAACGACATAGTTTCATTGCAGAAGTGGTGAAAACTTCTGAAGTAGACCTTAGTGCAAATGTAACAGTAACCATTAACAAAACCATTGTACTTACAGTGGACAGTTATATTAGCAATGGCGAATGCCGGATTCTCTACCCCATTCTCTGCTGTGCATTGATACTGTATCATGTTGTCAAGAGTTCCAGGTCTACGCACGTTGGAGAGGATCAAGAAGGGATTTTCTGACAACAACTGACCAGATTCACCAACTTTGGTCCATGATAACACAGGTTCAGGTCTACCAGATGCCATGCAGCTTAACGTGATGTTGTGTCCCTCCACAACTTCTGAAGAGGTTGGATGGACTTTCACTGAGGGCGCATCTTTACACAAGAGGACAGTGATGAAAAATTAATCCCGGTATTAATGTCTGAACTACATATAGTGGAATACAAGTGTTCTACCAATTGGGAAAAGTGAAAGCTAAGTCAAATTTAAGCAAACATTGATTTTGCATGAGGAGGAAACCCTGGTGAAAATCCTTAAAGGATCTTTAAAGATCTTCAAAGATCTTCAAAGACCTGACAAAGATCTTTAAAGATGAAGATCTTCACAGGATCCTTGAAGGATCTTTAAAGGATCTTCAAAGATTTTCTAACATTGAGGACTCTTGGGATACTTCATCAAGATCCTTGAGGAAATTATCAGGATCTTGCAAAGATCTTACCAAGATCCACACACAAAATCTTGGAAAGATCCTCAAAAGGATCCTTGAAGATCCTCAAAGAGTGACTGAGGATCTTACAAGGATCTTAAAAGGATCCTTGAAAGGATCTTAATAAAATCTTTGACAGGATCCTTAAAGATCATACTAGGATCTTTTGAGGATCTTTGAAGGATCCTTATAGTAATCTTGAAAGAAACCTTAAAGGGATCCTCGAAAGATCCTCAAGGATTGTATGAGGATCCTTTAAGGATCCTAAAAGAATCTTCAGAGGTATCTTGAAAAGATCTTTATCAGGATCCTGAAAGATCCTACGAGGATCCTTCAAGGATCTTAAAAGGATCCTTAAAGTGATCTTGAAAGGATCTTTGTTACGATCCTTGAAAGATCCTATGAGGATCCTTCAAGGATCTTAGAAGGATCCTTATAGTAATCTTGAAAGGAACTTTATTAGGATCCTTGAAAGATCCTATGAGGATCCTTCACGGATCTTAAAAGGAACCCTAAAGTGATCTTGAAAGGATCTCCGTTAGGATCCTTGAAAGATCCTATGAGGATCTTTCAAGGATCTAAAAAGGATCTTTAGAGTGATCTTGATCCTTCAAGGATAAGGATCTTATAAGGACCTTTTTAGGAGTGAAGTGTATAAAATCCCTAAAGATCCTATGAGGTATTACGTACATGTACCCTCAAGCATCGTTAAGGAACCAAACTTTGAACATAAAAATAATCACGCTGTACACGAATCAATTAAAACGAAAACGTTTATTCTGATGTAATCCATTGATTGTCGGAAATATCAGTAACAGATTACCTTGTTTGATGAACTCGTAATAACTGCAGGCCGGGCCAGATGCAATATGAAACAATATACTGTACTACATACTCTCGAAATATCAAAGAATTCGTGTCAGCACGTAATCCTTTAAAAAAATACCAGGGCTAAAATACAGAATTCAGGGCCACATCTAGAGACTCTAGTGACGAATCGGCTCGATCAGTATCTTTTCACATTCCTTTAAGGGTTAATTCGATGAGTCTGCTATGATTTTTGCTCACTTTTTCTTTAAAGTACAGTCCGATGAATCGGAGGGTTGTAATCCTCCGCCATCTTGGATAAAACGCGAGAGATAAGACTGGAAACTAGTGAGCCATTTCCCTTTTGGTCAGCAGTCACCAACGACGGTTTTATTCTAAGTTTGAATCAACGAGCATAAATCTTATGATTCATGATTGTTTTGCCCTTTAAATACTGATTCAAAACGAGGAAATGCATACAGCAATCCAAGTACAAAGGTAGGCGCTAATTATAAGCAGATAATATTTGAGTTGCTGACTTATTGTTCTTAATAATGACGATAGACTAAATCGGCTAACTCAACCAATTCAAATCTCTCGGGGTTAAGATTCTTTGTGTGTTTAATTTGCATGGCAATGAAGCATTCACATTTAAAATGATATGGTAATACTGGAACAAAACGTTTTATTTCGAAAAGATTTAATTGCGTACAACATTGAGTTAGCCGAAATTCGAAATTTTCAAACTTCAAGTCCCAAAATAATTTGACTTGTACAGGCAAGGATTATAATTCGGCTTACTTGCTCTAATCCTGTAAAAAATAGGTGAACCTTTAACAAGATTACTTACTAGTAATAAGGTTTACATCAAAAGAGTGGTTGTTGCAAATTATATGATTGGCAAAGGATCCCTTCGATTCTCTGTAAATGCTACGTGTCTGAGGTTCATAGCAATTTTCAAATTAAAGGTTAGGTGACGCACATTTATTTCCACTTCCACGGCATGACTTGCGAGTACATGTGGAATTCATGATAATCAATATGAGTAATTTGCCCTTATGGCTTTGTTTTTCTTTCAGGATGCGTAACTGCAAAATATTCAGAAAAAGTTCTCAAAAAGCAGCCTCAGCCGACAATAGCACCAAATACTGAGTGAAGAAAAAAATTAGTAATAAAAAGATAGATAAAATGAAATAAATACAAATGTGTTAGGTAAAATCAAACGTTATTGTTGTAGTACATGTACTTGTACTCGTAATGTTTCTCTTTCGCTGTTTTTCTAGGCTACAATTTAAGGTTTTTGTCTTATTTTTAAGAAACATTTTCTCAATAAAAATGGCTGTTTGTGAAAATATTTTAAATATTCCCAGCCATATCTTCGATATTAATGAGTACTTGATAAAAACTGTATGAGTATCTATATTTTATCTCTATTGTTTCTATGATTATTAATATACATTCAAGTCATATTATAGGTAATTTTGTATGCAGCTAGACTTTTAATTAATGGATAACCATGCATGTGACCAAATAACTCCAAAAGCTACTATGATTGTCAGTTGAATAAGAATTGTGAGCAAAGTTGTCACAGAGTTTCAATGTTAAAACAACAATGTTGTCAAAGACAACTTGATCCACATCAAGTCTGTGAAAAATAATAGTCAGTGCATCATTTGTTAAGGTTTGTTAGATTTTTATTGTATTCTTCCCATCCCTTTGACCCAGGAGTTAGTGCCAATTTTGGATAGCAAGCCAGGGTGATAAGCCTTACCAAACTTCACTTGCATCTTACTCAAGTGAGAATCGTAGTGTGTGGCTGTTTTTCATTCAGTTCAATAAAGAATGCTAGCAAATAAAGTCGGATATTGATTTCCCATGATTCATCGTTGTTATTTTACTTCAATCATACTTAGCATTATAACATAAATAGTTTACAGACAAATGAAGCATTTTATGTATTGAAGTTTCTCTTTTACAGAAAGAAAGCTCCTTTTTCCAGGTTAAATAAAAGAATTTGTACATCAAACTGCAGTCCAATAAGTGCAATTCAGGGTGAGAAGGTGGACAGTAAAATTAATAATCTTGGCTAAGTTCCTGTAAAGTCCTAAATGATATTTAAACATAAACATCCTCAAGGATCTTGCAAATGATCTTGGCAAGGGTTTTTGAAGATCCTCAAGGATCTTGCACCAGATCTTTGAAGATCCTTAAGGATCTTGGATATGGTTTTTGAAGATCCCCAAGGATCTTTGGTTGGTTCCTTCAACATCCTCAAGGATCTTTGATGATCTTCAAAGATCTTGGTCAGGATCTTTAAAAATCCTTGAGGATCTTGCACAGGATCTTGGACAGGATCTTCGAAGATCTTCAAGGATCTTGGACAGGATCTTCGAAGATCCTCAAGGATCCTTGAAGATCTTGGCAAGGATCTTTGAGGATCTTGGCAAGAAAGGCTAAGATCTTTAAGGATCTTTAAGGATCCTAGGTAGGATCCTTGAGGATTTGAGAAAAGATCCTTAGAAAGATCCTCAAAAAGATCTTTAAGGAGTCTTTAAGGATCTTCAAAGATCCTTCAAAGATTTTCACCAGGGAAACCACAGAATCCGGGAGATAAAAACTAACTATGAGTACAAGGCCAGAAAAATGAAGGAATACACATGCGCATTTGGTTATATAAATTAAATCTATAATTGTGATGTTTCATTAAAACTCAAACAATAACTGAAAAGAAAGAGGAAGAAAAATTAAGGTCTACAATTTGTATGTTATTACACCATGGCACAGTTGTTCGAAAGCTTATTAACTTAATCCAGGATTTGCGTAAGCTTTTGTTTCATATTCTTAACTTTTTGGTGAACGTTTCTTTTTCTTATCTTTGTTTTTCAACATGGACTTCTTCCAATGTAAAGTTTTACTGAATATCAGCATTGAACAGCATTCGAAGGTAAAGAAATAAACTCCTTCGTTAATGTTTTATCTGGGGTTAGCGTTAATTGGCTTTTGAACAACCAGGCCGATATGTAGTGACTGCGTAGATTGCACTTACCAACTGTAGTGATGACAACAGTTGCATTTTCTTCTTTACCGACTGTGTTGACAGGAACACACATATACGCTCCACTTGCAGTAACAGTGACAGTGTACACGCCAGAGCTGCTGTTCCCAATATAGACATCATCAAGGTAGAATTGAAAAACATGGGCAATAGGGTTGGCATCTGTGGTGCAGTTTATCGAGAGAGAAGAACCACTTAGGACTGTTGTGTTTGATGGAGTCAGTTCTATGGTTGTTCCACTTGGCCCATCTATAACAACAAAAACAACAACATTGTCATAATTATCACAATGGATTTTTTGGGCAGTCAGTGCACTACTTACATGTATGAGCCACTTTTACCAAAAAGATTACAATCTTAATATCAGAAGCTCGTCCTCTCTATCTTGAAAATAACATGCAGATACTTTATGAACCCATAAGCTTTATCCAGCTGACTGCGAGATTATGGTTTGACGTAGGACAGTTGACCTGCAACCTTATGTTTATAGTCAACACCCTCACAACCCACAAAACCCAGCAACATGCCACCATGACTTAAAAACCACCTATTCAACTCTATCACCATGCAGCTACAATTCGCCCATAAAATCAATTTAAGTGCTTCAATTGCCTTCAACTCTGGGAAAAAAATGGTTTGTTTATTTACAGTGGAAGTGCACTTAGCTATCAAGCTAGTTCACAGGCACTCCACTTGTAATAATCTGAAAAAGCCAATTCAAACTAACCAGAAGTGACTACAAGTACATGTACAGTATATTGTAAGAGCCCCAACTCGCAGGAGGCAAGTAGTAAGCTATTACCAATACAAAGCGTGGTGGAGTTGAATACAGCAAATCTGGAAACAAATCCAAAACAGCGAACGGGTTTGAACCTAGGCCAACCAAATGCAAACCCAATGCCCTAACAACTGGATCTTGCCCCCTCTTGGGAAGCAGTCTTCTGTGTGTGCCTCTGCTCAACAGAGTTAATTCACTTTGAGGTTCATTTATTAAGCCACGGTGAAGATGACATTACCAAAGAAACACCTCTACTTTGGAAAAGACGTACATGTACAATTGTATTTACTATGACTAATTATCAATGTGGTTACTGCATGATCACCCAACTAGTTTCACTTTGTACTTTGTTGGGCCACAATGCCTTTTTACCCAATCACCAGCCAAAATCTATTAGGCGATGGAGATGATTAATATGAGCATACAATAATAACAACAATAATAACAATACTTTTTTTTGGCTCAGGGTTATTTAGCCGAGCACAAGATCTCTTCTAATCGGGGAGACTACAAAATGAACTGACATCAGAGCAAATCAAATAAATGTTGGTTTTGAATTTGCGGAGGGGAAAAACCAGAGTACCTGGGCAAGAAACTCCAGGAGGATTTTTTTACTCGTGTCCACACCTGTCATTTCTCCAGGACGACAAACATAAAAGTCTCATTCATTCATTTTGAACGCGAAAAGATGGTCAAAAGACGTTCAAAAAATGTCCTCAAAATAATGGCTCGCACGCAAAATGTTAATGTTTATCTTCATCACTAACCTCAATTTCTCCATGTTATTTTCTGGCTGCCGATCTAAATTTGCTTGAAATTGTTTCCCCGATATTTTTCCCATTCTTCAGCAGAGTTTCGCCGTAAGAATTCATTTCGAACAGTCCATAAAAAGCAATTATGTTTGCATATACAACCCACATAACACCCTTTGATAAGGCGGCCATTTTCTTATGCCTTGTGAGGACCGTTGTATATGACCTATTCAAGTTTCCAGCATGAAACTTGGCAGATGATTGGCTTATTTTATTCACAATTACCACACCAAATTTGGAGGCAACCAGAAGTAACACAAAATTTTCGTGACGCTTGATTGTTGACGCCACGCGGAAGGAGGGACAAAGATAGGCAGTCTTCAACTGGACTCGAACTCATGACCGTGGGGTTGTGTGCACTTGTTCCACCCTCTGAGCTATCAAGCGTAATCACAGGATTACCAAATTGTAGTTTTTGAGAAATTTACGTGTGCCGATACACCGATTCGGCTAACTTAATGTAGGGAATAGAACGTTTTGTTCCAGGTCTTTCCATATCATTTCAATGTGAATGCTACTTTCTCATGCAAATACAACACACAAAGAACCTTACGCCGGAGAGATTTGAATTGGGTACAACATCGAGTCAGCGAATTGGTCTATTTATCCCAGATTGCACGAGATAAATCATGTGATATCTTGATAATAATATAAATCAAGAGAATATAAGGTAAGTGAGCGAATTCCCCGTATTTGGCCCTATTTTGTTGAAAATTATTTGAAACGCGTCATACTGCGTGGGTATTTCAAAGGCCACACCTTATTTGGTTAATGGGTGAGAAAGTGAATCGCACGGTCATGGTAACAACAGATAAAAAGAACCTTCGCGATCTAAAAAATAGAATTCGGAAATTATAATGGAGAACAGAGGGACTCAGGGATTCGAAGTGTGAAGTGTCAGCCGTCTCCTTGCCCAAACTTGCCCAAAAGGGCGAGGCGAGACTCTCTCGCCCGCCTCGGGTTGCGCGAGGAGACGGCTGACACTTCAGACTAAGGGGTTCGCTCTCTTACCACATATTTTCTCTATACATGCAAAAATTATACTCCGTTTTCCTCTTATTGTGTTTATGTGGTGTCATGGCTCACTAATCCCGTGTACATTAATTAAACGAAGGGAATTAAAACGTTGTTTCTTTTTCAGTCCTAACCTGTCCGCCATGTCGTTTTGTTGGCCTTTCCCGACTTTCCTGTCAATCAATTTAATTACAATTTCTGTTTGCACTCAATTTCAACTTTCTGCACTGTTTGGTTTCGAATCAGATTTCTAATGCTAAGGTTGACTACTATTCTGGCTTAATTGAGGACCTTGCATCTTGGTGATCAGCGGGCAACCTCCTTCCCAGGGTCTCTCTTCTCTGACTCCTAGCCGTTAGCGACAAAGGAGGCAGAGAAGAGAGACTCTGGAAACAAGGTTGATCAGCCGATTTTATTTCGGACTGTGGATAGATTACTTAGCCACCTCTCATTGCTAACCGCCGCTTGGGCCGATCAGCTGATCGGTCCAAGCGGTGGTTAGTGATGAGAGGCGGCTCTATGCGCAGGCTTTAAAATACTACACAAGAGAGCTGAACCGAGCTATCCTCCTTCTTCTGACGTGGATTTAGCCGAGAGATTTGCGGATTTCTTTAACAGCAAAATTGTAGATGTCCGTAATAACCTCTCTACTGACGCTTGCGATTCGACACCTTCCTTCTCAGACTCAGTACACTGCCCTTTTCAGTTGACCAGCTTGAAAGAGGTGTCAATTAGTTGAACAAGTGAAACATCTTATCAAGGCTGCTTCTATAAAGTCGTGTGCTTTGGATCCAGTTCCTGCGTGTGTGCTCAAAGTGTGTCTTCCCGACCTCCTGCCCGTGGTTACTAATATGATCAATCTTTCGTTGGACTGTGACAGGAACTGTTGCTGACGTTCACAAGGAAGAGCTGTTGATCCCTTTATATTGAAGGCAGATTCTGACTTACCATGCGAGCAGTTGCTTTCTCCTTCGCTTCCCGAGAGAGACACCACTGCGTGTAACCGTTTTTTTTTAGATTTTCCATCGATCAGGTGCGAAGTACGTCACGCCTCAAGTGATGCATTTGACATCACTTCGTACACGGACACTACACAGCAGGCTCGCCCAAACGCAGCAGTTACGTAGCTGAATGTATGCGTAAGCGCCAAAACAAGTTTACAAACTCTTTAACCGGCTTTTAATTTATTCGTTCTTGGCGTCCTTTTTCGACCGCTCTCGAATTTACTGTTTACCCGTAAATTAATTAAAAAGGCTGTTGCTCATCAGTTAACTAGTTAGAAGCCCTTCTGTCAAGGCAATGGCTATTCGTACGGGACCCGCACACCGACCTATATTAGCTATTCATACGGAAGTCTTATATCAACACAGTTATTGAAAACTTACCGTTTTAAAATGGGTGCCGCTATTTATAAGCGCTATTTGAAATGGGTGCTTAAACTCAAATGCGAGAAATCACAAGGCAGGTCAGATGGCCGGTGACATCGAACAAAGGAGGTATTTCGGGAAATTAAACGGGCATCGATGCCGTTGTTTGATAGCTAAACTGTATGAAAAAATTAAGACGAGGTAAGACTTTCCGAGTGTTATTGAACCTGTAATAATCCTTCTAAGAAGATTCCCGTATGAACAACAAATATAGGTCGGCGTACGGGTTCCGTACGAACAGCCACTTTGTCCTGTAAATGTTTAAATCTTATTTGTTCAAGTATAGTTATTATTGATTTGTACTTTTGTTGGATGTGGCCTTACCAGCATGTGTTATAGTTTTTGTTTTGTTTTTTTCATTTTGACTTTCTATTGCTGTAAAGCGCCTGTGGACATTAGATTATCGTTATCATCATCATTATCATTATCATTAATAATAATAATAATTTAATAATAATTTATTTACTTATAACGCGCAAGTATCAATTTACATTTTCACCTGCGCGGAACTAAATCCATTAAAAACCTAATTACAATTATATGATATAACTAGTAACTAATGATAACTAATAACTCATTACTCATAACAATTAAAATTAGATGAATAGTATAAAAAATAAAAACTGGCCTTAATATCTAGAGAAGAATTGTATACGTCGTGTAAGCAATTAAAATATTTAAGGAAATGCTTCTCTAAAAAGATGCGTCTTAAGTGCTTTCTTAAAAGATGGTAAAAATAATGAACTTCTAATATTAAATGGTAGGTTATTCCATAGTTTTGGAGCGGCGACTTGAAATGCGCGGTCTCCAAGAGTAGTATATGTTTTCAATTTTTCTATTTCTAATAATTCATTATCATCATCATCATCATCATCATCATCATCATGATTTGACTTGTTCCCACCCAATGAGAAGGTCGAAATTTACGTGCATGTCATTATACCCGTAATTGGGTGAATGTGTCAGAGAGCATATGGAATTTCACATCTTCTCTATCATATATAGAAACAATAATGAGAAAATTCAAGAAGCCATCCACGTTGCATGGACAGCGTGAAGAGTATCAACTTACATAAAACATCGATGACAAAAGGAGCACTTGACGTCTGGTTCACTCCATTGGAAGCTATGCATTGATATCTCCCAGACTGATGACGCGAGATATTGACAATGGTGAAGGCATTTCCTCGGTCTAACACTGCTGTAGTCCCATATTTTGTCCAAGTGATGTTCGGTAGTGGGTTTCCTGTTGCATTGCAGTGTAGCACTACATCATCGTATTCAAAGACAGTTTTGTTCGATGGCGCCCGGTCAATTTCAGTGGGACCTGGAAACAAGGTCATGAATAAGCCACAGTCGTTCTTGGTTTAAGAAATTAGAAGTACAGCAAAAAAACCCGAGTATAAGAACCTAAAATTTATAAACTTAATTGCTACGCTAAAATGTTCATTTTAAATCCCCTTTTCATAAGAGCCTATTTAGGCTAAAATTTTCAATAGGTTCTTCTTTTACAAAAATGAAGGCACATATAAAAATACAGGAAAAAAATTGTTTAAGTTTCAGTCATTGAGATTCAAAGAATGAACTAAAATGCACGCTAGTACTTTGGAAAGATAAATTTACTGTATGGTTATCATCTATACTGTATTCTAGAGAATAATTTAATACTGAGCACTATACAGCTGTTCCTATTCCATATCTCATATGCCCTGTTGTGGTTCTTTGTGCTGATCGCTAGTGCTCCTATCAAAATTGAGAACCTATTTAAGAACCTACATAGCCTGAAATCCCACTAGACACCATTTCTATAACAACCTTCTTAGGCTAAGTTAGAAAAATCTAGGTTCTTATACACTGTTTTTTTCTGTATTTCCGTTGTGGCCGTGGAAATATCGAGCAACTCGCGAAGGCCAAGCTAAATTGTGATAAACATTGGTCAGTCTGGCAATCATTTTCTATAAATACTTCATGTTAATCAAACCTCCTTAAAGACTGGTTTTCACTTGGGACGCAAACGTAAGCACGAGCAACACACGCATGCGCATTTACTTGTTGATAAGTAGTGTCTATTGTTCTAACAGAAGGCTCTAATATTAGACTATTTTACGGATACGGCGGCCATTTTGAAATCCATTGTTTCAAATAGCTATTATGAGATTCTAAGGGGGCGCAAATGCATACTAATTTGCCCCCTTAGAATCCCATAATAGCTATTTGAAACAATGTATTTCAAAATGGCCGCCGTATCCGTAAAATGGTCTATGGATAACAAGCTACTGAGTTTGCGTATGCTTCTTGTTCTTATGCTTGTATCGCTAGCGAAAACTAGCCTTAAAAGACAAAAATCATTGCTAAAAGATAGGGGGACCTTATCTCTGCTCTGAAAGCGTTTGTTCAGCCTGATTGGACGGGAGATCTTTTAAGTGAGAACATTGCACAACTCAGAAGACGTGTCGCTTGCTGAACGTTTTTGACTTGGATATTTTGACCTGGAAAAATCAATTTCGCGATTTGTCATTTTGAAGAGAGCTAGATTACAACGGCATACGACTTGAGAAACCGCTTGCACCAACTGTATTGGACTACAAAACGCTTGAAATGTGTTCTTTATGACTACTGTACGAGCAAGACAAACGAAAGTGAAACTTACCAGCAAATCCTGCGATGTTTGATAAAGCAGTCAGACCAAGAATCCACCATTTTACTGGACTTCCCAAAAGAAAGATCATTTTCGGTGCAAGACCACAGCGCGAATGCTGCAATCGAATGAAAGCGCCGATGTGCATTGCCGTTCAGAGCAAGGTAATCTTCATGTGACGTCATCGCCGCCATTTTGTTGGACGAAAACAAAAGGTCTCTCATTAGCCTCTTTTGTTCGTCCACCAGCAATTGCACATTGTAACGTTGTTATCTGCCTGTAGAGATTGGCCACGGTTATCAATTTCGGTGTCAAGTGCACTATTTTATGATAAAATAATTGTTATCGTAAAATTCGTTAAAAGTGACGACTTTCTGGGTTGTAAAACCCGCAAAAATTGCAAAAATTTAACACTCGTAGCTTTGCTAATTGCTTAAGACAATCTTCCCGAACCACAGCATCATATCCACGAATTAATAAGAAATGCCGAAAGTAATTTAAATGCCCCCAAAGAATGCTAATATCACTCAAAATGTATATGATTGGACATCCTTGAGAATTTTGTTTTAAATTAACATTGATTCCACACGTAACGTGTATATATAAGGTGTCTCGAAATTATTCTCACAACAGAGCATTTGGAAACAAAGCAATTTAAGTTGGACTGATAGAATCACACTTTACACTTTGCATGAAAGGTGACGACACCATGAACTGGAAAAGAAGGCATTTTGATTGGGTTTGCTACGGAAAGCAAACGGCATTCTAAGTAAGGTAATTATACGATTGGGACTGGCTTCGCGTAAAGTTTTAACAGCCTTTGAATTAAGCAGAAATGACAAATAATAAAATGCTGCGCTGGAAATGTTACAAAAAGATAGCGTTCATGTGTAACTGACACAAGTTCAAAATTATGCCTAGGCTCCTGTCACGTACTGTGCCACTTAAGTGTTAACAATCAGAAAGGTTCCTTTGCATTTTTCGTCATGGGTGCCATGTTGGATGATACAAACAGCAGAGCTCTCATAAGGCTCTTTTGTTTGTCATGCAGCATTTTCACATTTTGCTATTGTTGTGTCCCAAGAGGTTAGTTGCATACCGCCTACAGGTATATAAAAAGAAATGAACTCGCCAATCCTTGCTTTGCCAATCTTTCGCTATTTAATTAAGCACCACCCATCTTCTAAAAGATCTATGACGTCACTTCCATGGTGACTGCCTGTTTAACAGAATTGCTGGGTTCTTTATGCCTGAATCTCGAGGGAATAGATAGAACATGGCTTTTAACACTAAGATTTGCGCCTGTTCCCGAGCAACAATGGCGCACTTTCCCAAGAACCTTTCGGGGTAGACTTACTCAAAGCAAGAGAAAATGAGGGGACAGAGAAGGAGGCTCCCGGTCCAGCCCCTGGGATATGTCATGTCCACGAAAGTTATTTTTAGACGAGCGGAAGTCTTCCGAGACGTCCGCATGCAGGCCAACCTCGGTCCGATGTTTGAAACAAAATATATATTCATCAGCCTTCCACGTGCGCCATCATTTTCTCTTTTCACTAAGAACCTGAGAGCGAAGCAAGACTGCATGCGGACGTCTCGGAAGACAGACTTTCCCTAGAACAAAGACTTCCGCTCGTCTAAAAATAACTTTCGTGGACATAACATATCCCGGCCAACGCCTTGAGCCTCCCTCTCTGTCCCCTCATTAGGGAGTTTAAGCAAATCACTACGGATGGTGCTACTACGGCTGCCGTGACTGAAAAAGTCTGGGGAGAGTACGTCTCGGTGGTCTGCTAAATTTTGAGTTTAGCAAAGCAAAATACAAGGAAACATGGGCTAAGGAGTTTAAATCTCTTTTATTTAGTTTCTTACAGTCAAATGGCTTCGCTGAAAGTACGATGGCCGTTGTTCGCCGGGCTAGGACGAACAGATTATTTCTGAGCAAAAGAAAATGCTATACACCTTGTACAATAACAACAATTTGATGGATGAAATATACAATTTCGGAGACAAATATCTCAAAGAATATCGAGTGAAAAAGACACGTATATCTATACTCAAAGCAGCAAAATAGCATCGTATAGTATCCAGATATAAAACATCTTCACTAAATCCTCAAAGCAAACTTAACCGAAGAAAAACAACCTTGTGCTGAACACGAATATTTCACTTGACTCACTTCGCCATTCCAACACCTTTGCCAAAACTCATCGTAAGTTCATAATACGGATTTACAAGCTTATGAGAGGCAATCTTGACACAATCCTTGACTTAAATTGACTTTAAAGGATATAGTATCCAATAGAATTCTTAAAATGCCGAGATGTCCGTTGAAACGGGCCAGAGAAGCGAAATAAACCCGACGTAGTAGCCACTACGGCAAAACATCGCGACTCACGTAGTCAGATTTCACACTACGGCTGGATGCAACCGACGTACATGCGCAGTGTCTCATTTTGGGAGAAATTTACTTCCGGCAGCCGTATCAGCGCCAGCCGTATGCTTAAAGTCCCTATTTTCTCTTGCTCAAAGTCCTTTAAATTATCTTCCCGCCTCGCGACCTCACTTCAAGTTCGCTTTGATTTCTCAATTGAAGGGGTTTCGAAAGGACGACTTAGAGCAAGACTACCTTCAGGGATGTATGCTCTACAGTAAGTACAAGGCATTTGTTTGAACTGCAGTTCAAGCAAATGTGTGTAACCGCTGCTTGCGTTTTATTCTTATTGAAACTTAAATGGCCCAAGTCAAAGAATTTTTATATGAACAAAATCTTGATCATTGAAGAATTCGCGAAAAACATTGATTATAAGAGAAGAAAAGGTAAGTGGGTAAGCCGAAAAAGCGAATCCTTAAGGGGGGGGGGGGGGCACCCTAGTCAGAGTTTTTCTTTGTCCTTTACATCAGTAGGGCTAACGCTCACATGGTTCATATAGGGTAGATACTTAGCACTTCACATTACACTCTAATCAGTTAAGTCTGTTCAAATAAAAGTGCTACACGGCCAACGTTTGCAAAAACGTAATCCTTCCTTGTAATGTCCTTAGTCCAGTTTTTAATAACTGTACGGTAAAGTTTGGATAAAAATAAAGACGCAGTGCGAAATGAGAGGTTGTTGTATTTGTCTCATACATCTTCCTTCAAAGTTTCATTTATAAAGTTCAATGTGTTTATAAAAGAACTGATATGTGGTTGTATACTTTGCTACAACCACTAGTGGTTGTATATAATTCATTTAATTAATGCTTTAACCCTAATTATAATTTTATCTACATTTGTCATGGGCATAAATCCTGCAATAGTC
>NC_090895.1:5733041-5735541 GCF_036669925.1 Montipora capricornis | reverse complement strand
CCTGGTACAACTGTTGAGATTGATGAGTCCAAGTTTGGCAAGATGAAGTATCACAAAGGTCGCTACATCGAAGGACAGTGGGTCTTTGGTGGCATTTGCCGGGAAACCAAGGCCTGCTTCCTTGTCCCGGTAGAGCGCAGGGATAAAAAGACACTCTTGCCAATTATCCGCGCTCAAATATTGCCTGGAACACGCGTGATGAGCGACATGTGGAAAGCTTACGATTGCCTACAAGACGAGGGCTATCATCATCTCAGAGTTAACCATCGCCTAAACTTCGTTGACCCAGACACGCTTGCCCACACGCAGCGCATTGAAAATACATGGTGGGGAGTAAAACGAAGTATGCCTCGTACAGGAACATCCGTGGATCTGTTCGAAAGCTACCTACAGGAGTGGTTGTGGCGTCAGCAAAACAAAAGTGATCCATTCGGAAACATCATTGAGCATATCGCTGATTTGTACAATGTGCGATAAAGAGCCCTCTCTATGCACTGCTCGTGATTCGGCGAAAAGAGCCATACATTATACAGGAAAGAAAACAAACCCACACTTTGCAGTGCTTTGGTGAATTGACAAAGAAACGAAGGACAATTTTAAGAGCAAAAAGAAGGTAGGCATTCAATTTCTGCAAACTTTTATTTGGTCCGTTTGTTTTGTACATGAGAATCTGAACCGTATTTGTACAAAGATTTCTTAAAATTCCACTTCTTTCGCTTATTTTAAAATTGACAAATGGCTAAAATTGCTAGAAAAGTGCAAAAATTAAGTTGAAAATGTTCGATTTTCCGTATTTCAGTCAAAAATTTTACCGATTTTATTTAAGTCCATATGGACTTAGAAAAAAAACCTCTAAGAAGACCAAACAAAGCGCTACACTCCCAAAGGGCGTCTATTGTTATCGCTATTGTTTTCTTGAAACAAAGGACCGTATGCATAATGAAGTTGGGACCTGTGCGGAAATCTTGCCGTGTCTTCTTTGGTGCTGTCTAATAATTCCCATTTTTCATACGGCCAATCAGGGATCCTCACGTTCAAACGATATCCCTCGTCCTGTAACTCAGGCTCCTCTTTCGACGTCATTTTACAAACAGACTAAGGTGAGAGAAATGCAATCCAACGAGAGTCCTTTGTATTTCGTCTTATCACGCAATGTCCAGATTCCTAGTGGCGTAACGTGACCGCAAGGGGGAACCGTAGTCACGAACGTGATTCTTTCGACTCTGAACCAGAGGTATGCTAAACCAACTTGAAAAATATTTCAACGCCATTGTTTTGAATAAAAAGTAGTCTACTGGCCATAAGTGGATGATCACAAGGAGCTGTCAGTTGCTTGGCTCCCTTCGGGGCTTGCAAGTTTTGAATGAAAGGCTACATCATTACCGAAGGACTATGCTATTTAAAGAGGCCTTAGGAAAAATCCCCTTGAAAAAACTTGTAAAAGGTATAAAAACGGGGCATTCAGTAATGAAACTAGTCATCACGTGAGTGTGTGTTGACACAGGCCTGCTACCAGGACGTAAAGAGACCGGGCGGTGAAACGAGCGGGTGCGAGCAAAAAGGTGTGATGTAATAGACTGGGGTCTACTAAAAAGCCTTCTCAAAATGGCGGCAAGTATTGAGGTTGGCGACTCACTCGAAGAATTGGAAGAATTGATTTACAGAACATCACAGACGACTTTTTTGATTTGAATGAGGAAAAAAAAATCTTCAGATGTTCCAGACACATAGCTGATGTTAATGTAACAAACATTTTCCCTCTGTTTTTGATTAGTTCTCTCCTATGAATATTAATTAAACCGGAAGCGCGGAAGGAGCACTCGTGCCAGTCCTTCTCCGCATCACACATTGGACCAAGAGCGGCTGCCCGTTCCACCGCCCTATGTATATTAAAAGCGCCCTGCCTGCTACTGTTAACCTTGAACGTGCAGGTAGTTATGGGTGTACGTCTGTGGCCTCGAGCAGAGAAGAAACCGAACGAGAGACGTACTCACCTTACTCCAGAGAAATGCAAAGAGCTGGTGAAAGCAGGTAAGTCTGATTAGTTTTTTTTTCTACTTTTTTTCAAAGGATATTTTGACGTTTTGCACATGTTTGAAACTAGAGCTACAATCTTGGACAAAAAATTGAGAATATTAAAAACAGGGGTTCCTTTACGCACAGCATCCTCAATATCGCACCCTAGCAGCCATCCCCCATCCCCCATCCCCCCTGATCAATGTTGATAATCCCAGGTTCGACATGCTTTGTTTTCGTGTAGCATCTTTGATCAGGAGGGGGGAGGGGGGTGGGGTGCAAAAAGAGAGCTTGTTTTTCATATTTGTGAGCGTAGTTAGTGCAAAACCAGACCTTTCTCAACAATTTTGTCCAAGATTGTATTTGGGATATATACATTGTCAAATATCTGTCTATATGAGAGTGTCATATGCTTATATTAATTATTTAAAACTCGTCTTCTCATAGCTGATACACAGTAAGTTGTGAAGAATTACTTGACATA
>NC_090895.1:5720541-5728041 GCF_036669925.1 Montipora capricornis | reverse complement strand
CATTTTTTAGCTCTGAATTACACTCAATAGGTCTAAGAACTCAAAAGGTTGCGGTTACCGGGAGTTGTGTCTCGCTGGTCATATGAGTTAGGGTTCGAGTAAGAGTTATTTTTCGGGTGAGGGCTAAGAACCCGAGTTCGAGTCTTGAAATTTTCGGACTCTTTTTTTCCTCCAGTTTTTCTTTTATAAATGTTTTTTTTTCCTTTTTTGTCTTAATTTTTGTTAATATTTTTTCTTAGTTTGTTTCTTTTAATTTTCTTTGAAGTCAAGTGTGTAGTCGACCGTTATAAATGGCATCGACCGTTTGAAATGGCAACGGACGTTTACGAAAGGGAAATTTGCGGCGCAGCCATCTTGAATAAGTGTGACGTGTTACGGTTGCGTTATTGTTCTGACAAAAAGGGCTTTTGTGTAACAACAATAGGGCAACCGTAACACGCCAAAAATTATTCAAGATGCGGCGCCCACGAAATTTGAAAACCCAAAATAAGCGATTCTAAAACTTATTTATTTCCGATTAAACAAATACTTTAGACTGACTTGACTGTAACAGTTAATTCCCGTGATTTAAAGTTATTTTTTTGTTGAAGTGGAAGTTCCCTTTAAGGTTCACCCACCCCCCACCCCTCCCCCTCCCCCCTCCATCATTCTCTATTTTCGAATTCTCCATAATACACTTCGTTTGCCCCCCAAATTTTGCATAATCCATTGTTTTCAAATGCTCTTGAGAATAAGCAGTGTCACCAAGAGCATTTGAAAACAATAGTTTATGCAAAATTTGTGGGGGCAAACAAAGTGTATTATGGGGAATTCGAAAATAGAGAATTGACAATAAAGCAAAGCACGTACTGTTAAATCAGGAAGGCCAACAACCGATAAAGTTTCTTTAATCTTGAAATTATCCATTTGGTGCATTTATGCACGCATTTTTCGTATTTAAAAATTAAAAATTAACCATACCATACATATACATCACCACAATCTTAATATAATTGTTCATGCGATTATTGGGATACAATTAACCTGAGGTTATTACATTACTGAAGCGCCGATTCTCAAAATGACACAAAAATGGTTTCTCGATATTCTGACACAAAGTTTATGTCACTCGTTCTAATTACCACAAGTACTTTCTAAGAATTCATAACTTAAACATAAATGAGGCCCCATTAGGGGGGGTCTGAGTATCCCGTATCCCATTAATTTTTGGCCAAAATATCCCGTATCCCGTTAATTCTTATTTGATTCTTTTAAAAAATGATAACTTCGATATCCCAGAATCTTTTTAAAAATATCCCGTATCCCTTTAATTTTCCGCCCAAATATCCCGTATCCCTATAATTTTTTACCCAAATATCCCGTATCCCGATAACCCCTAATAGGGCCTCATAAATAGACACTCGCACGGTGGCTTCATATTTTCTATCCTAAGCCAGCTCTCTAAGGCCTTTAAGGGAGAAACTTCAGGGCTTTTTAACAATTTCTGCACTTTTCATGAACTTTGATACTGCCGCGTTTAAATACGTTATTGTGCAACCGAGGAATTCTTCTTTGAAGAATTAAAACATTTACCGACATTTATAATTTGTATTTAACCTGCAGTAGCTACACACAATGTACAAATGAGCTTGCCGTGCATAAAAAAAAATCTATATAAAAATATACTGCATAAAAATTATTTTACATTGCCATTTCAATTAACGCCCCTAGCAATAACGAAAAACACTCCGAGGAACTACACGGGTTTGTAGCCATGAATATAACGACAGACCCTACAGTACTGGTTAACCTAGAGTGCCGTTTCTTTATTTTCCACTTCATCGTGGGTTTGGTTGGCAGCTTGTGGCTTCATTTCAGAGTTCGGGGTTTTTTCCGGAGGCAGGGTAGCTTCTTTCTCAGCATAACCTGTTTTTTCGTAAGACGGGGCTCTTTTAATAGGAGGAAGAGTTGGTGGCGAAGTGGCCACTTTAGGCAGGGTAGCTTCTTTCCTAAGAAACTGTGTGATGTCAGCATAATCTGTTTTTTCGTAAGACGGGGCTCTTTTAAGAGGAGGAAGAGTTGGTGGCGAAGTGGCCACTTTAGGCATTTCTTGCTTCTGAAATTCGCCCAAATCTGCATAAAATATTTCCCCAGGCTTCTTTTCCTACAAAATGCAAACACATTTAACATCCAGGCAGCGTGCCCAACAAGTCTGCACAACTTTGTTGGGTTGATTACTACAAGTTGTTGGTTCGTAACAACAACCTCGTTCCCAGACAATAAGAAGAAGATAGAACCTGGAAACGAGGTTGGCGTGACATTCACAGAGCGCCAGATTTGCGAGTCAAACTGAGGACGGCCCCCACTCGATTCATCATGCTTTGCAAATAGTACTTGACAGTGAAATGCTGAAAATAAGCAATTACATGTCTTTGCCACGGAAGAAACACCAAAGTCTCCTGAGGAAAGGTATCGAGGCAGTCCAAGGCCCAATAAATATGCTAGCTAAAGGAAGTAAAGCTGTGCCACCAATGTGGCGCGTGTTCGATTCGTAGACTTGGCGTCATATGTGGGTTGCATTTGTTGGTTATCTACTCTTCTCCGAGAGGTTTTCCTCAGGGTACGCCGGTACACCTTTCCTCAAAAATCAACTTATGATTCGATATGATTTTTGTACAATGTCCCCAATTAGTGGCACAACGCTAAATACACTTGACACTTAAATAAAGTTCATCATCAAGTCAAGTGGTAAGAACATTGAGAGTATCTTGAGAAAAGAAAACATTGCAGCATCCAAAAACCTTAGTAAAATGAAACGTGGTAAAGCCAAAAAGATGTACGTGCATGGCTAACAGAAAATGGGCAAGATTGACATGGTTTTCATTCAAGAAACACATCCGTATTTTAAGAATTACTAGCATTTTAAAGAAACTATTTGTTGAGAACACCACTATCAGGTGCTAGTTCGTCAGCAGAGGATGCGGAGATGAAAGACCCTGGAACGAGGTTGGAGTCAGTAAGTGAAAACGTCTCTCCAAACTCAATGAAATTAATGACATAGTCTCCTTACCAGGAGATAGCAATTTGGTAACGGGCTGGCCTTTGGTTCAAATCCCTTTGAATCCCTAGGGTTATCCCGTGCCCCTGTGGTACATTTTATCAATACAGGGGCTGAAAACATTGGCTCAGAACTAAAAAAAATGGCCAAACCTAATGGTACAGCAAATACAAAAGCCCTAGATGGGGGACATAATAGGACACTTTCAACAATACCATAATACTCTCTGTTTGCCCTCCAACATTTTGCATATTCTATTGGGACTTAAATTGGTCCCAGGAGAAAATAAAGACAATGCTTATGCAGAATTTTGCAGGGCAAACAAAGAGTATTATGGTTAGGTATTTTTGAAAGTGGCTTATGCTAAGCCTGGTCCAACAGAGCGTTACCCCATGACGTCACGACGGGCACGATGGTGTTGCAAAACGAAGAAATGGCGGCCATGATGGTGTACCAAACTAATTCTCAGGGAATTAACTCTATTTTTATGCAAATCCTGCCTTTTGTTTCAGTAATCCAATATGGCTTCTGGTCACGTGAGTGAAAATGCTCTAAAAAGGGAACAGCTGTGTGATGTCTGGTTCTCTATTCTTCTCAAAAATGTTTCTCTTTTGGGTACTCTGGTTTTCCCGTCTCCTTAAAAACCAAGTTTGATTTGACTTAAATTGACTTGATGTCCCAAATAAGGGCCCATGCGCTACAAGACTCGCCACTTAAATCTGGTTCATTGTTAGATCAATGAGTACCGGACGACATACCTTCTTTGGTTCTTCGACGCTGTCATAAAGATTCTTGTCGTCCGTCTTCTTTTTCTTTTTTTTGGATTTTCCCTTGTCAGTATTTACAAGAGGCATTTCTTCCGGCTCTTTCTTTTTCTTCTTCGACTTCTCCACAACTGCGTACGTGGGAATGGCTCCTGCTTCTTGCGCCGGCTGCTTTTGTGCAGCAGAAGAAACATCAGTGCTATTGGCGGAAGGTGGTCCCGATTTTGCATAGGCTCCATTAACTCGAGAGCAGGGGCTATCCTCTTGTCTGAAATAAAATGGCTTTCATACAGTACAACTGTTCATACATTTTATGCCTTGAAGAACCGGTTTGATCTGGCAGCAAAAGCCACGCCCAGTCGAGATGTCGAACTATAACGCATGGCCGAGGGCTGAGTCAATGTTTTCACCAGAGACATTGAACCAGGGTTGAATTCACTACTTGCACAAATCCCATAATACACCTCTTTTACCCCTCAAAAATCTGCATAGGCATTGTTTTCGACTTCTCTTGGGACATTTTCATGTCCCAGGAGAAATTGCAAACAATGGTTATGCAAACGTTTTGTGGGGTAATAGAGGTGTATTAGGGGATTGTGCAAGTAGTGAATTGGCTGTTGAAATACTTACAGATAAGCCATTTCCGAGATATGATTTATATGTAATCATATGAAAATTTGAAAACAAACGAATTCTCCAAAGCCTTAGTAAACAACGTCCAATACTACCCAAGATTGTTAGGCTAAATTCCCACATGAAGGAAAAGGACACAGTGAAGTATGATTAATCAGCGTTTATTAAGCTCTAAATAAGATTGGTTACAATGTTAGACTACTCAAAAGCAGCAGTTACCAAATAGCATTAAAGACAATAAAAAATGTGGCAGACCTTGAATGGAGAAACTAGGACTTTTTTTCCAGCTTTTCAACCGAGTGCACTATGGGAAAAGGGCACGGTTTAGCATTGCACACACACATATGTTTCACGGTCTCAATTTTCTAGGCATGGTCTTTTACTGATGCAAATCGTTTCTTAAAATTCGGTCCTTCTCCAACACCCTTCATCTTTCTGGTACATATTCCATCGCGGTTCCTAAACGTTTTTGCCGAATCATTTTTAGGGCAGACGAAATCTCTCTGTATCTTGAACCTATGCTATTTCCAATTTCTACACGTTCACGATAATCAGCGTTTCAGAATAAGCGGATTAGGTATCAAAGATAGCTTTATGACGCAAGAAGTTTTCCTGACTTTTACAAATGGGCCCTGGGGCCCGTTTCTTAAAAGACCCAAAAGGTTTTCAGGCCCGAAAAGCAGCCTACACTCCCCTTATATTCTGAAAAGCTGGTCTTTTAATCTCTTTTCAATACAAGAAAAAACAAAACTTTTCATGCCTTGCAACCTTCCGCTTCTGAAGATACAGAGGGATTTATGTCACCCAAAATACGCCAGAAAGGTTTCGGAACCTTTGAGAAAAGGGCCCTGGTCTTTTATTCTCGATGACTCGAATGTTTCATTTGAAGCTCAATTTCGAAGGTTACTGCCACATAGTTCACCCTGTTAAGCCTTAATCTTCGAATCAGCTTGTTATCAGCAGGGTTACGTAATTAAGATACTGGGTTAACATATAAAAATCAAGATTACATGGTTGCGTTAACTTTGTTAACCTTGAGTTCGTTAAAAAAGATTAAAGTAAATATTAGCAGACAAGATTAAAACAGCGATAAATATTAGTTTCACTACAAATACAAACATTGTCCTACAGGCTCTTAATCTCGAGGACTTGTCTTTATTTCCTCGGTCACCGTTGAGGAAGAGAGCCACTCTTGTTCATAAACGGGTTACTGACTGAGCATGCGTTCTAAGGCGCGTGCATCAGTCAGAAGACAATTGTTTATTTTCGGTGCCTCGAGTCCTGTTGACTTCCAAAAGGATGTTTGCAAACAACCTGAACAGACCAAACCACTAGTAGTGAAACTGATTTCCCACTGCTGCAAGACAATTTCGTCTTGCCTTACCCTACTCTCACCATTATTTTAAGCATGCATATTTGAGTACATGTCATAGTAAATAAGAAAAGCTATAAATAATATTCATGTACACCATTTCTCTACAATAAAACCTGAGAACATTTTAAAACGTTTCACAGACATCAAGAGGAATTGATTGAGAGGATGAGCGACAACGTCATTAAAGCTGAATGTTTTTATTTAACGATTCTACAAAGCTCTTTTTTAACTTCCTCAGAACAGCCGAGCTATTCCGTAATGCTGTGGAAAGAAGAACAAGAAGAAAAGAGCAAGAACAGAGCTGAAATTGCCCCCATTCCAAATTCCTATTTTTCATACCCCCTGGAACTTATTTATTTTAAGGTGCAGGATTGCAGAGAACGTGGAACCAAATTAACTGAGAAATGTAACTGAGAATGCAGACACTGGCCATTTTTTGGTTAATAAACTCTATCGTTAAGAGGAACTCTTCTGGGCATTGTCACCATAGATCTTAAGGTGCCATTGTGGGTCAAAACACACTGAGATTAAAAATACTCCTCCCAGATCAAACGGAGTTAAACGTCCTCGTGATCCTCTTCAAAACCTTCTAAAATGTTCTCATATCGCTTTCTACTATTAATAAAATTTGTTGATGTTTTGAACATCGAACTCTATGATAATGAACAAAACTTTTCAAATGTTTCTCAACTATCCCTTGGAATATTCTCCAGAAAGATTAAAATTGTTTTCTACCAAATCGCAAATGTTATTCTATATCAATGATGTGAATATCGCATAAGGAAAAACAAAATAGTAGAGTAATGATACCCTTAACATCGTTAAGATCTCATCAGGCGTATCAACAAACACTACTGTATTTTAGTCAAACAGCTAAATTCTACAAGAGTCCAGATGACGCTAAAAATGCATAAGAGAATGCAAAGTGCAAGTCACCAAATTCTGTGGAGTTACTAGCCACAAACAGGTAACTTACAGGATCAGTTAAGGCTTGTTTTTAAAGCCAGTTGAGTGAAAGTGAAAATTGCTGGTGATTGGCCCTGGTTTTCATTAACACAGAAATCAAAATATGTGTTACACTTAGCACTCGGACGAACTTCATAAAGTATAAAAAAAAGAAAACAAAAATGGAAAAGAGCTCTCAATTAAAAAAAGGAAAACCACCAAGAGAAGACTTCCTCTAGCTGCCATGATGGTTTGGGTAAAAAGGACTTCAATTAAAGACATCTAATATTTGTAAAGCAAAGTCTTGTGGTTTAAGACAGAAAACTGTCAAGGCGTGCAAAGCAAATTAATTTTTAAGGCTACAAAAGCTTCGTTTTGACAAAAGAAAACGAATTGTCTTTTTTAAATATCTCACGATAGCTCGTTTAAATACTTCAATAAAAAAGGCTTTTAGTTTAAACTTATCACGTGTCCATCTTAAGTTAATCGGTATAATGCAACCTTGTAAACTACAGCTTGGATATGCAAAGCTAATTTAGGTAAATTCTTATTAAGGAGCCACTTATCTCTTTCGTTCCTTTGCCACTTTCCCGCAATCTAATATTATGTTGTACCTCTGATAAGCCTGCCTGCTACTGTGCTGTGATTCTTAAATGAAGTTATTATTCTTATTATTCTTGACCTATACAACATAACTGCATTTATCTAGAAGCAGTTCCCCGAAAACGAGACATAGCTCTACCCAC
>NC_090895.1:5705541-5710541 GCF_036669925.1 Montipora capricornis | reverse complement strand
AAGTTATGCTTAAGAGTCTCCACATACGAGGGAAGTTGTTATTGAAGATTCTTCCCACTCAGCAACTTAGTTGAATCAACAACTGTAAGTATCAGGAAAAGCGTTTCCACGTAGGAAACGTTTAAAATAATGTCGAGGATAACCGGTACGTTGCGTTTTGCGGGAGCCTGGCAAAATAGCGACAAGGAATGAAGAACCGCTGATTTAAGAAATCTTTTGCGTCGCCACGAAATAAATACACCTCGGTAATCAATAACTTGCTCAAAGACGGGAAATAGAGTTGTCCAAAGCAAAATGGCCGCGTTTGTCATCGATAACTAAAGTAGTTTTTCTTTTGAAAAAGAAAAGTAGTTTGTTGTCGACAACTTGATTTTTCGCCATTTGCGGTCGATAACTTGATTCAAATACATTTACGCGATGTTTTGTCATCGACAACCTTGGGTAACAACTTGACTCGTCTGTGGAAGCCTTAAGATTTACTTTATTGATTCGTACAGATGCTTTATGATGGTAACAATTAAAGAGAAAAAAAATCAGGTGTAATAACATCGGTTTAAGTGACAAGAGAACACTTTGTTGCTTTTGCTCTTTCACTTTGGTAAACGCATACATCAGCAACAATTTTAAACTGCACTATGATGCAATGACTTCTTTTAAATGACAAAGATTCCTGGCATGCATGTGCTAACTTTGTAAACGAGGTGCTTAAATGAACCACGCCTTCAAATTGAATTATTTAACAGCACGCATATTCTATAGATTTGTGCTCACTCGTTAAAAGGTTGGTAAATACTGAACAATGCAAGCGTTTCCCCCAATGTACAGGTCGTTTTCACAGTTACGTCATCGCCGCCATGTTGGTGGACGTCCACCAGCAATTGTATATTGCAGCATTGTTATCTCTATCTCTAAAGCAAACCGCCGGCTACATGATGGAATTCTAACACAGGTTATTCCTTACTTTTAGTGTCCTTTATGCATTTCCTCTTCTTGTGCACCCACCATGTTACAAAAGTAACAACAAGAGCCAGTAAAACAACACCTGCTGCTACGGCAACAATAATAATCCATGTTGGGCGATCTTGAAGTGAAACACAAAATGAATAGAACACATTAATAGAGATGTCAGAGAACTACAAAAAAAAAAAAGGAGAGGACTACAATATGAAAGGGATAACCCAGAAAAGAGGTACAGGTACCTGGAGATGAAGGTGTCTTCTTGGAGATGATAGGCAGTTTATACCACCTTCATCTTCAGGTACCTGTACCTCTTTTCTGGGTTACCCTTTATTCCATCTCGTGAAGGTTATGCCATGCATGCAAAGAATCCTGTGACTGGTTTTATTAAATTCGACCTCAGAGTGCTGGACCAGGGAAAAGGGAGCTGAATCGAGGAAAAAAATGACGTCAAAGGCTCACTAGCTTCAAATTCCAGAGTGTGAATGCAGCTTATTATATAATTATGCAAAACGCGAGTTTAAAAGTCTGAAAGCCCAAAACTCCAGTGCTGCATATTAATTCTGCAGCGCACACACGCATTGCATTCTTAAACTAGTGAGCCAGTCATTTCTCCTCGATCCAGCTCTCTCAAGATCTTAAAGTAAGTAATGGCGGACCATTAAATCAGAAAATTTCAGTTAAAATAAACAGGTGTCTTTTTTAAATTAAAGCTTAAATCTTTGGTCGCTTTGTGTTTAGCTAACATAATTTTTGAAATCCAAAGAAAAATAAGAATTAATTTTTTGGTCACAATGGCACTCTAAAGAAACAGAAAATGAATGGTGCAATTATGTATGCTCACTTTTAATATGCATGTTTTGTTTGTGACCTTCGGTGAAGAAATGAAGTGAAGGGCGAGCTGCACATGCAGCAAAATTATTTTACATTTTCTAACCAATAATATGTTTTGCTTTCTGGCGCTGTCATTACCGTAGCCGCAGTCGTTGCTTAAAATCCGTGGTGAAAGACAGCTAATGAAGGGACAAGTATTGGTTTAACATGGCCACGAATTAAGACCTGCACCAAGTGCAGAAGAAAACGTTCTGCAGAGTTCATAACTATGAAGTTGGATAAATTATGATAAGTTATGATAATATACTTAATACTAATTAACAATTAGATTATGAGCTCGAGATTTCTATGAGGTGATAGTTGATGAGGCCCGTAGAAATCGAGAGCGAATAATCTAATTGTTTTAGCGGAATGAATTCTCACTAAAATTTACTTCAAATAACGGTTGCCAATTATTTCTTGACGTATTATTAAACTTTGCGCCTGAAAAACATCACTCGGATTGAGTTGCCATTTAAAATCTAAGTTGTGTGCGCGCACGCATCAGCTTTTTCAATAATTTCGACTTTTTTGAAAGTCAAGAAACCGTAAATGACCTTCGTTTAGACTTCTCAGAAATGTAATTACCCATTTGCATCCAAATTTTCCTCCAAAACTTTAGAAAAACGGATGAAACGTCGTTATTTCCAAGACCACCTCCAGCCACTGCACACTAATGGCTGATAGTGTTCAATGGCTCAGCCAATCAGATTACAGCATTTGCATTGGTATACTAGTAGTATTTTACTAATATGTATTATAACTATTACGTATTTGCTGAAACCCTCTATCACCGTAATTCAGTATCCACTGCAAATAAACACACCATCAACATCATCATCATCATCGTTATCATTGCCCTTGGAGGGCGCAAATAATTATCGTAGTCTTCAACTGAGTTAAGGCAACTTTTAGCACGCGGTGTGGCAAAAAGTAAAACAGTTGTTGCTGCTTAAATCAGTTTTTTTCAGTGTTACAGGCCGCCTAATTTGCGAATCGTGACTACATCTGTGACTCCTACAAGTTCCACAGGAAAGGAAAACAAAAGATAAGAGTGGGACAATAGGAGAAACCCATGGAAACGGGACAAGGAGGGTAAGCATAAAAGTGACAGGGATTTTGAGGAGAAGCATAGCTGTCGAAAAAGAGAAGGGGTTACTTAAGAAAGAAATTCTTTCAGAAGATAATATTCAACATGTTTCGTGTTGACTTAAGAAAATCCAATCAGCAATACATATTCCTAGCGCCCTTTTACATCAGAAACTAGAGCATACCTTTAAATAACCTGACATAAATCGTGTGGAAGTCTTTTGGACTTTGACCCTCTCTATCGTTTGAGAACAAGGGGGGATAAGCAGAAGAAGGACAAGGACAACAAAAATGTGAGGCCGGTTTATCATTTAAACAATCTAAACCGCAGTTATCACCAATCATTTAACCTCCAGGCATATCTACAAGTGAGTTGCTTTGAGTATATAAATGGTTCTCTCATTTGCATTGGCTCTCGCCTTGTCAACACGGTCTTCGACAATAGATAGCCATTATTAAGACTGACCACTACGACAATGACTTGGAACGCCTTTTATCCCCGGCAGAACTCTGTTAAATTAATCGCTCCTAAAAAACTAAGCGATTGCTGAGGAATGAGGAGAAACAACCAAAAGACAAATGGGGTCAACAAGGAGCCAAGCTAGCAAAGAGATGTGGACTAGAAGATGTCAGGAAAGGGGAGGAAGAACATCAGTAATTTGAGACGTAAGGAACAACAGCCCAGATTTACTGATGACAATGGTCCTTGCAACTAAATAAACATTACTATGCACAAGCAAATGAAAACGTTTGATGGTCATTTCTTCATACCTGTTGGTTCTGCCGTTCGTGGTGTGGTAGACGTGAAAGTGCTAACCCCAGATGGGAGAAGAGTCAAATTTCCAACTTGATAAGTACCGAGAGTGCCATTAGAAATGGCAGCTTGAAGTTCTTTAAGACCCTCATTTGGAGTCACAGAAGTTTTGAAGTACAGGGTGAAGGATACAATTACACTGCCACTTCTGAGAACAAAGAAATTAAGACAAATATCAACAAATTCCAGTCGAAATAGGTTAAGCAGGTTAAGACAATTCCAAGTCTTCACCAACCTCAGTCCTGTCACTTCTGTCCTGATATAATTGCTGTCATTTTGGTATACTTTATCCATCTAACAAACGTAAATCAAACAAACTCGTTTAATCATAACAAAAATGGAGTGACCAGTACATTTAAAACCTTGCAATGGCTTCTGCAATTGTAGCAATCCTAAGAAGAAATACCTCTTTCTTTACGGTTTTACTTTGATTGAGATCATAATTTTTAATAGATAATGCAGAAGAATTGTACGATTTCCAAAACAAACAGATGACTAGTAAAGAGTTTGTTTAGCAATGGCCTACACATGTCGTCTATTGAGCACTTTGTATACACCTTACTCCAAAATGGCCAAAATTTTAGTATTCTTTTGTTTCCGTGCAAATTGGCCCTTATGGCCTCGTTCAAAGTTAAATATTCTTTTAAATTTTACGTTTGAAAGCGAGGCCACAAGGGCGAATTTGCATGGAAACAAAAGAATACTAAAATGACGGCCATTTTGGAATAAGGCGTATTGCATTTTTTTCCATTTTACTCTCTGCATTTACGGCACTACTGACAAGAAGTCTTATCCCTTATTTAACACTAAATGATAGAAACTCTTTTACTGAAAATAATACACTGTTAATAAATTTATAACTAATATTCATTCATACGTCTTTTTTATTTTAGGTTATGTTTGAGAAATTTTAAAAAATTCACCTCAAACACAAATGAATCCACCAACTGTTTTGAAACTTGATTATTCAAATCACTGTATTCTGATACAAATTTTTCTATCATCGTCAGTTCTGCTTTAACTTCATTTGCTAAAAAGGGAAGAGGCAAACATTTGATTCATTCTTGATAGAATAGAGAAAAAATAAAAAAATAAATTCTCTTCTGTATTTAAAGCAACTTTTGGCCCATAAATAATGCCAGGAATATTGGAAGCATGGGAGCAGGGCTGGCACAGTAGTGAGAGCACTAGATTCTCACCAATGTGGCCCAGGTTTAATTCTCAGACTGCGAGTCAGATCTGTGTTGAGTTTATTGGTTCATTCCTC
>NC_090895.1:5673041-5698041 GCF_036669925.1 Montipora capricornis | reverse complement strand
GAATATCGCTGCTGAAGAGTAATTAGGCCTAAGCTTTGAATTTAAATATTTAGCTTTCTCATGAAGTTTGGACACCGACCTTTTGTACTGTTAAATGCTGTTTGTTGGCGAGTGATAATACAGCATTATCAAATAGCCTTTAAATATTGTCCCTGAAAAGCTAGCGGTGTGGTGGTCAAGTGGTTTGGTGACGGGTCAAAAACGAACATTCCCATGATCGAGTCCTACGCAGTTGGGTTGTCCTTTCAAAATTATAATTATGGCTATCTCCCATATGTTGCATATCAAGCTCTCAGTCTTCTAAATTCACGAAAATAGTGAAATCAAAGCAAATTAACAATTCAGGGTACTTCAAGGGCGACAACGAGTTGGTCTGACGTCATTTTCTTCTCGACCTAGCTCTCTCAAAAATTTAAATTTAGTAATGAATATGGCAGATCATTAAATAAGAAAATTACAGCTAAAACAAACAGATGTTGTTTTGAAATCAACACTTAAACACTTGGGAGACTTGGTGTTTAGTAAAGAAAGTTTTAAAACCCCCCAAAAAATAAGAAATGGTTTTATGGGAATAGTAGCACTTTAAACAGTTGCATATTATCTCGTTATAACTTTGAGTGAGATCAAAAATGACATTTAAGCTTGGATCTGGAGTTAAGGCATTACTTGTAAATTCATTTCATCTCCATAGAATATCACTACCAAAAACACTTCTCCTTACCATTACAATTACCATCCCAAGGACGATGCATTGGATGAATTTAAGGAGAAACTACTCGCTTTAAATTCTTGAAAATTTGGTCTATTTAAAAACTGTGAACACTTTGTTTTTAATTTCAATCCTCTTCATCATTTGTTGTAGGCAAGAAAAATACTGTCAGTGCACTAAAATGATTCTTGGAAATGGAACCATGGCATTATTCCTTCAGACTGCCCCTTTAACAGGGCCATTCGCATTACCATTACCATCACAACTTTCCAGTGTGGGGAATTCAGTACAACATAACATACAGTGTACCAGTATTTCTTCACAATCATACCCCTACAGGAAAGTCTTGTGAATTAAAGGGCCCGTAATTGAATAAAATTGTTATTTTTGCAGGGCTGCCCTAGTGGCGAGAGCATTCCCTTTTCCCTCGATCGAGTTTGTTGGTTCTCTACTTTTCTCCAGGTACTCAGGTTTTCCCCTCTCCTCAAAAGCAACATTTGATTTGATTTCTGTTAATTTGTTGATTTAAGGTGATTCCCTACTGCACATAATTTCTTATGTCACTGGCGTACACATTAGCTCCTGTACATTGATAAAATGATGGATTTTCATTGACACCAAGCTTAATCCGTCAAGGAAGGGTTATTTTCTACTGAACGAGTACGATGACCCCGATTTTTTATTTCCAATTTTTGCTCAATGCTGAGAACGGTGTCTTCAACAACAGCAACAATTTATGGCCAGTTTTTTGGCAATTTCATAAAATCGTACGGAAGGAGCCATTATGAGTCGAACAGCCCGCAATGAAGTTAAATCTATTTAGGAGTGTCAAGTACTCACAAAGGTATTCAAATACAATTTTCAAGTACGTACGAGAATTAACCATACAGTGACACGAGGCTCTGCATTAAAATTATAAGGGATTACATTAATTTGTTTTAATAAAATAGAGATAAATTTGTCTAACATTGGGGATGCACGGCAATTGTCAAAGTGGCTTAAATAGCTGCATTCGTCATCCCCTTTTTATTATATTTTTATCATTTCCTTGACATGTTACAACAGTATGCGAAGTTTCATTAGAAATCTATAACAAGTTCTATTTCTAGGGAATCACCTTAAGTTTACAGACGGCGGTGCCCAATTAGTGCTACTTAACAACTACATCGGGTCAATAGCCCATGACTCAAGGCCAAACGGGCTGGTGACCCGTGGCCCGCAAGGGCGAATGGTCTTATTGTTTTAGTATCACCCAACTAGTCGGACAGAAAAGGAAATAATGAAGTTAGCAAATGCAAGTTGAAGAAATTTATATTTGGGAATAGAACGAAAGAAAATGTCACGCTTTTGTCTACTTGCGGACTATTACTAATAGTCCTCTAGTAGAATAGCCAATTAAAATGCAGGATTTGCATTAGATAACTATTTAAGTGACACTTAAACAAAGTTCCTTTCCTTTCCTTTTTTAAGCAATTACACCCATTTGTAGTCCACATTAGACAAGGTTTAGGTGCTAAAATGATAAAATGATAATACATGTAGCCCTGAATATGAACAAAAGACACGTTGTACCGTACATTACAGTGGCGAAATAACTTTTGACTTGAAAACACAACAGCTAAATGCAATATAAACAGGATGCATTGAACACTTAGGGTAGCCACTGGAACTGTGAACAGCCGTTGCTGTGCTTTTTTTCCCCAGCATAGCCCTTCAAATGATTGACAAACTGCTCTGCTTGCTGATGGAAGCCCTTTTACAGCCATAACACTTACTAAGGACACCCCGAGACCAGTGTCACCAGAGACAGGTTCAACCAAGAACCCTGATCACAAGCTCTTATTAAGTTTTATTACATTGCTTACATTTGCAAAAGAAACGTGTATCACATAAACATCTACAGGCAAAATTATAAAAATTACAAGATCAGCTTTCTAACACTTTTACCATACATGGAAAGAACCAGTACCAACTACACTGTAAAGTGCGAAACACAAAACAAACACATTAGACAACCACCAAAAACATATGGTGTCATGCAAACACATTACAACAGTACACAAAGCATATGTGCTGTTTTGTTGATGATACAAAAAAATCCTTATGAGAATCGATTTTGTACACATTTTAACAGAGGATTTAAAAATGACTTTTGTAATTTTCCTTTGCTTTCCCTTATATCAATTCCCATGTCTCAAATTGTTGATAACACAACCAACATTTGCATGCACTGTATAATAAATTATTATACTTGTCGCTTACATGTATGTTAATCTATACATATGATCATTATTACATGAAGTCATGCAAATGTCGTGATGCTCTTGCCAATAATCTTTCTTTTAAAATAAACCGATTATTATTTTTACAGTGTAAGTGTACACAAAACCAAGAAAAAAGCATAAGGTACTACAAAATTCAAAGTACAGTATGCTTTACAATGTACTTCACACATTTAGTTAATTACGGTTTAATAAACATCTAGTTAAGCTTAAGAACAAAAAAGGTTACAGAGCAATGTACTGTAGTCAAACGTGTACGGTGTTTACACTTTGCAACAATCATGTGGTTTGAAAAAATTAATGCATTTCAGTATTGAACATAATGACTCACATTGCACATCAATATAAACTTGTCTGCTGTCATTTCCACATGCATTGCTTGCTGAGCAGTTGTACTCTCGGTTGTGTCTCCTGATGTTTGTCAAATTCAATATGCTTCCTGTCTCTACAATGTAATTTGAGGCATTGACCCAGGAAACATTTGGCCTTGGAAATCCAGAAGAGATGCAATGCAGTGTCAGATTGTCGCCCTCCTTGACAACAATGGTACGATTCTCAACAGTCACTGATGCAGGAACTTGAAAGGAAAAAGGAACCAAGTTAGTTGACTCTCCATTCAGCACAATTCAATATCTACCTTGGAAGGCCATAACTTTGAGAAATGCTGGCCTTGAAGAAACCCAAATCCCATCCTAAAGTCAAAAGTAGATCTGCAAATGATATCGAGTCTTATGTACACTCTCTAAAATAGTGCTCTGTGGGGATGAAAGTTGCAAAGTACAACAAACACTAATCAAGTGAAGTAGCTAGTAAAACAAAGAAAATTAGAAAATTAATCCAGAAAAGTTAGCTGCAAACCTCACCTTCAACTTCCACAATGGTATTCTTGCTTGAAGCATTTCCTATAGCATTGCTCGCCACACAGCTGTAACTATGTTGCCCTTGGGTGTATAGCATTTGGTTAAACACTCCTACTTTCGCTCTTGTCACGTTAGCAAGCGTAAGACCATTTTTGTAAAGTGTAAAATTTTCTGCAGCTGGATTAGAATCACCAGCAGAACATGTTAATATCACCATTTTGCCTGCACAGATTTTGCGGTTTGAAGTGCTCAGGTGAACATTTTCAGGTTTATCTGCAGAAAGAAAGGAAGCAAAGATCGCAATCATTAATTGTGCCATTGTGACAGGTGCTTGACTGATTACAGTGTATATACTAAGTGGATTTTAACAAAATTAATGTCTTTGAGTTGTGTCTCACGATTTCTTGGTTCTTCAAAAGTTGGTAGTTTTCTACCGGTGGATTGGCTTCAGACACCTTACATGTGCAACGTATCACCAGGAAATCAGAACAGTTTTCATTCTCTGTAAGGTTAATTTAAAGATATTATCTCCCTCTGATTTCTTTGTGCTGCCAATGACAAAAACACCAAGATAAACCAACAGTGAAGTGCAAGTTATGAGGAGCAATGTACATGATTGTATAATAATTTTATATAATTATTCAAGATTTTGAGAGACAGTGCGGCCTAGTGGTTCAGATGCTTGCCTTGAGATCCGGAGTTCCCGGGTTCAAGACTCATTCTGTTGAATTTGTCCCTAGTATTCCCTGGTTCAACTTTTTGGCCACACTTGTAGATAGCCAACTGGTTTGACTCCGGCCAGTTGGGATTCTTAACAGTTGTTGTTGTTCTGTTCTGTCATTTCATTGATTGTCTTCCATTGGCCTGAAAAGCCCCTATGGGGAGTGGTCAATTAAGTATGTATTGTATGGTAAGATTTCTCCAATAACATGAATGTAATCATTTCCTAATAATTGGCTTCTAATTTGCGAATCCCAGCAGTTTAATTAGGTTGTTCACAATTAAAGGATGATGCAAGTCCATTACCCCTTTCTGTTATAGTAGCTGCATGCAGTAAAAATTTCCCAGAGAACGCATGGCCATAATTTATAAGGATTTGCCAGAAATCAGAATGCCTGATTTCCAGCTAGCTGCCATTTAGTGTTTACAGCTCTTGGAATTATCAGGTGCTAAATCTGCAAATGGCTCAGTTCAGCATGACAAAATTTCTCCATTGATCATTAATAATTAGCATGGCTGAAAAATAAATATCCTTACACTGCACATCAATGGTTGTGACAGAAGACTGCTTCTCTCCACAAGTGTTGCTGGCATTGCAGATGTAGTCCCCAGCTTTCTCTTTGCTGATGTTAATGAAGGTTAACCACTGGCCTGGTATTAACTCACTTGTATTCAAGTTTAACCAAGAAAAACTTGGCTCAGGGTACCCAGCAGATGCACCACAGTAGACAGACACATTTCCACCTTCTGTAAGAGTTTCATTGCCACTTTTAACATGGACAGATACCTCATCAACTGGAACTGAAAAAAAAAAAAGGAATCAAACTGTGAAACACTAAAAAACAATAAACGCTAATAATGTACCTGTACAAAAATTATGAGCGCAAAGTAACATGACAAACTTCATTGTAATAACATGAATTTTGACTTTAAGATTTAAGTGGACATTGTAAAAGGATACTGAACTCACCATTAAAGGTCACAGTAACATGATTAGAGCTTATCACATTTCCCAAGGAGTGCAAAGCGCTGCAGCTATAGTTATGGTCTCCTTCACTTGATATATTCCTAATCCAAGTCCAATTGCTACTTGTCTCCACAATTTCTGGACTCTTCAAAAGTTCGAAGTTTTCCACGGGTGGATTGGCCTCAGATGCATCACAAGTGAAATTCACCAACAGGGAATCAGAACAGTTTCTGTTCTCTGTGGCATTAGCGACCAAACGGACAGTGTCAGGATTATCTGTAAACAGGGACAACTAATGTAAGTTCAAACACACTTATCTTCCTTGGTTTAGTGGGTGCTGTCAAAAATGCAAAAACCAAAATGAACCAATAGTAACGTGCAGGTTATATTACAGGGGTCTAAAGATATTTTATTTCAGTTCCTCCAAGAAAATATGACAACTTTAATCTTCTTAAAAGTGTTAAAATGTAGCAGTTAGTTGTTTAGGTGTTCATAAAATGATCAACGATTATCCAATTAAATTCAATTAGTCCATTAGCCTGCAGGTCTGAGACACAGGTCATGGGTCACAGGTGAGTGTTCTGTGCTACAGAATAGTGTCAAAAGTGTCTCCTTGCTCTAATCACTCTACAAAAAAATAATTAATATATTGTTTCAGGTTGAGAGAAAAGTTTTGGCTCAATAGTTCATCAATTGAGCACTTAGGGACCTCTGGTCTCGACCTGTGGAATGTGACTTGCATTTTAGACCCGCCTTCCATTAGCTCTATGTTACTAGGGGTGATCTGCCTGGTATTAGAATTGCATAGAGGAGGACATAAAACCATGACCATCTGAAAAAGACTACCATTATTGTTAGTTAGTTAGTTAGTTAGTTAGTTAGTTAGTTAGTTAGTTAGTTAGTTAGTTAGTTAGTTAGTTAGTTAGTTAGGGAAAATTAACTACATTAGCCACGACAAAGTTTTCTCAACTTGTTTGGATCAGTTTGCTTTAAATCAGTCAATTTAATTCCAGTGCAAACACATTACACACAGATAGCAAGAGCACAGTCAAAATTTAATGTCAATTATTAATATATATAGTTAATTATAAAGCAGTAAAGAATAATACATGTATAAAGTTATTATCAGATGAGACCATACCTTTTGAATAATGAAAGCCAAATACACAATACGGTTCAAATATTCATCCACATCAACACAAAGAGAAGTGATGAGCAGCAGAGACAAACTAAGAAGTGATGCTTGACATGTTCTTTGAAATGACTCAATTTGAAGTTTGTCACATGAACAAAAAAGGAAGGAAGGTACATGCAAAATAGCAGAACTGAACATAAAGGTGAATTCAATATGCATTACCTTTCCATGCCATAATATTATGCAGTCAAAAGAAATCTGCCTTTACAATCACATGTCGAAACTTTCTCACTGTTCTGTATACTGGTATGGCTTTTTCGCCCTGATATCCCTCGACACATGCTCTTTTGCTGGCATCAGCTTTCCAGTCACTTCGATGTGAAGGGCATGTTGGGTAAATCACAATACTGCTGTTAATATTTGCCATTACATGTAGCAGTTCTGTTCTCCACTCCTCCATGAACAAATACTTCGCTCTGGCAATACAATGCACCTCGCATCCAAGAAACGAGACCAAAGAAACATTGTGCTTCAAAGAACTCCCACATCTCTTTGATTTCATTGCATATTTGGTATCATGCATTTTATGTCACTCTTCTTTATGCACACCAAGTAAATTGTCCAATTTGCAGAGTATAGAAAAAGATAAGGGTGACTGAGAGTTACCAATTAAACAATTTCATGCAGTAACATTTCGAACAAGTCAGTAGCAATTCGAGTCCTGTTTAATAAGGTGACAGAGAAGTTTATATAAGAATGAATAATGGCGAAAAACTTATGCATCTCCTTTTTGCTTTCTTGTCCTAATTTATGATTATTCTTTTACAGAGTCACCACTGGTTACAGAATGGAGTTACATGTATATAAATTATTATCAGTCATAAGCCTTTTGACAAAGATGTCTTGTGCTCAGCATCCATTTGCCTTAATGCAATTAATTAACTAATTAATTAATAACTGGGGAGCAGGGATGGCAAAGTGGTGAGAGCACTCGCCTCCCACCAATGTGGCCCGGGGTTTGATTCCCAGATCCGGCATCATATGTGAGTTGAGTTTGCTGGTTCTCTACTCTGCTCCACGAGGTTTTTCTCCAGGTACACCAGTTTTCCCCTCTCCTCAAAAACCAATATGATTTGAGACTAAGTAGACTTTGACAGCATATTAAATCGGCTGATTTCATTAGTTTTTAATTATATTTACTATTACTATTATTTGTTATTAACAATTGTCGTATTACATGTACTATCAATTATTGTAAAGCGCATTTGATCATTTTGCCATGCAGAAAATGAGCTATAGATATGAATAAAAATAAAAATAAAAATAAAAATGACACTAATAGTAATATAATAATAATGATAAGAATGATAATAATAATAATAATAATTAATAATAATAATAATAATAGTAATTATTATTATTATTATTATTATTATTATTATTTGATTTGTATTAATCTGATTTGATTTCATTTGTGCACGACTCCAAAAGCTCTTCAGTCTTAAACATTATCATGTGAAAATAAAGTTCTACTATTATTACTATTATTAAGAGAGCTTTATATTCATAAAAAGTGAGTAACCCTAGCAGAGAACAAAAGTGAAAAAACTTTCTACTGACCGGTTTTAGACCCGGTAAAAACAGACCTGCAAGTTTATTGAATGGCTTCACAGAACGTAAGTCCAAACAAACATTCAACAGGACAAACAAGCAATGCCTTATTGGTATGCGCTTTATAAAAGGATTCAAATGAGAAGGGTTTTACCAGTTTTTAAAGCACGTAACGTTTTATTGGTGACCTGACAAGCTGTTTTACCCAAGAAATGTTAATGGGTCTTTGAATGCTACATTGATATTAAATGAGTAATTTAGCAAATTATTAAATAATAATTAAAAGTAATTATTTTTTTATTAATACCTTTGTGGCAAATGGAGGCTTGGTTAGCTGCCAGGCCAATGCCAAGAAGGTATAAATTGCCCCAGAGCATGCCCTACCCCCATTCTAGCCAGGCCACATGTCCCATCACACTGTTGCATTTAATTTATTACAGTAACAGGAGGAGCTCTTGATGCTACATTATGCAGTAATGTAAATCATGTTCATCTTTGAAATCAATTTTCAAGTATCCAGCATAACTCAGTTGGTGTATCTTGCAAGATACACTATTAAACAGCATTATCTCCCATAACCTATCTAAGTTACATGACTTGTAAGGAATCAATATTACAGGTAATCAAAAGTGGTTGCCACTCCTAATGAATGACTATACATGCAATCTGTACCCTCACTTTTTGAAAACTATAACAAAGAATTAAATATACTAGAACACGTACACCTAATTGCAAGACATGCATGTACAAACAACAAGTAGAGTGGTAGAATGATACACAGTTGTACATGTACAGTAGATTATAGATTAATAATTTTGCTTATAGAGTAGTATTTTTAAAAGCAGTATACATGATTGTATGCAATGTTTAGAACCAATTAAATATGTGTATCCTCGACTTGCAACCAGGTTACTAACAAATTTGTGGAGACAAAGATGACAATGATATTATTATCAATTTGAAAACCTTTTCATCAATGATATTATGATAAGAAGCTATAAACAAAGGCCTATTGTTTTGGGTTCCCACACATACAAAATATTATAGGGCACAATGACCTAATAATTTATTCAAGTCAAGGAAAGTAACTGTAGAATTATAGAATATTATTTGCTTGGAAACACAGCAGGAGTTTTATGTTTTCTGGCGGGGTTTTCCAAGTGTGCTATCTTAGAGTGTAATTTAATTATTAGTGTGTCACCGTGAGTCACATGCATTGCAACTTCATCATGTGTTTGGAAGCCCAGAAAGTGCAAAATTAATGCACTGCTACATACCCCTCGACTATAAATCTCACTGCGACCTTGCCTTGGCGGCTAGATTGGTCATTCGTCACCGACTTTCAATGGATGAAGACATTGTTTTGTTTGTGTTGCCCTCTGCCTCCCCTTTGCCATCCAAGTCACGGCCTTTAGGCAATTCCAAGTACATGTAGTATTGCATGGTGCTTTTCTTGCCATTCACCTTTACTTGGCCAAGCAATGTTATCTACATGTATCTTGTACTATTCAGAGTTGCACAATTCAATTAAATGTTACCTTCTTTAGGAAAACATGTCTTATCGAAAACAGCGTTTTTGGGGTGTTTGAAATGCCTCACAAATGGGGTTTGACAGGGTTTCAAACGCTCCCCAAACTCTTTTCAAACGCTTTGCAAACCCTTCGCAAACGCTTGGAAAGCATTTCAAACACTTTTCAAACCCTTTGCAAACGCTTGTCAAACGGTTTGCAAAGCATTTCAAACGCTTCTCAAACCCTTTTCAAATGCTTCACAAACCCTTTGCAAACGTTTCTCTTGAGAGCCGGCAGAACCAGTCCACAAGGAATAAAACACGCTTAGCAATGATTAGTTTTTAATACCTTACGGTAAGCAATGAACTGTTCTTTTAACATAAGTAGTATGGTAAAAAGATTTATATGTATATATAGTTATTCAGTACCATGGGAAAGTGCAGAAAATGTATTTAGAATGCACGAGCGTGTGATGTCAATTAATTTTGTGTTTTGGTCGCATTTGTTTGCGATTTATTAGCCGATTCGACGTGAATGAAAACTTCTCGGTCATACAAGCAAATGTTCACCGTAGTTTTCTTGCAGACACAAAGTGAAAGGTGAAAGATGAATTTTAAATCTTACATCCTAAACATTATTTGAGCATTTGGGGCCTTGCCTTTAGCCTTTTTACTCCTGTGAGCAATGAAGCCCAGTAAACAAGCACAGGTAACGCAGCCTTAAAGAGTTACAGGCAGTGAAATCGACCCAATGGAAAACAAAAACAAAAAAAATAGTTGATGCATAAATTATTACATGATTGTATAAATACTTACAGTACACTGTGACATTAATTGTCTTTGCGGGTCCATCACCAAAGGTATTAAATGGAACGCACTTGTAGGTCACCTGCCTTACTCTGCTTTTAACAGATGTCAGAAAAGTGCCACTGCTTTGTCCATCTGTAATATTCACCAAATTTTCCTGACCTCTGTACAATCTATATTTCGCAGCCGGGTTTGCATTAGCACTGCATGTGAGGTTAAAGATATTGTTCAAGTCAACTGTGTCGTTGCTCAAATTTGTTGAGAACACCGTGTTTATGGGACTGTAGCCTATAATAAAATATAGAACAAGATAATTGTCAAGATACTGCATGCGAGTCCAATGTAATTATATGGCTGTCATAATTATCTCAAAAATTATATCAAGAGTCTTGTTTCAAACTGTTGGCGGACAGGTCAAATGGTCACATCCTGCACTGTGATTGACTTTGATGGTTTTCATGTACAGCTGATCACCGACTGTATGTCCATGAGTCACTGATCACGTGCGAGTTGCTATGCTTGCGCCGGGCAGACGGAATTAATGCCAAAGTTATATTCTCATAAATGCCTCCCAGGGTCAACAGTTTTAACTCGATTCGAGTGAATTTTTTGACTTATAATCGTGCCTTCAAGGGTAGAATACTGAATTTAAAAGTTTCTGTTAACATTATAACTGTTATAGAATCAAAAGGTCTAGATGGCAGCAACAATATAGATAGTCATATAAACATAACAACTTTCTTTAATTTTCCAGACATGTTTTCACGGTACATCCACCATCTTCAGTGTTACATATTTTGAAATCGCTGCTGAATTTAAAGCGCGCGTGATCTAAGAGAAACGAAAAGGGCGATGGGGACGAGAATGGATCTTACAAAGTTCGTTACATTGCGTTGCCAATATTGCGTACTAAAATAAAACAAAACCAAAAATTTAAATGAGTGACGCTTAGTTCTTTACAGGGAGAGAGTCAGGTTAATGTGTTTCACCTGCTGGGTGAGATCGGACTTCTCTCATTTTATAAACATGGATTCCTTAAGATTCACTTGGTACTTAGTAGTTGCAGAGTCCATGATCTCGAGGCAATCCGGTGTGCAAGATGCTCTACAAAACTCTGAACTCTGCAGATGTTTAAAAACGTTTGAAGACCTGTCTGAAAGTAAGTGCTCACGCACTCCTGTGGGGAAGTGTCGGCTGGTTTCACCAACATAACAGGCATTACAAAAACTAAGAACTAAGAACTAAGTGTCACTCATTTAAATTTTGGTTTTGCTTTGTTTTATTTTAGTACGCAATACTGACAACGCAATGTAACGAACTTTGTAAGATCGCACGCGCTTTCAATTCAACGGTGATTTCAAAAATTTAATATGTAACACTGAAGATGGCAGATGTACCGTCGAAACATGTCTGGAAAAATTAAAGAAAGTTGTTATGTTTATACGACTGTTAGAATCCAACACAAATCAACACGGCAGACAATAGGCGCCTGCTTTTTTGTTACTACATGTAAGAAAAAATTAATTAGTATATTAATGTAGGGCAAGTTGAGTTTTAGCTGAGAAAATACATGGTGGGGAAGGCGTCACCTACTCCAAATATTTTCAGTGTTATGAAAAGTGATGTTAACGTTATTAAGCCGTATGGATTACGCAACTTTCTTTAACTGCTCAAAATAATTTTCTTCAGCCGTTCATCCATGCGACCTCATCCGCGCAAAAATTTTGTGCTGCCGTTCATCCGTGCGATCTCATCCATGCAAAAATTTTCTGATGCCGTTCAGCCGTTCAAAGTATCAGTGTTTACCCTGTTGTCAATCCGTGTCTCATCCGTTTGCATACCAAGCATTCAGCCACACGCACAGATATTTTAAGGAATGTTTTCGCGAGAGAGGTCACCAATGTAAGTAGAATTTCTCACAGATAACAACCACTTTATATCCAGGGTCCTTGGGATTGTCCTCTTAACAGTCAGGCCCGGGTTGCTCGAAGCATGGTTAGCGCTAACCAGCGTTAAATACCATGGAAACCTATGGGTTTTGATACCTCTTAACCACTGGTTAGCGCTAACCACAGTTCTAGCAACCGGCCCCAGGTAGTTACATGTACTCAAAATGATTAATAAATTTAAAGGAATTCCCTTGATCTCATATTAATTTCGCAAATTGAGAGGTAGAGTTATAGATTTGAGAGCTGTTTTATGAGGATGTCAGAAACAATTCCCCATTCAGTAGAATTAACACAGAAGCGTCTTTCAAGGATGGTGCCTACTATTGTTAATGCCTATACGGTCTGCGCATCTCCAGATACTTGGATTTCCTATCGGTGATGCTTACTAATACAGGGATATTTTTGCGCAGTTTAAAACTATGCGGAGAAAGTAGATCTTAGTAAGTACTCTTGGTATCCAAAAAGAAAATTGGGTGTAACCATGCATTTTTGAGAGATAACAAGAGGCTCTAAGTAGCCTACATGTATACTGTACTCATGCGCTGCCAGGTTATTCGTACTTTTGTTGACAGTTTAATAATAATAATATAATAATAATAATAATAACTTTATTGTACACCACAAAAAAGGTATATAGGTGTTACAAGAATCTATTTGAGAGAAGTTGCTCTTCAAGTTTATTATGTGAGTTCATTGACCTATACTTTTCATCTTTATTTGAAAGTCTTTTTTTCTATGGGTCCATGGACCTGTACTTTTCAAAACAATTTGAAGGAAGTTCTTATTTTTTCTCTGGGTCTATTGGGCTGTAAATTTCTCTCCTCTTTCCTCCAGTTTGCTGCAATTTCTGAAGTAGATTAATGCTTTCTCCTCATAGTTTGTTTCAAAACAGTTAAATTTACTTTGAATAATAGAACAAAAGAGATCAATAACAGCATCTACATTTGACAATACTTTTGTTACAATTTGGGTTCAGAACTATTGTATACAAAAACGTGGTAACTCCTGTTTTGCTCTGCATACCACTGGAAAACACAACTAATGCAGTAGCTAGAAATTCACATCAAAAAGCCTGTTTTAAGCTGTTGTTTACTGGGAACCACATTACAAGATAAATTTCCCTGACATCGTTTGCTCTATGAATAACTTTTACATGGCCAGCGGCCTACGTCTAATTTCTTTAGAAAATCAGAAATAAAAACATATTTTGCTGGAGTAACATTTCTGATAAATTGCTCTTCCATTCTCAATGATACTATCAACTGTTTGAGAGGTGCAATAGTTACAAGACTTTTGAGGTGGAAAAACAAACAGAATAAAATGACACAGCAGAACATTCTTTGCAAGAACAAAGATAAACATCATTTAAGTGCTCCTAGGGTCTAAAATTTTGGTTTCGAACATATAATGAATGAACAATGCTTCCACTGTTGCTTAATTTACATTTTACAAAGATCTATTAGTATCGCTTTTACATTCCTGAGTTAATTCGACTCGCAAATGACAGTATACATGTAGGCTACTTTTAATGTAGCTTAAGTTATATATGCATGATAATTATCCATGTGCAAAGAATGAAAGGCAGCTAGCTACCATTGATATAACATAAGGAAAGTCTAAAATTATAGGAAGTGCACTATTTAGCAAACCACTATAACTATCACCAGAATACCATAAGGGTTGAAACGTGTAACACGCGTTCACAGCTTCCGAATATTCAGTGCGAACTGATTGGTTGAACGTTTCAGTGCTAAGTACCATATTTGGAAACCTCTCGCTCTTGTTGTTCCAAATATGGTACTTAGCAAATTGGAATATTCAGAAGCTTGTTTCCCAGCACACAAAGCCGTTACACGTTTCAACCCTTATGGGTTTCTGCTATCACTGTATGTCAACTGATAATTAATGTAGCTTAAGTTATAACCATAACAGGCAAATCTGTCAAAAATAGGAGTCCCTGTTTGCATGATTGTGACAAAGCTGAATACAAATTATTCCCAATGTTTATAATTTGAACCAAGTCAGCTAAAGAGGTAATTGGATTCCTGAAATTTTAAACAAGTGCCGACAAAGACATTGCCACAAGTTGTGTGCCTGCATATGCCGCATCAAATACTTCAACATTACCTTGACTGTATAGTGCGGCAATAGTTTTAGTTGGATCAACAATTCCTGGACCTGGGTTGTTTGTACGTCATTTGCGAGTCAAATTTACTCAGGAATGTAAAAGCGATACTAATAGATCTTTGTAAAGCCACAGATGATTAATTTCAATTGTTACATTTCATAAATGTGAACCAAACTTTTCAATACCGGCAAATAAATGGCCTCTAAGAAAAACAAAAGTAAAACAGAAAACCTGAATTTCCCCTTGAAGCATCCTCTAAATTCCTTTGCCAGCAGCATATCAACGACTAGTCTGTATTGTTGAAAGAATTCCCCATTTTGACTTCGTGGCATGCCCATACTGACAATAACAGTAGTTCTGAGAACAGTTCAGATTGCTAAAAGTCGGATCAGTTTTTCTCAGGTATTCTCACTAGGAGCTGAGATGACCGGCATGCTGATGGAGATCAGTTTGAATGACCTTTATGTCGATCCCCGCTCTCGTGCAAAGTGTTTATTTGTAAAACAAATTAGAAAAAATATATATAATTTGGCTTTAATGTCAACAACTTACCTTTGGCTCCACAATCGCAAAAGATTTATTCTAACAGCTCGATCTGTACAACAAGGGTCGTACGACCGCGACTACAATCACAAAGTTTGAACAGTCAAGATGCAATGATTCGGGCGCGACCATGCACATTCACGAGAAAATGACACATCTTAAGGGCTAGACTTTCACAAGTCCTTCGTCTCGTGTAGATTCGCGTCCGAAAAATCACGCTTCGCTAGCCAACACATTTTCTCCCAGGATTCTCGTGAGGTGGAATTGTGGCAAGTCTACTTAAGGGCTTGAAACATGAGAGGGATGGTTGATTACTTCAAACACGCACTTGTCTTTTGTCATGCAAAATGGACTGATATTCCAAGCATACATACATTTTAAGACTAATACTTCTTTTCAAGTCTTTCTATTAATTTTTCTGACTCAACCATACATTTTTCATACATGCTTTATTTAAGGTATCATAAACAAATAAATACAAGTAATACCCTAAAAAGGAAGTTTAAGAGGTTAACCCTATGTAAATAAACTTCCAAAATAAAAATCAAAAATATATATATATGTTCACAAGTGGAACCTAAGAAATACACATGTATGATTTAAGAGCTATTTTAAAACGTCTCAAATTTCCTACCTCAACAACATTGGCAGGCAGGTCATTCCATTCGCGAATAATTTTAACGAAGAATGAATATTTATAACAATTACAGTTCGCCGATTTAACTTGTAGTTTGTAGTTATGATTGGACCTGGTACGTTTTGAAGCGAACTCAAAAAAGTCACGAAAACAAAGACTATTCAATCCAAATACAAGTTTATAGCCTTCAAAAACAGACTCTTATAGTCTTCTGTCAGTCAACTGCGACCAACGCAACAGTTTACAGCGATCTTCATATGACATCTCTCCCCTTCGCTGGCCTAAGGCCAATCGAGAAGCTCTTCTCTGAACTTTTTCTAAGAGAACAATATTCTTAACCAAGTAAGGGCACCATGCAGGGGAAGCGTACTCGAGGATTGGTCTCACAAGAGCCTTATACATTGTGGAAAAGATTTCTTTGTTTACAGAACCGATTGTTCGCTTGATTAGACCGAGAACTTTATTGGCCTTATTGACCACCTCGACAACGTGTAAAGTCCACGAGAGATCATGGGAGATTGTGATGCCGAGGTCTTTTACAGTACTCACTGAGCTGAGACGTTCTCCACGCGGTACGAGGGAGTAATTTGGAACAGATTTATCACGATTATGTGTCACTCGCATAATTTCACATTTGTTCGCGTTGAAGTTTAACTGCCAGGTCTCAGACCAACTCTTAAGGTGGAATAAGTCGGACTGAAGAATGACTGTGTCTCTAGCTATGTCAGAGATCTCTCTATAAACCTTGGTATCATCCGCATACAGTTTAACCGTTGATAAAATTTTCAGCAGCTATTAAGTGTATTGAATAATCCCCTAACCCCCGCCCCACGTAAAGTTACAGTCATGTAAATGTATGCAAGCATAAATTTCCATGCACTAATGTCACACGAAAAACAAGAAACGGAGGGCATTTAATACCTCATGCGCTTACTGCGCATGAGTAATTAAGCTTCAATTTGAGAAAGAACGCCACACATTGCTTTGTATTTTAAAGATTTTTACAAATATTATTCATGAATTATGTTTAAAAAATGCGTGGTTACCCGCAATTTTCTTTTTGGTTTTCAATAACACTTGTTAAGATCTACATTTCCTGCATAATCACACACCGGGGCAAAAATATCTTTAATTAGTGGGCACCGTCCTTAAGTAGCTCAAAATCACAGGAATCGCAAGTCAAATTAAATAATCCCTTTACGCTTGTCTTCTTGACACTCTGGACTCTTTATTCCTCTACAGTAACTGCTAGTAGAAAGTGTGCAAACAAAGATAAATCTGATGAAAGTTAATTTATATACATGTATATGAACACAACCAAAACTGGCCCCTTGTTATAGTGCTTACAGTACATACATGTACATACACTAGCTAGTTGCATGAACGAAAACTACAGTGCCTGCAAGTGAAATAAACGGATTCAACTGACTTGCATTAGCTGAAATAATTTAGAATATCAGAGTCTGGATGTTAATGAAGGCACAATAGGGTCCAAAGATAGTCATGGTGGGTACAAGTGGGCCAAATAGTGAAGCACTGACAAGGTGGGACTGCTCTCCATGTGTAATGCTGAGTGTTAAACTACTGCTCACCCTGGGGGATGCAGTCCAATTTTAAAGCTCAATTTGAAAATCAGTGCAGTTGACACTTACATTCAACAGCAATAAAGACATCAGAGGATACAGAATTTCCAGTTAGCGTCAGGATGGTACGTTTCATTAAACCAATTATTTATGAAAGCCTTGTTGGCGAAGGTGTCGCTTATCGTATACTGGTTTATGGCAAGAGGTTTTAGTTTGTCATCTAACCATTTGGCGAGGGCATACCGGTAATTATTATTGTAGCTCTGTGTAGCTGACAGAATAGGTCTAGCTCTTTCTTGTGTGTTTTAGGCAAACCATAAAGGTGGGCTAGCCTGGAACCTGACGGACGGAAAGATTCTACAAATGCAGTGGGTAGAATTCGTCGAACAAGATTCCAGCTCCTTCTTCTTTTGTAGCAGGGGGTGATAGTGTTTCGGTCGTCTACCTCTACGCTTTGGTCTATCCGGCTCAACCATCCTAAATTTGGTGACATGGTTTATGGATGCGTCAACAAGTATCTGCCTTTCGGCAAAATAATTTGGTCGGTCAGGTTCCAGGCTAGCCCACCACATGTTTACCCTCCTGCAAACTCTCAAAAAATTACAATAATACTCCAAACATTAATTTGTAATATTCTTAGTTTTGCGACTTCTTTTTTCAGCTTCTTTTTGTCATTTCGTTTTCATGTAATAGAGATTTGTCATGTTTTGTTATGTTACCCGCATTGTTGATTGCTTTCTGTCATGCTTGAACTTTTTTGGGTAATCTGTGAGTTAATAGTGGAGCTCATGCACGCGAAGCGGGCCAGCAAAGCACCATGGGTGCATTTTTTGGGAAATCTATTACGCAATGAATTTTGGTTATGATGTCAGCATACGCCCGCCCGCCCGTACAGACTGTTGAGGTGGAGGTGGGGGCACAGGTCAGCCCCTTGGGACGGGAGTGTTCGGGCAATTTTCCTTGGCGGGAAATCGCCAATGCAGAACACCGTAAAGCTGAGAAATCGAGCGAGAGACAAAACACTAATTTGCAACGGCTACATGTAGCTTTCAGATTATGTTTTCCTTCTGAATGCATTTCTCACTGCCTCATATGTTTTTTTAAAACTCGCCAAAAAAACGAAGAAGGCCTGAAACGTTTGCAATCCCGTGTTGAAAGAGAACAACTTAAGTGACAGCGAGACTTAAATGTACCGATCTCCGCAGCTGCAATGATGATGAAGATGATGGAAGCTGTGATAATGCTGCTGATGACGATCATGATCATGAGTCATCTGATGTTGATAATGTTGATGACGATCATGACGACGATGATGATGAAGAGGACGAGGAGGAAGAGGAGGAAGGCGAGGGAGATGAATGGGGTACCTTTTATCCTTGTCCGGAAGTTGTGAAAAAATTACATTTGGCTGAATTGACTAGTGGAAAGCTGTGGAAAGTAAGCGGTGCAAAATATGCCACAAGGCATTTCACGAAAAAAGGCTTGTTAATTATAATTTGCATGTTATAATGGACATGAGATCAGATTTATCATTGTTATGTTACAGGGTTGTCTAAGTTAATTAGTTACACTTCAATAGAATAGTATACTATTGGGACCATCTGTCAACACAAACAATAATTACAAGGTTTTCACGTTAGCGTGGTCATGTGATCCATTCTATTACTGTTACATGTCAGATACACTCCAATTAAAAGTATGAGAATTTTTGTCGAAGATTCGTCACCACTGACGATGGTTACAAAGCATTTGAAGGTCAACCCACGTTTCCATGTTGGACTCTGGGGGTCACACTTATAACTACCCATAAAAGCTGTCGGCACAAGCTACAAAATTGCCGACAACATTTGGCATGTTCCTTAGGGTCCCCTTAATACATCTATAAAGGCAGCTTGCTTTCACCACGAAATTCCCACAGGACTTTATGTTGCAACATTATGATCCCTGACTAGACCTAAGTTACTCACCATTGACAATAATAGACACAGTTGTGCTCATTGCTGTCCCAACACTGTTGTTAGCCACACAGTTATAGCTGAATACTCCACTAACTGTCATGTTTTTGTTCCAAACTCCAGTACCGCTAATGCCATATATCAAAACATTATTCTCATAAAGCTGATAATTTAGTTCCATTGGGTTTGAAGTTTCAACTGAGCAATTGAAAGAGATGGTTGTTCCACTACAGACTACGTCTTCACTAACATGTAACTGGATTCCCTCTGGTGGGTCTATGATAAAGACCAAAAAAATGTTAGTACAGTTCTCTGACTACATGTACAAATACACAACTCAAAATATCATAATTAAAGGGGCACTGTCACGGTCGCACATGCGCCACGGTTTTTAATCTAAACTTGAAGAAAACATTAGTAGAATGTTTTCAAGTTTGGAAAGGTCCAGATGATATGGGGGCCACTGTTGCATGCACAATTCGTGGTTCAGTCTCCTCAAGAAAGCAAAGAAGAGCAGCCAAAATATCAATACAGCCTCTACAATGAAGAGAAACCTTTAAAGACGTGAATTCATGAGAACTTTGACATATGGTGTAATTGAAGTGTAAGCCGTTTATATATCAACAAGGATCGAACTTCATCCCTTTAGCGGCTCATTCCTGGCTTGTCAATTAAAATGTCAGAGACCACCACATCATTGTTTCCTGATAAACATTTACTATCTTCGCTCTAAAATGTAGATTTGAATATGTTGAAGAAAAAGCTGCCTTTACATGAGAGGAACTGCACTGGTTGTGTTTGTTTGTCGCACAAATTATAAAACCGAAAGCGGTGAGTAAAACATGGTTTTCGACTTCAAAGTCATTTCTTGTAAATTAACTCACTCTCTTTCATCTTTGAAATGGCATGTTAACCTTGATTATTATACATTGTAGTCACCATCTGTCTTCTCATTGGCTAAAAGCCTACAGTTAATTCTGGGAAACAGCACAACCTACAGATTAGTGAATAAACGCAATGCATGATTTCCAAGAGCAATGTTTGAAAATAAACTGTGATTGCTGCGATAATGCGTTTGTCGTTATTTTCTTCAAAACAATGTATAATAAAACAATAATTATTAGATTCGGTTTTTGTGATATCCGGAATAATCAAGGTCTTGGTTAGTGTTATCAGCCGAAGCCGAAGGCTGAGGCTGATAACACTTACCTCGACCTTGATTATTCCGGATATCACAAAAACCTCATCCAATAATTGTTTATAATATGGTTGGTCACTGAGAAAAAATATACTTTTGTGAGCCCTTGTACGGCTGACAGTTTCCGGTCACACCACTGAATTCACTGGATTCATGGAATGATATTTCTGTTCGCTTTTACATGGACTCAAAATCATCGATAATAGATAAATGTGCATTTTGTTGCTTTTTGGAAGCCTTATTGAGACTGCAAAGCAAAAAATTAAAAGTCTGTTAAAATCTCTGGGTTTGATGAGAAATACTGCGCATGTCGTCGCATGACAGTGTCCCTTTAAATGGTCAACAATTCAATCAGTCCATGTGAGTTTATAAGTCCTGAGAAGGACTGTTTATGATGACATTGGCTGACGTTTTGACAACCTGAGCCAAAGTTATCTTCAAATTAGTCACTCCTGGATTCAAACTATTTACAACAACTTAAAAAAATTAATAAGGGTTACCAAAGTTTGTTAAGTCCAATTTTCTTGCAAAGCTTATGTAAAGATTTGTCAAGATTTTCTGTGGTGATTTTGTTTTTGTTTTTTGGTCATAACATTTTGGTCAGTGGTATCACTGTTTCAAGATCTTCAAAGATCTTCAAAGATCTTGAAAAACCTGCAAAAGATCTTAGCAAGATCCCTGAAGGATCCTATTAAGACCTTTACTTGACAATCACATAAAAGATCCTGAGGAAAATGATGAGGATCTTAAAAGGATCCTGAAGAGATTACAAAGATCTTACAAAGATCTTATCAAAGATCATCCTTAAGGACTTTGCATAGATCACTATCCTTGGTTTTCATTCATGTGATGAGACGGCCATGTTGGTGTACTTTATAAGCAATAGACCACAAGTTTCTACGGTTTATAGGCTGATAAACCACGCAGGGTGTTGTTAGAACACAAGAAGAATTCGTAAATCACAAGTCGCAGGCGAGTTATGTTCTTCCAACATTCCATGTGGTTTATCATGCCTATAAACCATAGAAACTTGTGATCTATTGCTTTTTAATATATAATAGTTCAGAAGATGAGCGAAATTTCCATGAGTTTACTGACACAATAAACCATAGCTGATTGACCAATCAGAGCGCGCGCATTGATTTGGTTATTATGTAAAAAACAACAGAAAATGCAGGTTCCACAAGTTTTGCATAATAATAGAGTCAAATTCCCAAAAGACATTTTACAGCCATTGTTCTGTACACCAACATGGCCGCTGTGACGTCAGATGAACACCCCCAAGACGATCTTGGGAAAATCATTTGTCAAGATCTTGATATTGGTCTTTATATAAGATCCTTGATGACATTCACAAGATCTTTTAAGGATCTTAATTGGATCTTAAGGCAGGACCCTATACCTAAGATCTTATCCAAGATCCTCAACAATCCTAAAGGATTTCTCACAGATCTTGAAAAGATGAGCTTAAGATCATTGGGCCAAATCTTGTTGAAGATCAGTAAGGATATTCTTAAGATCTTTTAAAGAACTACTTCAAACTTAAGGTAAGCAAAGACTTTAAAGAATCATCAAAGATTGGTCATAGATTTTGACAAGATACCTATCAAGATCTTGACGTACAGTGATATTGAATGATCTACATTTATGAGGATATCCAAAAGATCTTTCAAGGATCTGACATAATATAATTTTATAAGCTTGTAACATGCAGGTGAGATACTTGCTGATTTTGAGACAATAAATTTTTTATTGACACTTTTGTGCGGCTCTTGTGTATAAATATTAAAAAGATCATAAGTAAATTCCATTTCATCTGTTTTACCTGAAACATAACAAGGTTTGCTCGTATTGAATGCCTGAATGTGAAATCATCCAAGTATAAACTCGATCCCTGTTCAAATTATTTGCCACTAATACATTGAGCAAGCAGTTATCCCTTATAGGCTCCCAAATTTAAAAATAAAATCATGCTACATGCACGGATCAGTGAAAAAGGAAGCTTTTATTCTGATGTTCATAGATCGTGGGAAATGTCACCAATGGATTAGTTTAGATTAGTTTACCAGTTTCAGCACTAGGACTCCTTCAATTTAACTTATTAATTTTTGTCTGTTTTGCTGTTTTGTGGTCTCATCGATCAGCAGTCCATTCAGAAGATTACACCAAGCCGACCACATTGCTGAATGAAAGGCCCAACCACAACTCCACGAACTACATGCCCTACTCTTTTCGACTAATGTGTGGGATCTTTAATGACCAACAGATTTTATGAACATTGAAGGGTTGGAGTCGGGCCTACCGTTTATAGTCCTTATCCGTGAAGACTTGAAAGTCTAACCATTTTGCAGATGTAATTACAAATTAAGACAGCACTTCCTCCTTGGTTATTTTACGACCCTGAGTGTTGCTCTGGCAATAGTCGAACTCACGACCTCTCGCATGCATATGGCAGCCCGGTGCTCAACCTACTGAGCCACCGGTGTGCTATAATTAAAGCCGTATTCCAAAAGCAACACAAAACATTGGACTCTTTGAAATATCAAAGTCTCTAGCTTTTGAAGCAAGTGAAGACCAGTGAGTATCTTTTAACATTCCATTGACGGTTAATTTGATAAGTCCTCTATAAACCTTGCACATTTTTTCTTTAATAATTAAGCTGGACTAAAGTGTGCCGACCAATTCACATATCTTAATGAATTAAAGTTAGAGATGTAGAGATGTACATGAATAATTTATCCTCCGCCATCTTAGAATATAATAATTATAAAAGACAGGTGAAGGGAAATTTAGTGAGCTGCTTCCGTTTTGGGCAGCAGTTAACAGATTTCGGCCGTTTTATTCAAGTTTGAATCAAGCTAATCAAGCACAATATTTGCTGGTGATTTTCAGTTGTTTTGCTCTTTAAATGCCGATTCAAAACAAGGAAACGCTTACAACATCTCAAGTAAAAAGGTAATTAAGTGTTCATTATAAGCAGATAATTGTTCTTAAAAATGACGACTTAGAATTCATACTTTTTCATACTGTACTTCCAAGTCTCAATTTGTCACCCAAGGATAATTTGGCTTACTTGCTATAACCCTGAAGGAAAAAAAGAAAGTTATGAAGAAGAAGTTAAGAAAAGGTAAGTCTTTAACAAGACTAATGAAGCTTTAAATCAAAAGGTGAAGCAAATGATAAAATGTTAAAAGATCATGCTCACAAATGATTGACAATTAAGGGATTCCTTCTCTGTAAATATTCAACTAATGCCTGAGCAAAAGTAATGATCATTTCCCTTTTTAACCCATTCACCCCTAAACCGGCCATACTTTATAGTATTTTACTCTGTCTAATGCAACACGATTGTACTCGCTCGTACATGTAAATGGGGACCCCCTGTAGTCAATGGGTTAATTTAATCACTCAATGAAAAACTGTCCCATTAATGAACTAAGAGAGCCAACTTTACAGAAATCCGCTTTTCACACACTGTAATCAAAGAGAAATGATATGATTTCAAAAATCATGACTTGTATCATAAAATATATATTTTTATTTTGGTTCTTACAGAAGAGTAAAAGGCACAACCGGAAGAAATTCTTTGATGGGGTCAACCATCAGAATAACCAATTGACAGCTGTAGTCTGCTTCCTCATCCATTTATGGTTCGATTTATGAAAGATTATCTCTTTGTAGACTTGTAATAGTCCTGTATCTTATTTGAAACTTATGAAAGTATTTATGAAAAAAAAAACAAAGAAAAAAATTGCAATTATCAATACTTCCATCTTTTTAATTCATTCAAATTTCTTAACTTGCAATTAAAATCTTGAAGAAATTTGACATTTAAGAATGCCTGATTAACCTCTAATTTGTAATCAGCAAGGAATCCATTGTTACTTCAGTGATCAAGCCAAAAATAATGTTTAACCTCCTTCTAAAACGAATTCACCAGCACAAGGGGAAAATGTAATCTACAGCAACTGTGACATGGCATCATGTAAAACACACAGAAGAGGAGAATGTCCTATGACAATAAACACTGCTTTTCCTGTACGTTCTTTCAGCCATTTCTACATACATAATAATCTGTACAAACATGTCTGGTCATGAGTCCTTGATGCACCTACCTCCACGATGCCACTTTTACAATTAAATAATTGATTAAACACAGGGATGGAGACTTTCAACCAGATCAGCAAGATGGCCATGCAAACAGATTGTACAATGTATTTATAAATGTAAATTGAAATAAGTGAGCTTTTACATTATACACAAGTACCGTAAACACTCATGTACAGTGTATAAGCCGCACTCGTGTATAAACCACACCCCCAACTTTCAAGCATGATGATTTTTGGAAAAAAATATGAACTCCATCTAATGTTGTGTATTTGCAGTGACATTAATAGGTTAATCAA
>NC_090895.1:5630541-5668041 GCF_036669925.1 Montipora capricornis | reverse complement strand
CTAAGTCAGTTCCATTTGCACACTGTCCATTACTAGTATTGATCCAACACACAGTTGGTCGGGGGATACCAGATACTTGACATGACAAATTCAAATTTCCTCCTTCAGTGATTACCTCATTGGAAATTGGCATAATGAAAGAAGGCACTGAAAGAACAGCAAAAATCATCCATTTTCAGTTATAATATTATTATGTAGGGGAATGCTTCAATGTCACCATAATTCAGGTAGAAGTGGAAGAATCATGTTGGACATGTACTGTATGTAACTTGTACATCACCACCATCATATTTTTAAACCCAGTACTACAAGTATACTGTATACTCAGTAATAAGACAAGTGTATATGCATTAGATTTGCAAACAATATAGACTGCACACGTACATTTAATACATCAGCCAAGGAGATTTTTGCAATAAAATATTATTATTATAATATTATTATTATTGTTATCATTATTTTTTATTATTACTATTATTATTATATATTATTATTATTACTATTACTATTACTATCACTTGTAATCCTTGGCTTGCTTGTTTAGTCTCTGAAGCACCGGGTTTACTTCATTGACAGAACCTTCTCAAGATGCAACCTGATCCCGTAAGAGTAATTTTTTGGAGCTCATCAATGCTGACTGTTATTATTACTATTATTATTATTATTATTATTTTCTTATTATTATTTTTTTTATTATTAGTGGAGCTCCGCGAGCGCACGCGCGGAGCACCATAGGTAAGAGAATATGGTAACCCATCGATGTGAGAAAATTTGGTTTTATAGCCATGACGTCATGAACGTCCGTATGTACGTACGTCTGCCCCTTCATGTATGCCTATGTGATCAGTACACGTAACCATATCACGGGCTCAAGTTTAGAGCTCATCGAGGAGGCAATACTCCATTTGACACTGCAGCTAGTTTACAGCATACATCTAGCACATGGGCATTTTGTTTGAGCATGCGCGAAGGGAATCGAATTATTCGAGTTCAGCGCCATTGTTATTTTGAACGCACTGCCCGTGGGTTTTTAAACGGGCGATCTACACTTTGAAAAATATTTTTTCAACAGAGATGAATGATTTTAATAAAATTACACATTTTTATTTCACTATGGATATTCTTCGAGTTTGTTGGGAGTTCGGATGAGAATATTTTAATGATCAAATTGCGAACAAAACGAGATAAAGGCCCAAAGAAGTGGAGTTTGGCATTTGATTTACCGAAGTTCAAGATGTTCACACGAGAAGACAAATGATGCAGGTTAGTTTGAAGATGTTGAAGCTTTATTGTAATGAATCATAGGGCTGCATATTGACACGATCCTCAGATACACCACCCTTTATGAGATGGAAAGTTTGAATTTGAGCTGATTTTGCTTCAACTTTGAAGTAAGTTTTCATCATAATTCCGCCGGCCCCCAAGCTTTAAATTACTTCAAATAACATTGCGTCTTCTTCCTCTTTGCCGCCGCCAATGGGACTCCAGGCTTTAAAAAATGCGCTGTTTGTAGGATTACAATGTTATTACAACAGCTTTTGGCAAATTTTTATTTGGGAAGTTTTGATAGATTGTCCAAGTCGTGGATCACAAAAGTCTTCTGTCTTGCTGTTCTCCAAGTCTGTTGTGCAGAGCATTTATTTTCATAATGTAGCTGAAATTCTTGATATTTTAACACATTTCAAACAAGAATGCCCAATTGCAACAGAGCAAAAGAGAGAACAGTGAGGGGTAAACACGTAGGTTGGAATCAAAACTAACGCGGTAAAATGTCTGTCTAGTCTGCTTATGTGTGTTTGAAGAGCCCTTCGAATTATGCAACTTTCGCAAGATTACTGACTACGTGAGAGTTCCACACCAAAACAACTTGGTTTCCCCTTATTATTCGAAAGTACTTTGCTGTGACTTTTTGCCATAAACAGCCCAACCGTTTCTCGATCTTTTGACACCGTCTACACGTAAGGCAAGGAAGATAAACTACACAGATAACGACACGTACTCGAAACTTTTCGCCACGTAGACCGCCATTATTTTGGTTGGTTTCTGCTTATGGTGGGCCAGCGGATACGCTCATAAGAGATCTCACAGTCGCTCACGCGCAGACAGAATGCCCCTGTGCTCATACATCTTTGATAAACTCTTTGACCCTTTATACAAAAATTTGGTTTACCAACGGAGTTGATAGTGTAAATTGACCACCGTACAGAGATTCTAAAAGCTGACGTTTCGAGCGTTAGCCCTTCGTCAGAGCGAATCGAGGGATTATGGGTTACGTGTAGTTTTTATAGTAGAGTAGGAGCTATGCTATTGGTGGTAACATGGCAACGTGAAAAGTAGGAATATATTAGTTAAATGAAAAGCGTTCGTTAATACCGTGAGGATTAAGGGTACCGATTTGAAAGATGAATTTTTGTTCCAGATTCTTGCGGCTTTCCGTCGTACCTAGATGTAGGGAAAGGCCGCAGATAGCCATGTGTTTTTTGGAGTGGTTAGGCAGATTAAAATGGCGAGCGACTGGCTTAGATGCATCCTTGTCATTCTTCTCAACATCGCGAAGGTGTTCGCGGAATCGGTCACCTAGTCGTCTACCTGTCTCACCAATGTATAATTTATTGCATAACGTACAGGTTATGCAATAAATGACATTTGCGGAGGTACATGTGAAACGATCGGTGATCTTAACAGATCGCTTAGGTCCCGATATCTTGCTAGTGTTAACAATGAAAAGACAAGTTTTGCATCGTGAGCGCGCGCATTTGAAAGTGCCGGGTTGCTCGTTGGTTTTGAGCGCGCTTCTAACTAAAAAGTTGCCTACGTTTTTTTCGCGTTTGAATGAAATAAGTGGAGGTTGCGAAAAGATTCTACAAGTCTCGGGATCATTTTGGAGTAATTTAAAATTACTAAGAATGATGCTTTTGACTGCGTGATTATGAGGATGGAAAGTGAGGGTGAATGGAATTCTGTCATTCTTATCTTTCTGTGACGTTTGTAGTGACGACTGTCGATCAAATTGTTGGGCGTGATGATGGCCCGCTTTGACCACAGAGACAGGATAGCCACGTTTTTCGAAGAACTGGCACATCTCCTCTGATTTGCTGGAAAAATCGGAGTCATCACTACATAGACGTCGAAGTCTAAGAAATTGAGAATAAGGAATGGAGTTCTTGACATGTGATGGATGTGACGATGAATTCAACAAATAACTGTGTGAATCAGTAGGTTTGTAGTGCACACTAGTACATAGCACGCTCTAATAGAAACTTTGATGTCGAGGAAAGCCAATGAAGTTTCCGAAATTTCCCAGGTATATTTAAGAGCCGGATGAAAAGAGTTGACGGAGGTTATAAATTGATCGAGTTCTTCTCTGCTGGATGAAATAGCGCCGATGCAGTCGTCGATGTAGCGGCCGTAGAGTTCAGGTTTGGGGCCGTTGTACTGATTAAAAAATTGGTGTTCAACATATCCTACAAAAAGATTGGCATGGCTAGGTCCCATTCTTGTGCCCATCGCTACACCATTAATTTGTTTGTAATAGTTGCCGGCGAATGAAAAACAGTTAAGCGTTAAAACTAGTTCGGCAAGGCGGAGGAGCGTTTCCGAGCTAGGTTCTTTGACAGTGCGTTGATCGAAAAAGTGTTTAAGTGCTTTGCGGCAACTTTCAGATACCTCGTTTTATGCCAAAATCCCTAAAGATCTCACTTCCAACAATCAAAAACTTGTCAAAGACACCATTCAAGATCTTATAGTTAATCAAGAATTACCGGACACTGCCACTAATCTCATCATCAACACCCCTAGAACTTCATGCATTTACTTCTTGCCTAAAATTCACAAACCCAACAACCCAGGTCGACCTATCGTTTCTGCCTGTAGTTGCCCCACCGAACTCATTTCTAGCTACTTTGACAGGATTATGACGCCTATCGTCAAATCTTTGCCATCATACATTAAGGTGATTCCCTAGTATTGCACTGCGCATCCTGTTCTGCGCATAACACAGCGTAAGCCCCGTTCGTATTCAGGCATGGCTAAGAGGCTTTATGGTCAAATTTCATGGCTCTTTGTCTCACAAGTCTCAACGGATATTCTAAACAAAAAAATGTTTAAATTAAACCATAAAGACTCGTAGCCATGTGTGAATATTGATTTATGGAACGTGGCCATAAGCATCTCAAAATGGCGACCTTTTGCGCGGGAAAGCTCGCTAGAAAGAAGAATGGCAGTTTTTAGAGCACAGCAATAAAGAGCAAAACAAGAACCTTCTTCAACTCTCACAAAACAAAAAGTCGAGTGATAGCCTTGATGATGCTAAAGAACATTTAAGTCCGACAGTGAAAGTGAAACCTCGCTATCGGGGAGACGTGTTGTCGAGGGGTCGAGCTTGATTTGCTTTCTGTTTTCTCCTAAACGAGGTTGGTGACCTATCTTTTTTTTGTCATAATTTTATTCTCTTACTGATCTTCTTTGCGCTGTAAAAAAATTACAAAAAATTTACGTCAGAAAAAAAGTTACAGGAAAGATAGTATTCATAGCCATCACTCGTGGACACAAAATTGTCTCCTCGAGATCACGCACCCGAAGAACATTTGTAGTCAGTGCCTTTTCAAGACTTGTGCCTGTGCCATAAAACAAACATTAAATTATTCCTTTTGAGCAACACAATTCACCTGTTTTGTTATTTCAAGAATTACGTTAAAGCTGTGCTTCCTGTTCCTGCAAAATGTAGCCTGAACCGATGGAATAAACTTGTCCTTGATAAATGAAGGCGAAATGCTTAAATGAGTAACTTGAGAAATATATGTCTCTCAAACGAGCTTGGTGACCTACAAATTAGATTTCAAATTTCGAGTCACCATAATATAGGGAACAATCGAGGAAAGTTTTAAAAAAATCTTACGACAACTTCTGTTACTAAGGAATCACCTTAAAGACAGTACACACGCACTACAAATTTTCCGCGATTTCAATTTCTCCGGCCAAGACAAACTTATTTTCACCATGGACATTACATCTCTATACACAGTCATTCCTAACAGCGAAGGTCTTCAAGCACTTAAACACTTTTTCGATCAACGCACTGTCAAAGAACCTAGCTCGGAAACGCTCCTCCGCCTTGCCGAACTAGTTTTAACGCTTAACTGTTTTTCAAGCAAGGTCAGACACTCACACACACCTGAATGAGGCTTAATTTTTCGCGCTCTTTCTGCGGCTACACAGCCATCCTACGTCGTGCAACAAAAGCTCTTGACAGTCGATGCTTTTCGTGTTCACGTACGGTTTGGAAAATATCTTTTTCTTGCATTTTCGCTGGTTTCAGTAAATGTTTAACATAATATAGCTGTGGTCAGGACACACTGGTGGCTACGTAGTTATTCAAGTCAAGCATTGGAGTGATATAAACTTAAAGCTGAGTGTTTATTTTGAATTTGTTTTGGGCTGCTTTTTGCTCTGAATTGCAGTTTTTGGTATGTCTTAAGATTTTTAATTTTGAATCTACTAAGGCTGCAAGATGCCTGGACGGCCTTAATGACAGAAGAACAGAAACGAAAGAAGAGAGAAAGAGAACGAGAACGACAAAACGGTACAGCAGTAATAGCTTAAAGTTGGTGGAAGAAGTTACTCCACAAATTCTTTTCTTGGACACGAAACGTTTGTTATTTCTACGGATGAGTTGTTTCAAGTGGATGCATATTTCTAAAAAGTGGTTTAGTCGTTTTTTCCTTTGTTCAGGAATGAAACTCGATTTTTTATTGTTAACGGGAATTAAATAACAATAATCTGTGCTCTTTGGACAGAAATAATCGATCTTTTGCTGGTTTGTTTGGCTTTAAAATGCGAGCGAACAAGACGTTTTTTTACTCCGCTTGCCTAACTGTTTTTCGATGAACCTCGACAAGAAAATTTTGCACTTGTGTTCTAAACATAAAATCACAATGAGTTCTCTTACCCTCTTAAACGTAAGGTGAAATATCACCAGCTTGTGTTTTCAGAAGTTTGTTTAGAGCACGTACAGGTAATTTGTTGGAGATCTTGTTTGAAGTTTGTCATTTCTAGCCAATTCTGGTTCTAAGCCAAGCTGGCGTGTTTCAATGAAATACATCAAAATGTAAATGATCTCGTTTTCAGAGATAAAGTGGAATAAATGAAGTACGATCTGTCACATCACGAGCTATAGTACCTCTGTGAGTTCTAATTTTAGCGTGATTCCCATTCACTGGCTTTTGATCGTCGACTCTGAAATGGCTTCTTTTCTTTTCCGTTCGCTTCCTGAGGATTTGCTTGTTTTCTTTTAAAACTCTTGCGATTCAAAAAATAATAATTGCCTAACTGGTAAATTCGACAATAGATTTCGCTGGAAAAACCACACTGATCCCTTTGTGATTCATGCGATCAGTCGGTTCTTCAGGTGAAATTAACCGTGGAATTGACTAGTTAGGCAGCGAAGAAAATGACATAATTAAGGAAATATCCGGGAAAACCAAAAGGCGGACAGTTCCAACACCTTTTATTTTCACTAATCCTACAGCCAGTAAGAATAAACAAGCCGGGAGCTCAGCTTTTAGGCTTGGCTAAATCTATATATTATTATTATTATTATTATTATTATTATTATTATTATTATTATTATTATTATTATTATTATTAGAAAGTAAAACTAATATCTTCACAACATGTCAGATCATGTGAACATGTACACCTGTACAGAAACGAGTCTGAGCAGAATGCAAAGAATGTGCATGTTTTAGCCTGAGACATACAGCATTGAAGATACGTGTAAATCAATTCTAAAATTCAAAGCAAATAGCTTTAAGTCAATAAACATTATCATCTGATCAGCAACGTACATTAAAAAAAATTATATAAGTATGATGATCATAGAGTTGCAATCATTAGTTGTTGGGCAGCTCTGAGAGAGAGCTCTGGTCCCTCGTCTTTATTGAAGCGAAGGTTTTCTTTGTTTAAGGGGCAGTATCATGGGAATTATCCCATTTATTTTGATCATAAATTTGGTAAATCGATTTTCAGTGACATTTTCAATCTTAAATTGCTGCTGGATCATCACAGTGAGATAAAAATTGACTAAATTTAAAAGAAGAATGAGCCACACTACGTTATTACGGAGTTCATCTAAGATGCAAAGGGAGAATTTGGAAATGTCGGAATGACGTTTTCAAGTTGGCATTCATTTTAATCTTGCGTAACAAAAACACTAAAGTATGTTTCTGTAAGAAGTACCCGTTTTGAAGAAAATTTGGCCATTAACTTTCGCTTGTGATCGGTAAACAGGTCTCCTTTGCTTTTAGGATTTTTACTAACAATCCATGACACTACCCCTTTAAACATAGAAAGGGTCTATGGTGAACAATTCAAATGATAAAGTTATTTGCTCTAAGTTTTAGAATGTTGGTCAGCAACATAAATTTAAATTTACATTATAACATCTTTGCCACACCAGCACAATAAATTTTTGGTGATAATTATGTACATGTAGAAGAAAGTTTAAACTTGCCAGTAGTTTAAGTCTCTACCTACAGAAGTACATTTCTAGGTGCAGGCCATCCTTTTAACTGAGTTTTCTTTAAATCAACTCACATTGTATTGGGAAACAATATTATTGGTTGATTCCAAGACGGTTAGACCTGACAATTACATGTACAGGTGTAGTATGAACCCCCTATTTACACTACAGTGTATTTGTAACAGTAACTTCTTGTACTGGCTCTCTTGGGGTTTATGTATAGGTTTCTCTGAATTCTCTGCATTCCCTATGACTCTAGACCAGTTAATTAAAGAAAACATTTCCCTGCGTAAAGAAGCATCCTCAATCAAAGCTTTTATCTGAATCAATTTATCCTTAGCTTCTAGTAGCAGCTAAATCCTTTTTGCTTTCAGTGATATCATTACCATTATCACCACTGTACACATGAGAGTTATATTTTCTTCATCATCAGTCAGAATTTAATAAGCCTGCATATAGGTGGCAGTATTGTAGGTGTGCGGAATTAAGTTCTGGCGGCGGACCCGCTAATCGCGAGCAGCGAAGCCGCGAGAAATACTCTCGACCAGTCTGTTTTTCCCGTACACTGGTGTGCAGACTATTCAAAAACCCATGGTTTTCGTGCAGGCGGTATTTCAAAGTCCTCCTCTCCATTCTGCTCGCTTTTAGCGGCTTCACCGCCAAAACATTATTCCGCGCACCCACAACACGTGTCAAAATTTTATTTCGCGAGCCTACAATACCGTCAGCTACATTGTATGCAGGCTAGAACTTAATGTGTATATAATGCATTAATTTTGTATTTACCATTAACAGTAACAGCTACTATCCTCCTGTCAGTTCCCAACGTATTGTTTGCCACACATGTGAAGTTAAACACTCCTCTAGTTGTCATTGCTAGGCTCCAAACTCCAAAACTGTTGCTGTCATTCAAGATGCCATTCACATACAACAGGTAAGTATGTACGACAGGTTTACCATCAGCTGAGCAGCTGAAGCTGACAACATCATTCAGACAGACAGTTGTTGCATTTGCCACAAAACCAACAATCTCTGCTTTGACTAAAACCAAATTAGAACATTTTGCAATAGCTCAAGTCAAAAAAGCACAAGTACACTGTAATACATTATTATTAATTTTATAGATAAATTTAATTTATTTATTGTCTATATTGCTCAGAGATTAGTGCCCTCAGTTCATGCATGTATTACTGTACTTCTTGACCATTTTTTCCCCAATTCCTATTAAAGCTCTACATGTACATTGTATAGATTACAATTCACGGCGGTATTACCACATCATTAGGTCTGAAAAAGATGACCAGTTAACATTTATATCTAAGTATGCTGACAGTATCATCAAAGAATCTACATGACACATTCTTAATAGTTCTTTTTAATTCATTCAATTAAAATGCCTGATTAACCTCTAATTTGTAATCAGCAAGGAATCCATTGTTACTTCAGTGATCAAGACAAAAATAATGTTTAACCTCCTTGTCATACGAATTCACCAGCAAGAAGGCACAATGTAATCTAGAGTAACTGGAACATACATGTAGCATCATGTAAAACACAAAGAAGAGGAGAATGCCCCATGACAATAAATACTGCTTTTCCTGTTCTTTCAACCATTTCTGCATGCAAACGTGTCTGGTCATAAGTCCTTGATGCACCTACCTCCACGATGCCACTTTTACAATTAAATAATTGATTAAACACAGGGATGGAGACTTTCAACGAGATCAGCAAGATGGCCATCCAAACAGATTGTACAATGTACATGTATTTATAAATGTAAATTGAAATATTTAAGTAAGCTTTTACATTATAAACAAGTAACTTTTTTTTACTACATGTATATTTCATTCATTTTTAAACAGTTGGAATTTTCTTTGGTTAGAATGTTGAGAAATTACTTCGCAAAATTTACTTCGTTTGTTGGTGAATTTTTGTCTCTGTGTGATAGATAACTGTATGGAGAATGTCAATTTGATGTATATTTCTGCTGGAGATCCTAAAGGGGGAAAGAGAGATAGCATTCAAGTTTCTTTAATTTTCAGTAAATCATCTTTGAGGTACCTCAGAAAGGTCTGTTTGATGGTGGAGATAGTAATAAGATACTGATGCAACAAGTTTGGAGGAGCCCAAATTAGATTTTAAAAAAGTCCTTACCTGCACTTCTGGAATGTTAAAGATCCTGAGAAGATTTAGGGGGAATGAGGGATCCTGTGAAAATCTTTTAAGACCTTTTAGAGGTCCTGCAAAGATCATTCTGTTAAGATCTTGTGGACATCCCATTAAGATCTTTTAAAGATCATGCTAAGATATATTAAGATCTTGTAATAATCCTGTGAGGATCTTTTAAAATCTCTTAAATACCCTGGTAAGATCTTTTCAAGATCCCTAAAGATCCTGGCAAGAAAGTTGAAAGATCCTCACCGATCCTTAAGGATCTTGGCAAGAATGTTCAAAGATCTTTTTAAGATCTTAAGAAAGACCCTCAAAAGATTTTTACCAGGGTATACTAAGTCTAATAATTATGTCATTAAAGTTGTAATTAATTGATTACTTTTTTTATAGACGCAGATCACTTACACTGTACGTCAATTTTTACAGACACTGAAGCATTGCCACATGGATTGCTTGCTTCACATCTGTATTCTCCAGCTTCACTCCTGCTAATATTTCTGAAAACTAACTCAGTTCCATTTGTACGCTGTCCACTACTGGTCTTGATCCAAAACACAGTTGGTAGTGGGGTACCAGTTGCTTGACATGACAAAGTCAAATGTCCTCCTTCAGTGATTACCTCAGTAGAAATTGGTGTAATGAATGAAGGCACTAAAAGAACAGCCATCCATTTTCAATCATAATAAATTATTATTACCTAGGTGAATGCTTCAATGTCACCATAATTCAGGAAGAATCATGTTGTACATGTACTGTACGTACATCATCACCATCATATTACATGTAATTTTAGTGAAAACTCGATCAGTACTACATGTATAGTCAGTAATGAGACAAGAGTGTATACATTAGCAGGGCTCAAATTTAAAGAAAAATGCAGTGCAATTTTGTGACAAGATAGGAAAATTTAGTCGCAATTTAGCAAAGTTTAGTCCCAAAATCGTTGTGCTGCATTGTGTTGTCAGCGGTTTAGCAAAAGAAAATGTGAGCCCATAATACTTGTGTGTCATGCAACTGCTTAAAATGGCAAACACTTGAAAGAATGGAGATTTTGCTCGTAAACATCACAGCTAAATGAAGCCACAATAATTGTGCTATCTTCAGATTGAAAGAACATTCACAGCGAGAAACAACGTAATTTTGTCATTTCGTTATTTATTTTAGCAAAAGAAGCAGCAAAGTGGCAACTGCTCACCCTTTTGTTTCGAAAGAGCGAAGTTGAACATAGATGAATTGCGAAATTCAAAGCAAATAACTTAAACATTAAAAGAATTTGTTCACAACACCCACACTTCATCTTATCAGCAATGTACATTTAAAAAATTTATATAATTACAAGGATCAGTTGCAATCATCAACTGTTGGGCAGCTCCAACAGAGTGCTCCATAGAGGTCTGGTTCCTCATCTTTATTGAAGGAATGTTTTCTTTGTTGAAAATAGAAAAGGCCTATGGTGAACAATTCAAATGATGAAGTTATTTGTTCTGAGTTTTAGAATGTTGGTCAGCAACATAAATAAAATTATTTAAATTTAATATCTTTGCCACAGCAGCATACCGGTAATAATGTAGAAGAAAGTTTAAACTTGCCATTAGTTTAAGTCTCTACCTATAGTGGTAGGTGCAGGCAGTCCCTCAAATGTGACCATCCATGTGATTTGACGCTAATTTAAGGTGATAGCACGCTCACGACACACTTCCACTTGAAAACGAAAAATTTATTTCAGCACGCTTTAACAAAGAATCTTTTAATTAAGAATGTCTTGCACACATTGAAGCATTTTTAAATTCTCAAACAAAAATTGTGTGCAAAACACACATGAAGTGCTTAAAGGCAGATGACAAAGAGGATAAAAATTTGAAAACCTTACCCATGCCTTACAGTCCAACATGACTCGTAAATTGTGTCTTTAAGATAATCACAACAGGGTATGATCCATTTTTACAACTCGCCAGCAGCAACAGTTTCATAGTTTTGTTATTTCTAGCTGCCTTGGTTCAGTAAACTTTTCGCAGTTTTGTTTTGTTCGCCAGCGTTGGCGTGTGCTATTAAAACAAAACATTTCCTTGCAGCAAAATCAGATTAATGATTTTGGTAGCATTGTACCATTTGAATCAGGGAATTATGTCCAGTTGAACCGAAGATATCATTTGCCCAAACTTTCCCTTGCAGAAAAAAACAAATACACTGTAAATGTGATTGGCATATCATAGAAAGTTTGTAAAAATCTTCCTTTGAACAAATTAGATAATTTCACCGTTTGAATCCACAAATTATGTCCCAAAAACGGAAGATATGATTTCTTCAGTGTTTGTGCCATGACGTGGTATTTTCAATCATCGTAGTTACTAAAACAAGGAATGACCTACAATGACCTAAAATGATCTACAATGAGCTACAATGACTTACATTTACGACCTACTACAATTACCTACAATGAGGTACATTATTAGCTAAAATTAGCTAATGACCTGTAATGAGCTAAAACAAAAGACAATTTGCAGCTCTGAGGGTACTGCAGCATGTTTGCAGTACAATGTACAAAGGTTAAAAACATTCCACTCTGCGCTTTGAACCAATCATTAGCCCTCGTTGCTGTGCAAGTTGAAATTTTTAATTGTGCACTCTGAACCAAACAAAACATTGTGGGAAGATTAACTTACATGTATTTATAATCTTCTCTTCATTTTTCCTGCTCTATTAAGTAAGATTTTACCGTTGCCAAGCAAAGGCTTGATATTTGTACATTTTTCAATTTAGCTTTTAACAAAACAAAGGAAAACCATCCAAGGAAAACCACCCAAGGGTCTTTTTGCAGTTTATTTGTGCCTTCAAGCCACATGTGTAACTGCTGCCATCATTTGGGCTGTCATGCAATGGGCTAAAAGTGTTGCATGACAACGCACAAAGGATGTTTTCCGCTCACCAAACTCTTCACTCTGATCTTCTTTTGCCTTTCTCTTTGATTGTAAGTCATTTAAGCAGGCCATTATAGCTCATTGTAGGTCATTGTAGATCACCGTAGGGCATTGTAGATCAATTACAGCCGCCATTAGTTCACTGTAGGTCGACGTAGGTCAATGTTAAAAGGTCATTGTAGGTCATTGTCGATCATTGTAGGTCACTGTAGATCATTGTAGGTCATTCCTTGTTTAAGTAACTATGTTATAATCATTTCAAAATGGCCTCTTGCTGACGCATGCAAAAAAACCCATTATTTCCTTGCAGAAAAATCAAATAAGTGTGATGAGCATTAAGTATAATAGAAAGTTTGTAAAAAATCTTTTCTTTGAACAGGGAGCATTTCGCCATTTCACCATTTGAATCAGCAAATTATGTCCTGGAAAAGTGTTTGCCGTTATGCAATATTGACAATCATTTCACGATGGCCTCTTGCCAACGCGTGCAAAAAATAAAGGAAAAGAGAGGATGGTTTGTATTTTTGCGAAACCATGTTAGTGAACATGTTTTTGCTTGAATTGTTTTGGTCTGGATTTTATAACAAGAAAGCAGTTAGTTTTTCCTATAATTTGATCTCTCAAGACACTTTGGTTGCATGCTGCCAAAGCATACTAAAAAGGCACGATTAGGCTGTATAGCATGGAAGATTTAGCACACTAAGCGTGACACTGGACACGCTGAGGAAACAAAGAATTTGGGGTGCTCTGTTTTTACAACAAAGCCAAGTGTGTTCTCTTTTGTATTCCAAATTAATATGTGCATATTTGTAATAGAAAACACACTTAGAGTGCTGTGTTAGCGTGTTGTGAGCGTGCTATCACCTTTTGGCTTTAGCATCAAAGTCACGTGTAGGGTCACAAACTGAATTTGCCTTATTATAAATCAAGTCACATTGTAATGAGAAACAATTGGTTCATTCCAAGAGTGTTAGACCTTACTTGTACAGGTGCAGTATGAACCTACATTTTTAATTACTTGTAACAGTTACTTCTTGTACTGGCTCTCTTGGAGGTTTAGAGGTACTTCTGAATTCTGTGCATTTCTCACAACTCCTGACCAGTTAATTAAAGATAAACATCTCTCAGTATAAAGAAGCATCCTCAATCAAAGCTTTTATCAGAATCAAATCATCCTCAGCTTCTAGTAGCAGCTAAATCCTTTTTGTATCCAGTGATATCATTACCATTATCACCATTGAGTTATATTTTCTTCATTATCATGCAGTCAGAACTTAATCAGTATACAATGCATTATTTTTGTATTTACCATTAACAGTAACAGCTACTGTCCTCCTGTCAGTTCCCAACGTATTGTTTACCACACATGTGAAATTGAACATGCCTTCAGTTGTCATTGCTCGGTTCCAAACTCCAAATATGTTGCTATCATTCATGATGCCATTCACATACAACAGGAAATGTATGCCAGGGTTACCATCAGCTGAGCAGTTGAAGCTGACAACATCATTCTGACAGACAGTAGTTGCATTTGCCACAAAATCAATAATCTCTGCTTTGTCTACAATGAAATTAAAACATTTTGCAATAGCTCAACTCAAAAAACCACAAGTACACGTACACTGTAATACGTACATTATTATTAATTTTATAGATACATATAATTTATTTATTATCTATATTGCTCAGAGATTAGTGCCCTCAGTTCATATTACTGTACTTCTTGACCATTTTTTCCCCAATTCCTATTAAAGCTCTACATGTATAGATTACAATAATTAATTTTACGCCGGTATTACCAAATCATTAGGTCTGAAAAAGATGACCAGTTAAAATTTAGATCTATGCTGAAAGTATCATCAAAGAATCTACATGACCTACACTGTATGTGTCACTTTTTAGGGTAGATCTGCACTGAAAACAGAAGTGCGAGTACAAGAGCATATTAAACACTGTACGTGCATGTATGATTGCTGTACTATACAGTATATTGCTAAACCACTGAAAAGAATGTTTAAATGTTGGGTGTTTCATAAGGCATCCCTGCGTAGTGGTACATGTTCAAAACTTAAACTCAGCCACCAAAGTGCACATTAACCTGGAAGTATGTGTAAGAAATGGTAATAAATATAGATTGAAGTTGTCAATGCAATGTCACAATCATGTAGTTATAAAGGGGTGTAACAGTCGATGGTACAGCGTAACTGTATCGTGTAATAATTAAATATTAATATCACAACCTGTACATGTGTATGATCTTAATGTGCAAAAATGTCCATAGCAAGTACAGTATTCCTTATTTTTAGATGTAAGTTATTTGTTAAAAGCAAATTTCTTTCACAGATGAACAGGAACAACATGATTATGATAAAAACAGGGTCTCTGATATTACGTGATTGACCCCAAATTGCATCCTATGGCGTAATTCACTAATTTCTGCACAATGCCACATAATTCGCACTAAGAGCAAAATAGGAGACAATAAAAAAGCTAAAAATTCATAATAGTTTTTTTTTTTTTTTTTTTTTTCCTGTGAAACTCTTTAGTACTGTAGTAGTAGTAGTAAGACCGTTTATTAATAAATACACCTTGCAGCCAAGGTGTATTTATGTATGATACAATCAGGAAAAATAACGCGTAATGCACGAGGCTGAATGCGTTCTATTTCTTTTGAGAGATATAACGGTACAGCAGATTACAACGGAAGACCTGGCATGCATATTCAAGGATGGATCTTAAATAATGCTACAGTAGAAGGTCACTATGAGTAATTACCGTGCGCTTAAGTTGTCTTAAGAGATAAAGTCTCTTGGCAGCCTTAGTCGTGATTGAGTCGTTGTGCGCAGACCATTTCAGATTGCTGCTTATGACAACACCAAGATACTATTTCTAAATCAACACCTTCTATGGCGACCTGAGAGAAGCAAGGGGGAGTGCGATTGAAGCACGTGCAAATCTCCTTGCACTTGATTGGATTTAGTTCAGATGGTTTTCTTGGGACCAATCATGAATGAAATCAGCTGCTTGTTGTAGAGTGCTGTGCTTGGAGGGGGGAACAACTTCAGAGACCGTTGTGTCATTGGCGAATTTCCACATGTGGAACCCTTGCTAGAAATTCCATAGACCCAAACGGGTCCCCTGAGGCACTCCAGTAGGAACGTCCAACCAATCAGAAAACACTCCATTCACTTTCACCCTCTGGTGTCTGCCCCTTAGAAAGTCGATTATCCAGTTCACAACTGAAGGTTTCACGCCAAGACTTGATGGTCGATGAGGTCAAAAGCTTTTCTAAAGTCTAATAAGGCAGTCCTTACAGTTGAGCTGGTGCCATCCATAGCGTGTAGCCATTGATGGAACATAGAGATTAGGGCAAACGTGGTCCATGAACCAGGAATAAATCCAAATTGTGAGGGATCGATGACCGATAACATTACTGGTTTCAGGTCCATATCGATAACGAAACCTTCTGCAACCTTAGACAGGGTGAATATCAAAGAAATGGGTCTGAGGTCATTATTGACGTCATCGATCGTAGGAGCTTTGGGAAGGGACGGGATATCGGCAATCTTCCAAGCTCGGGGCACCTCACACTCAGAGAAGGAGGTGTTGAGAATTTCTGCAAATGGTGCTGCTAGAATATCAGCATATCCCTTTAACACCCAGTTTGGGAGATCGTCCGCCCACCGGCGCGTGCGCAGCTGATTTCGCGAAGTTTGCGCGCCACAGAGTGTTCAGTGACTGAAATGGGCTGATCATCGTCCATATCAACGCATACGCACTCAGTTAAGGGAGAGTAATCCTCCATAACACGAACGAATGCCTTGTTTACCTTCTTAGCTGTTTACCTTCTTCGCTGATGTGCAGGTCAGCTAAGAAGCTAAACAAATGCTTATCTAAGAACTGCATTGTACATAATTGAATGTACACACTGTCACTTAGTTTACATACTAGGAGAAACGGGTAGAACTGTTGGTTCCAGAATCAAGGAACACGTACGGATGGAAAAACAAACTATTTATCAGCATCTTGTTAAACATACCAATACGCCAATGCTAAAAGACATATCATGGGACATTGTATATAACATTCCACAACATCAGACACACAAGATCATTGAAGCGCTTGTAATCAGTAAGAGAAACAGCGAATCCATCATGAATGGTTGTATTGGAAGTGTCCTGACCATACACTAGCAGACTTAATGAACCTTATCAAGGACCGTTGTTCTTTACTTGTTATATATTCTGTCTTGTAAAATAACATATCAGTCACTGATGAAGCCCTAACCGGGAAAACGTTTGACGTGCGATTAAAATCAATTTGCCATAAGAAGTCTTCACAAGGTATTTCATATTATACGAGGCATGGCATCACGAGCCATCACGAGCCATGGCATCACCGTATTTTTCATATAATATATATATTCATATAATATATATATATTATATGAAAAATACGGTGATGCCATGGCTCGTATAATATTAAATAACTTGTGATGACTAATAAGGCATTAATTGATTATAATCGAACGTCAAACGTTTCGCCGGTTAGGGCGAATATATATACATATAATTATATATACACATATATATAATTGTTATAGAGAACGAGGACGGACAACTTCGAGCGAAAGAAAATATATACATACTGTACAGTAAAAATTCTTAAAATGATAAAAAATTTAATAAAAAGACGTTTCGGTCTGTGATCTTCATCAGTTGCAGTGCAAGTGAATAGTAAATTAGTATTTCCTTAAATAAGTTTACAGTATAAAAGATAACAAAACATTACAAAGATGATTACATAACAGGGCGTGATAACACATATTCGCAAAAAATTCGCTTAAATCATGTGGTGTTTTGTTGAAATGTACCGCTACCTCACAAGTCTTTTTCTTAGTGACCATAGCAGACTTATGGTTGCGAAATCTAACTCTAAAGTCAGTTGTTGTAGAACCAATGTTTGCAGGTGACATTTCTTGCACGAAGCCAAATAAATAATGTTATTGGAATCACAAGAAAGTTTTGATCGTATTTTGTAACTTTTACCTGCTTGAAAACTTAGAAAGGAATTTGATTCAACCAAGAAGTTGCAACAGAGATCGCATCTTTTTTTTTTTTTTCAAGAGAAATAGAAACCATACATGTTCATTTTGTAATGAGCGGTACAAACATGTTACGGAGCTTAGTAAGTACATGTGGAGCTTAAAAGATCAGAACATTGCATATGACATTAGATGGCGGAAAGTGAAACAAGCTAGGTCAACTAAGAGATGCAACTTGTGTCTGTGGGAGAAATTTTTCATATTACGCAGGCCAGAAATGTCAACTCTCAACAGGAGAAATGAGCTTGTATCGGGTTGTAGACATGCTAGGAAATTTCTCTTGAAAAATGTTTTCACTTAGTTAATGATGAAGAGCCCGTTTGACATGTCACGAAACAAACTTAGCGTTTATTGTGTATTGTTTTGTATTTTCAAATATCTTTGATTGTAACCGTTTTTTCTGGCAGTTGCCTGAAGATTGCTCCATGTGGAGCATGAAACTCAGAGTAGCAATTAAATGACCAAATAACCTCACTCTTGCATTACCAATTATATATATATACACATATATACATATATATAAGTAGAATGATAAAGATTGAGTATCCAATGATGGTGCCACTTGCGAGGAGGATCCAAAAGGATACAAGACGTTTTGACTCAGATAAGTTAATAAGGAGAATAAAAAAATGAGTCACTGACGCACTTCTCACAGGTCTGGTACTCGTCATGTTCTCGACACAATCTTCAGGCTACAATGATCTTAACTAATGCGCATTACTCGGTATTTATAGAATTCCCTAAAGTGGAAGCTCATTACTTCACATTGTGCTGTAGGAACTTATTTCTATGACGACATTTAGATACTAATTCAGTTTTTTGTTTAGCAGGAACTTTGGGTCAGCTCTAACAATGGCAACTTTTTCAGACAGGCAAAGGTCACACTTTCTGGTGCCGCACTTGTACGGTGATGCGAATGATGCAATGCTCCACTTGAGGATGAAATTTGTGTCGTTGTCCTTCAGTTTATATATTTGGAAAGTTCAGACTCACTGCAGTATCTCCTTGACCTAAAGGATCGGGTCTTGAATTCTCCTTCCGAGAAATATCGGGTCTTGAATTCTCCCTCCGAGGCTCCGTAGTAGACGCGCTCACCGTTATTAGCCTCTACTTCCGCTTTGTATACAATGCATTTGGTTAGGCATTATCCGTCCATAGGGCATTCACTTTTAACTCTGCAATTGCACATTCTTGATTGCTCGGTGGGGAAGGCGCTCAGGATGCCTGAATTGTGTTGTTTAATAATGTTTGCCATGTTGATAGTGCAACAATAACTTAATTTGATAGTGTTGGTGTTGAAAATTCCTTGGGAAGTGCTTCTTAACGAATCGTATGAAAAGCTTTCCGATGTTCGTTTGGACCTGTTGGTTGTATGGAGGGTTAAACCATAAGATTTTCCTTTTTCTGTTTCTGTTGCGGCGTGGGTGGGAATTGCCTTCATATTGAAGGGCGGCGTCGTACCCGTTGTTTCTCAATGCGGTCTCGTAGGTACTTTTGGCCTTTTCAAATTTCTCCTGAATGCAAGACAGGTCGGAGATCCTTCTGTTGATCATTCTTGGTAACTGTTTTAAGATCGTGGGGGGTGGTTGGAACTTGTGTTGATGTATAATGGCTTGTCGTTGGGTTTCCTGTAGGTTCCTTTTTTGATCCAGGTGTTGTTTTGGTCAAAGAGGAGGGATTTTCTTGAATCCTTGATGATCGCTATGACGTCGTCAGTGACGGCTGTCTTGCTTTTAGCAAAGGCAATTGCTTTGTCGGCAATGTCGAATTTTATGAAGCCTGAGTTGCCTTTGTTAGGGATTCCTTTAAACCAATTTATCACGGTTGATGTGTTTTTCCATTGATTTACTTTGGTCACGGAAGCTATTGCTTCGTCGATGGTGTCCAGGTAGGTTTTTGAGACCCTTCCCATCTCGGATTTAGACGGATTTATCAGTCGGCATGGAGTTTTAGCTTTAAAGTTTTCCTTGTGGTCCTTTAATGTAATGAAAGCGGGACGGTTGGCATAGCATTCCATCTTCTTGTCGAGGTTCAATGGCTCTGCAAGGGTTCTAGCTTCTCGGTCGATGTTCTGCTTAATCGTCGGGTCTGATTTTTGATAGGACTTTGTGATATTGTCGTGGAGCAGTTTGGCATATTGGTCTCTAGGCATCTCATACATGTAATTGCTCGGTGGGGAAGGCGCTCAGGATGCCTGAATTGTGTTGTTTAATAATGTTTGCCATGTTGATAGTGCAACAATAGCTTAATTTGATAGTGTTGGTGTTGAAAATTTTATGGAGCTTGTGGTCCCTTGGGAAGTGCTTCTTAACGAATCGTATGAAAAGCTTTCCGATGTTCGTTTGGACCTGTTGGTTGTATGGAGGGTTAAACCATAAGATTTTCCTTTTTCTGTTTCTGTTGCGGCGTGGGTGGGATTTGCCTTCATATTGAAGGGCGGCGTCGTACCCGTTGTATCTCAATGCGGTCTCGTAGGTACTTTTGGCCTTTTCAAATTCCTCTCGAGTGCAAGACAGGTCGGAGATCCTTCTGTTGATCATTTTTGGTAGCTGTTTTAAGATCGTAGGGGGATGGTTGGAACTTGCGTTAATGTATAATGGCTTGTCGTTGGGTTTCCTGTAGGGGTAGTATTTCCCTCTTGACAGGTCAAGCGTTACATCCAAGAAGTCCGTCACGGACAAGTTAGTTTCTATGGTGATGGAGAGCTCTTCATCCTTAAATAAAGCTATTATCTTCTTTCTCAGGTGATCGAGCAGTGGTCCGTTGGCGTTCTCGATTACGGCAAGTCCATCGTCCCTGTATAAGCCAACAGAGTCTTTCCTGATGATTGTTGACAATTTGTCCAAAAGATAGAGCCCGACGAGCTCGCAAATCTCTGCACCATCGTGGCTCCCCATGGCGACGTGAAACATCGGATTGGTTCCTTTTTTGATCCAGGTGTTGTTTTGGTCAAAGAGGAGGGATTTTCTTGAATGTTTGATGATCGCTATGACGTCGTCAGTGACGGCTGTCAGTGAAGGCAATTGCTTTGTCGGCAATGTCGAATTTTATGAAGCGTGAGTTGCCTTTGTTGGGGATTCCTTTAAACCAATTTATCACGGTTGATGTGTTTTTCCATTGATTTACTTTGGTCACGGAAGCTATTGCTTCGTTGATGGTGTCCAGGTAGGTTTTCGCGACCCTTCCCATCTCGGATTTAGACGGATTTATCAGTCGGCATGGAGTTTTAGCTTTAAAGTTTTCCTTGTGGTCCTTTAATGTAATGAAAGCGGGACGGTTGGCATAGCATTCCATCTTCTTGTCGAGGTTCAATGGCTCTGCAAGGGTTCTAGCTTCTCGGTCGATGTTCTGCTTAATCGTCGGGTCTGATTTTTGATAGGACTTTGTGATATTGTCGTGGAGCAGTTTGGCATATTGGTCTCTAGGCATCTCATACATGTTGGAGGTCTTGTCTGCAGAAACGAACATGTTTGGAGAGGACTGGATGTTTTTTAGGTCGCCTTTCAACACTTGCTGGAAGGTATTCAGGCCGTCCCGGAACTTAAAATTCCGGATCATTTCGTACATGTCGTTTTCGAAAGGGATGAGAGAATCACACTGCGGAGGAGCTAGGCTTGAAGCAAAACCGAAGTCGGCTGCATAGTCGTCCTTAGTACTTGGATGTTCGAAAAAGTACGCTTTCCATCTCAACCTTTTCAGGAAGCTCTCTACCTTGTCGGTTAGTGACTTCAGATAGCTTTGCTTCGAAGGTATGGGTATATTCTTTAGAGAGTAATTGACTTACTTGGCAATTTCCACTTTTTTGTTCTATTGTTATACTCATCTAACATTCTTCAGCAAAAAAAGTTCTTAACAGAAATTTCGAGGCTCGACCTAAACCCAATAGAGCTGCCGTGGCACGAGCTAAAGCATTTTCTCAGAGCAATAGTCAAACCCACCACGAAAGATGAGTTGGTTAGGGTTAGCACCTGGAAAGTGCCGCACTTACATTGGCCACTTTAAGAAGGTTGTGCCGCTGGTCGTGAAACGGGAAGGTCGTGCCTCTGGTCACTAAAAACAGCTCTTTTAAGAGCTATATGTAACAATTTCCTGTAGGCTTAACCGGAGTGTTTAACATTGCATTCAAACAGGTCCCAACGGCTCCTTTAGGAGCCACAAATTAACAAAAGCAAAGACCAACAGTATACTGTTTCTTTGGCATGATTGCCGTACTACACATGCATACATAAAGTAAACTTTAAAAGCTTTTGATTGGGACATCCGAATCTGGATCTTCGGATTTTCTATCGAACACAAAATCTAAAAACGGATTTTGTCGCGGATTTCACTAATTCACAGTTTTTGCACAGAATGCAACAGAGACGCCAAAGTTTGAAGCAGTGTATGTGACGATTAACTAAGTGACTCATATCTTGTTTATCTTGCTGTAGGAATCGTAGTTTTTAGACCACACAAAAGAAAGAATTATCAGATGTGCAAACACTGACGTATGACAGTATGCAAATTTCAGCCGTGAAACAAACATTTAGATGTGCGTAAAAAATTTCAATTCCTTTTGACTGAAGGGCCTAAAGCGATGGGGTATTTTGTACACTTTAATACTTGTGGACTCAATATACTTTTGTTGTGTACAGTTTTCGGATAGGCAAAGCCTGTTAGGTTTTCCTGACTGTCCATCACATGTTGGGTAGTCTGAATTTTAATATGCCGACTTGAGACAAACGAAAACTAATGTTGATTCAAATGACAACTGTACTATATCTCTTCCCTTGCCAAACTGCTTACGATTCACATTTCCGTTTTCCTGAGAGCAAAGTTTACAGTCTATTTAATTATGGCGCACACCAGCAAGCTGTATGTTGGCTATTCAGTCAACAATGACTAGACGCTTTTATGTCTGCTAAAATGCATGTTTGTTATGCGTCTGGGGCTTTCACAAACAAATCCAGAAGGCCAATTAAGATCACGTGTGATCCTCCAGTTGATGTACCTACAGATTTTTTTAACTCACACGCGACGCGATTTCTGTAGCATGCAACGCGATTCCTGTAACTTACATTTGAGCGGTACTGTACATCTTTGATATTGGACATCAATGTTGTGGTCAATTGACACCTGTCAAAATAAAGTATCTGCTGACCAGTATCACATGACCATATTGCAGGCTCAAGTTGGACCTTATTGAAGTCAGATGTTCTTTTTGAAGTTCACCGCTGACCAGGGACTGGTTGTTGATTGAATCGCAGGCTCAACCCAGGTCAGACACTCACACCTGAGCATAAACAAGGCTTAATTTTTCGCGCTCTTTCTGGGGCTTGACACAGCTACACAGCCACACGGCCATGCTACGTCAACAAAAGATCTTGACAGCCGATGCTTTTTGTGTTCAGGTATGGTTTGGAAAATATTTTTTTCTTGCATTTTTCACTGGTTTCAATCCAGGTTTGACATAATATAGCTGTGGTCAGGACACACTGGTGGCTACGTATACGTTATTCAAGTCAAGGATTGGAGGGATATAAACTTAAAGCTGAGTGTTTGCTTGGCTTTAAAATGCAAGCAAACAACAGGTTTTTTTCACTCCGTTTGCCTAACTGTTTTTTCATGTGCCTTAACAGTGATAAGAAATTTTTTCCCTTACGTTAGAAACATGTAATCTCAATGAGTTCTTGTAAAAGTAAGGAGAAATATCACCAGCTTGTTTTCAGAAAATTGTTTAGAGCACATACAGGTAATTTTTTGGAGACCTTGTTTGAAGTTTGTCCTTTCTAGCCGATTCTCATTTCCATCAGTAGGGCTAACGCTCACATGGTTCATATGGGGTAGAAACTAATAGCACTTCACATTACACTCTATTTAGTTTAGTCTGTAGAATAAAACAAGGCCCGAAGGATGCTTATTCCTCATTTAAGTAAGTAAGCATTTGCTTACTTAAAATAATAGAAGTATACGTTTAAAAACTTTTATCATAGAATTTCAACAGACAGCAAGCGAACGGAAAAGGAAAGAAGCCATTTCAGAGTTGACTGTCAAAAGCCAGGGAATAGGAATCACACTAAAATTAGAAATCACCGATGTACTAATAAAGCTCGTGATGTGACAGATCGTCGTCGGTTCAAGGTCAAACAAGGAGTTTTATTGATGTACTTTATTCCACTTTATCTCTGAAAACGAGATCATTTACATTTTGATGTATATTTCATTGAAACATGCCAGCTTGGCTTACAACCAGGCCTTGTTCTATTCTACAGACTTAACTGAATAGAGTGTAATGTGAAGTGCAAAGTTTCTACCCCATATGAACCATGTGAGCATTAGCCCTACTGATGGAAATGGGCCCACACAAAGACAGAGAAAAACTTTGACCAGGGTGGCAATTGAGCCCACGACCTTCGGGTTAGACCACTGCTGCTCTACCGACTGAGCTACAAGGTCAGACGGGAGTACACGTAGGCCACGGGTACTGACGATCTTAAAGTCACGGCAATGAACATGTATGAGTACAAGGAAGGATTACGTTTTTGCAAACGTTGGCCGTGTAGCACTTATATTTGAACATACTTAACTGAATAGAGTGTAATGTGAAGTGCTAAGTTTCTAGTCCCCATATGAACCACGTGAGCGTTAGTTGTCGTGGGTCAGACAAGGTCAGATGGGAGCTAACGCTCACGTGGTTCATATGGGGTAGAAACTTAGCACTTCACATTACACTCTATTCAGTTAAGTGTGTTCAAATATAAGTGCTACATGCATGGCCAACGTTTGCAAAAACGTAATCCTTCCTTGTACTCGTACATGTTCATTGCCGTAACTTTAAGATCTTCAGTTCCCATGGCCTGCTCCTGTCTGACCTTGTAGCTCAGTCGGTAGAGCAGCGGTGATATCGATCTAACCCAAAGGTCGTGGGTTCAATTCGCACACTGGTCAGAGTTTTTCTTTGTCCTCGTGTGGGCCCATTTCTATCAGTAGGGCTAACACTCACATGGTTCATATGGGGTAGAAACTTAGCACTTCACATTACACTCCATTCAGTTAAGTCTGTTCAAATATAAGTGCTACATGGCCAACATTTGCAAAAGCGTAATCCTTCCTTGGTTTATTCTAGATGCATTACCATGGTAACAGGCTGCAGAGCACATTGCCTGTCAAAAATATAAACCTTCATGGTAGCACTTATCAGAGACCAAGTATAGAGTGACCTTATTCATAAATGGCGGTCACATTTATAATTCTTTTGTCCACGTGCAAATTACCCTACCAAGCCTCATTTTTGAGCATGAATTCTTTTCCTTTCATTGTATGGTATGGAGGGTTGTTTGGCTAATTTGCACTTCAACAAAAGAATATTATAAATTGACCGCCATTTATGAATAAGGTCTATAAGCTTCCAGGCAAAAACGGCATAAATATGGCAGAAATGGAAGCATATTAAGTGCCTAAAAAATGTGTTCAGTCACCTTAGTTAATACAGAGAGGGACTGCATCAGCATCGTATTTCAGGTGTCTTATTTATTATAAGTGACAATATTATAATAATATTATTATGCTTTAATTGTCGAAATAAATACAGGTAACCTTTCAAGTACTCTTTTAATAATTGAAAACATGCATCAGGTAAAAATGTTCAGTGAAAAAGCAGATTATATAGCCCTTGTGAAAATCCTGTTGAAGACCATATCCTCTGGACATGATGATTTGATCCTGTAGGTTCTTGAATGAACTATGACAAGATCCTTAACAGCGTCCTATTAATTTTACTTGAAGGATCCCGTTTACGATCCTAATGTTTGACAAGATCCTGGATAGGATTTTGTGTAGGATCACGCACATACAATCCTGTTGTCAGGATTAGGCTCCCAAATAATAGTACAAGTGTATCTTTAGGCTGCTTTACACTTACGACCCAAGCATAAGCACATTAAGCAGCACACGCAGGTGCATTAACTTGTTAATTAGTTTCTTTTGCTTAACATTATCAAAATGCTACAGTAACTGTGTCTGTGTACATAAATTGTACATGTATGTTGCTTGTGCTTATGCTTGCATAATTTGTACACGTACATGTAAATCAGCACTTACAATTCACAATTTGTGCCATTGAGACGTCAATAATCATTAGTCGAGTTTTGTGGCTCCTGTGCAAGAAATTAGGATTCTCCATAGAGACATGGATGAAAGCATGATACACTATGGTAAAAGCCAGCAAAGCCAAGACATCGAGATTTTGCATGCTTTGTCTCAAATTACTATAATTATCTTACTGTTCGCTTGCTTAACTCACTCTGCACCAAATAAATAGCTCTTCAAAAAGGGTGAGATAAAAAAGCTAATTAAGATGGGCACTGTACATGTACATGTATTTCCTGTCCATTTAAAATCGGAAGGTGCTTTAGTGGAACCAAAATGGGTTTTTTTGTACAAGGAGCAAAAAATTAATTGTTAATCTCTTTAGAATTCAACATGCCCTAAATCTTTGATTCTCTAAAAATAATAATGGAATTAGTTTTGATTCTTTTATTTCAATTTAAGTTTAGGCTTGTTAATTGATTTATTTGTAACAATACCAAGTTGATATTAATTCCAGTAGTTATGATCAAATAATGTACTACTTAAAACAGAATTTCAGTCAATTACTTACATTGCACAACAACTTCTACATCGTCTGAAAGAGAATCAGGACCAGTTGGAGCAACATTTATTCTATATGTCCCTTGGTCTGACCTCTGCACTGTACGAATAGTCAGCTCTGCTCGGCTGTTTGTTGCTTCTCCCCTGAATCGTCCTTGATACTTTGACTGAACAGATAAGTTACCAGGTCCAAGTGTCCTTCCAATCAACTCAGAACCACTGCTACTTACATTGAAAAACTGTGCGAAGCCAACTGTACCATCCAGAGTATAGGTCCACGCAAGAGTAAAATTCTGCCCTTCCACCGCCGGTGATGGTGTTAAAGGCTTTGCGTTAAATTGTGTAGTTGCAGTTTCTGGTGAAAGATTTGAAAGGAACGTTCAACAGATTAAAGCTTTTTCTTTTCAATATCAGCTATGGAAACAGGGTTGAACTTCACAAAATTACTGGCATCCAGAATCCCTTTTTGTTTCAAGACTCTCCAACTTACATAATTTAACAGGAAAACCAGTACTGTACATGTACATGTATTTTGCTTTCAGTCAGAAGTGTGTTAGATCCCAAAATGAAGCTACAAAATAAATCAACCCCCCACACTTCATTTTTCAAAGGGTGTGGGGGTTACCATCCTTTGTCGAAGATGAGATTTGAGAAAAAAATGGAATGAGCCACTGTTCACCCTGGTATCAAATATTATGAAAACCTTTGGGTTTCTACGGGAGTTAACCAACAGTTACTACTTACATTATGCTTCAACTCTGAGCCTGGGCTTACTTGTTCCAAGCTATAATTCCATGACAACCTGTACTTATAGGTTTGAGAGCTAGATTCTTCACACTCCCTAATATTTCCATATGAATGATATCTGTTGTGAGATGTACTTCATTCTTGAAATTATTTACCACAAAAAAAAACCCAAAACAAACAGAAATAATCTAAAATCGCTCCTGTTTTAGTGGGAGCAAGAGACTACCGTAACAGCTAGCCTACACTTTGTTCGAAGGAATTTTAGCTGATTTTCTTGTAATTAAAGTTCACAGTATTTCAGTGATTTTTTATGTTATAATATCTTAGTCAATATCCAGTTGAATTCCGTAGTACAAAGTCTAAAGTCCAAATTCCGTGACCCAACCATATGGATAAGTGCGATCATAGAATAGTTGTTCATAATTAAACCTGATGTTAGGGCTTTGACTCCAATCTAAACCAGTAAACAGATGTTTTACAAGTTTCTACAATGGTATTCAAAAATTGTTAAATTATACATTTAACAACACCGGGAGAATTGTCAAATTACAGTACCGTGCAAAAGTAAGTTGACAGTCTCTACTCGATCCTCGCGAGAATCGAGAATCAAGTGGGCTCAGGATCAAAACTCAATTCACTGGAAATCAAACTCGATCCTCGACACTCGATTCTCGCAAAATCACTGACGCGAAACATTGTCAATTATTCATACTCAATTCAACTTTCGCAAGAGCATTACTTCTCGATTAAATAAAACAAGAATTGTTATATAGCTGAATTTTTTCTTCCAACAGCATGCGCTCTCATTGGTTACTTTGAGGTGACATGACATCTAACAATAAAACTGTTTCCTGCCAAAAGTCTCTGAGCGGGCAACAGTGCAAAATCTGTGACGTCAGAGGGTAACAGTACAACAGTGCACTGTTACCCGCAAATGTTGACTGACGACCGCCATTGCTGTTGCCCTTGCACGTTTTTCTTTTTGTCCTATATAACAAAATTAATTAATTAATGACGGAAACAAAATGAACTGTTTCCCTCGGGACCAGTCATTAAGTGTTTATTGTTTAATAAGAAAACGAGATAGCAGCTACCGGTATTGGTCCTGTGAGTCCTCTCTTCAAAACAACAATCTTATGTCGTGGATTAAAATATAAAAGCAAAACAGTGAGCTTAATTTACTGCATGATGGATTTTATCGTGAATCGACGCGCCCAACCAAGTAATGCAACAATTCATGTGTTTTTACATCTCTTCTTAAAGGCAATGATCTGAAGAAAAATTATATTGATCGTCGAATCTCGGTGCTAGACTTGTTCACTGGTATCAGGTTTCATTCTTTGAAAACAGCAAGCGTTGCGAGCGAACCGAGAACAACATCATTGCAGGACAAAGTATACATGTAGCAAAAGCTGTTCCATCCAACTTTTGATAAATCGAGTTGGGAATTCGTATGAGAGAAAAATGTTGTCTTTTTCTCTTCTCCTGCCTTTTATGTAAATAATATTTCCCCAATTAACCTGATCCCAGTGACTGTTGATTTTTCTTGTATGGGAATAAACCAACAAGGCCGGCAAATGAAACTCGGGTTCTCAAGCAAGTCATTACGGAATAGTTTTACATTCAAAGAAACAGTTTTTGTAAATCTGAAATTAACATTTGTTTCCAGAAAGGTCTGCTACTGATATGAAGTGTTACTGATGACATGTATCCAGTAAGGTATACAAACTGCCTACAGAGTAAAATTGAAATGCCACTCCAGTGTATAGTGTCTAAGACTGTTTACAGTCCGTGTGATTATTGAGTATGCTTCAATCATACGGACAAAGAATAATTATCTCCTCCGCAATCGTACAGAATACATGTACATGTAGTTTCAAAGACTTTCCTCTCTCGAAATACAATGGAAGTAATTTTCAATAACAAGCTACGTACATTGTAGGTTACAGCTAAATTGTCAGGCAGGTCGCGCTCTCCATTAGAGTCGAAACCTACGAGTAAACTTGAAATACCACGCTGGTCGGATAGTGTCGAAGACTGTTTACAGTCCGTGTGATTGTTAAGTAATAATATGCTTCCATCATATGGCAGAAGAATAATTATCGATTTATCTCCTCCACAATCGCACAGAATAGTGTCGTTCGTTGTGATTTTTTCCCAGTTTCAGCAACTGGATTCAGAAGAGGGCTAAACTCGCTCGGTTTTCACTCCCAAACAACATTCTCCAAGAAACTTTGGCAGGCTTTTCTTTTATTCGTATTCCCAGTTGTGTTTGTGCTATTACTGTAGTCTATCGAGTAATCAGTCAAGCGATCAGCTCATTAAATTTTAAATTCTTGATTCCTTCGACTCGATTCTGAACTTGATTTTCAACGAGAATCAAGGATAGAGGATCGAGAGAGACTGTCAACTTACTTTTACACCGTACTGTATGTAATTAACCCAGTACATGTACATGTAAGAAGTGTTTGATACCGAGACATACAATAATCATATTCCGGTATTGCTTTGTGTGCAACACAAACACAAAACTTGTTTCCGGTCAAATCTGTCACGTAGTCTTCTCTCCGGTAGAAATCTTCTTAAGCTAGATCTTACTAACTATAGATTCTTAATAAGTTTCCTAATACATGTAAGATCTGATACTATGTTTCTTAATTAAGAATCTTACAGCTTGTAAGATTCTTAACAAGATCTTACAAGATTCTTACAAGATCTTGTACGATTCTTAACAAGATTCTTACAAGATCTTACAAGAATCTTGTAAGAATCTTTTTTGAAATGTTACAAGATATCGATCTTGTAAGATATTGTGTGGCTAAGATCTTCCAAGAATCTTGTTCCTGGATCTTACAAGATCCTTCAGGAATCTTGAGCAATATTATATTACGATTACCAACGATAATTAAACTTATAAATTTTGGGGGCTATCTGCAGGTACAGGAAAGCACTGTATTTTTTGGTCACTTGGGATTAATTATAGTCTTTATTGTTTTGTTTTACGTAATCTGTGCTCCAGTAACTGAAAAAAGAAGCAAATCTTGCAGGCTTCTTGTTAGTAAATTCACACAACATCTAGCAATATTTTTACAAATTCAACAATGATGCTGTCTTGTGGTGTCATTATCTACAAATTACAGTCAACTCCCATTAACGTCAACCCTTGTTCATTAAATATAATCACTTTTGTTTCCCTTGAGGTCATTATCTGTTGTCATTGCCCATCTCTCCACAAATTATTATCCCCTTTAATGCTACCTTACAAAGTGATGCTGCACAATATGTTATTCTTTTGTGTATTTTATTGAAAAGCATACAGCAAAACTGAGTACATGAACTTTTCTGAGAACAATTAATGTTTCAGTTAACATGGCATCTGACAAGATGCACCCACACGACATTTTGGGTATGTTTTTGGTTTTTTCTGAGGTATGTCTGAGGTACGTTATTCTGTGTGGGTCTGGTATGTTAAAAACAACACCAAAAAAGTACTTACCGGTACTTTAATTTCAAAACGGCATTACATACCAAAAACATATCTTTGTGACATACTATAAAAGTAGGTAATTATAAGTTGTTAAGAGAGAAATGACATACTGAAAACATAACCTTACAGACATACCAAAAAGGTAGCTACAATATATCTTAAAGCAAATTAAATGATATACCAAACACATATGGCTTTAGGACATACCAAAAAAGTGGCTTGAAAGCTGTGGGAGAAATGACATTCCAAAAACAAATTTTCTGCGATATCAGAAAAGTAGCTCAAATCTTATGGAGAAACGACATATCAAAAACATATCTTTTGAAAATATATCAGAAAAGTAGCTCCAATCTTAAAGAGACAATATGACATACCAAAATGGTAGTTCAAAATCGATCTTTAATAATTAGGACAAAATTATAATGACACACCAAAAGCATATCTTCGGAGATATATATGAAAAGTAGCTCAAATCTTTAAGTTAGAGACATGACGTAGTAGTAGTTCACAATCGATCTTTAATAATAATTTATTATTTAGGACAATGACATGACCAAAACCATAGCTTCAAGAGATACCAAAATTAAAGCAGTGGTCTATGTATTACCTATATAGAGAAATGACACACCAAAAACAACCTCCTGATCGATACATCATCAAAAAGGAATTACCGGTAACTCACTTATAATACCCAGCAAATTACAAATAAAACAGGCTGAAAATAGTTTAGAGGAATGGAAATTGTACCAAATGGACATCCAGATATAAAAAGTAATATTCTCAATATCATTAAATTGAAATAACATAAGAAAGCTTGAGTACGTACATGTACATGTACGATGGGCCAGTGAGACAACTATCAAAGTTTATTAGTGGTCTATAAGGATGTGACTTCGAATTTCATCTGGTGCCTTGAAAAAATGAGCTTAACTTCAAGATTTGGTCTTATTCAAAGCTTGAATGTTGATGTGATATTTGTGGAGTTAAAACTCAGACACTGTTCCAGTATTCTCACTTAGCTATTTCTTAGCTTAAGCAGTGTCCTTTAAAGGGTCCAACCTTTGAACATAAAATCACTCTGTACAGGGATAAATGAAATGAAAGCTTTTTTCTGGTGATTCTATAGATTGTGACAAATATCATCAACTGATTACCTTATTACGTTTGATGAGCTGATGATCGGCCTTATACAATACATACTTAATTGACCACTCCCCACTGAGGCTTTTCAGGGCCAATGAAACACAACGAAACGACAGAACAGAACAACAACAACAACTGTTAAGAATCCTAACTCGCTGGAGGCAATTAAACCAGTTGGCTATTTACAAGTGCGGCTCGGAAGTTGAACCAGGGACTACCAGGATCAAATTCAACGAGTGGTCAGAGCGGGTCTTAAATCCGGGATCTCCGGATCTCACGGCAAGCGCCCTAACCACTGGGCCACACTGCCTCCTCCTTATTTCAAAGGAACATGTCATGCATAACTCTTGAGAATTGCACAATCCAAGTCAGCACTTTATCCTGTCAACGAACACCGGTATCTTTCCACATTTGTCTGAGGATGAATTCGGTCGGAATCTTCTTCACTTTCCTTCAATGTATTGTGAATCTGACGATCGTAAAGCCGCGTGCAAATGCACTGGATTTGTCCACTGTACAAGCTCTCAACATGTTGAGCGCATTTGAACACCCTGTTGAGAGGTGTTGAGCGGTGCTCAGTCTTTTTGAGTCAAATTTGAAACTGGTCAAACTTTTTGCTCAACACAGCTCAACATTTCCTTTGTTTCGCGGTCATCCATGTGTGGCTCAACAAAGTCGAGGGCATTTGCACAACAACGCTCAACATGTTGAGGCCACGCACGCGCAGTGCCCAGCGTATCCATTGCGAGTTTAAACATATCAAACATTTTACAAGATGGCGTCGCAGGAGTTAGAAGTTTTACAGGAAAGTTCAAATGACAAAAATTGTAAAAGAGGAAAGACAAGAAAATGGACGGAGGAAGAAATGGATAAGCTTATTGATTTGTTGGAGAAAAATACATGCTTATGGGACGTAAGCTCTTATTTTACCACGTCGTTTTTTTTTTACTTTTTGTCCTCATCAATGAGTTCGCTTACTAGCTAGAAGTGCAGAGAAGCATTTTCGTGTTCTGGGGAGATGAATATACCTAAGATTCTCAGGCATGATTCAACATGAGCCTTTGTGAAATCTTTGGAATGTTCAACATGTTGAGTCGTTGCTGAGGCCATTTGAACACCCCGCTCAACAACACCTCAACATGTTGAGAGCTTGTACAGTGGACAAATCCAGCGCATTTGCACGCGGCTTAAGAACAGAACCTCGACTCCGCCATCTTGGATAACACGTGAGAGACCAGACTGGAGACTAGTGAGCCGTTTTCGTTTTGGTCAGCAGTCACCAGTGGAAGCTCAGATTTCGGCGGTTTTATTCAAACGTCGCGTTTGTATCAACGATCACAAATTCATGGTGATTTGTTAGTTTTACCCTTTAAACGCTTCTCCAAGGCAAGAACAACAACTCAAGTAAAGAGGTAAGCGTTAACTACAAGCGAATAACATTTGATTTCATGCATTATAATTTACCAATTTTTACTAGGTTATAGCATTTTAATAAGTATCCTTCCCCAAATGGTGAAGTGAAAGATTTGGTATACGATTGACAAATGATTTGTTCTCGAAAATGCTTTCAACGAATTTTCAATGCAGAATACAAACATTGCTTTTGTTATTCAAATGTGCCAACCACAGGAACAAAAGGGCTTTTGTTTCGACAGCCAATGATGCCTAGTAATGACAATAGGTGGCGTCAACAACCTCTTCCCAATTAGTGCCAAAGAAAACTATTGATGTTTCCAAGTAAAGGGAGCCAAATTTATGAGTCTACTCTTCACACACTTTAATTGTAATAGACTGAAATGATCACTGATTTAGAGGAATCAGGACTTGCATCATTGAAGTACACACATGCCCCTCTGTTATGGCTAAAAAAAGAAGTCATAACAGAGGGGAACGTAGCCGAAAGGAAAATTCTGTTTCTAATACAGAATTACTTATTACATACTTTACTGGGTAATTTGCCTGCTATTTTCCCTTATTTTTACACTTACAAATTGTATTTCCCTTTTATTTTTAGTGTATTAAACTCATATACTCTCCATTCGCATGCTATCCTTTGGCACGCGCGTATGTTGTCCTTTGGCACGTGCAGATGTTACTTATGTTTGAATTGTTATGGTTATTTACGGTTGAAGTCGTAGTGCACACTTTCGTATTTCAGTGCCAAGGTAGAAATTTTGTGAAAAGGTTTTTCTTCATTCACCCTGAAGACGACCGACAAGTCGGTCGAAATATGTATCTTGTCTTCATTTGTGTTTTATATATTGCTTCATGAAGAAAACATCTACACGTCTTGGATGCCACTTGCGAGCAGGATCCAAAGAAGGATACACGATGCCTTAACTTCACGTAGTAATAAATAGGTTGAATGAAAAATGGAATCAAAAGCAAACTTCTCACAGGTCCATGTTTAATGTAGGGAACAGACGTTTCGCCCTTCCGGCTTCTTCAGTGTTCATGATACAAGCTAAAAACTAAAAAATACTTGGCCAAGTATTTTTAGTTTTTAGCTTGTATCGTGAACACTGAAGAAGCCAGAAGGGCGAAACGTCTGTTCCCCATATTAAACATGGACCTGTGAGTAGTTTGCTTTTGACTCCATTTCTCATTCAACCTATACATGTATTATATATTTATAACATTAAATTTTTTTTAGATGCCATGAAAGAGTAAGAGACACTTCCTGAAGAAATTCTCTGATGGAACGTACATCAGGGAAAGGTACTTTACTGCAGAGAAAAATGCTAATAGCAGCCAATTCTGTATCTCCGACATTTTATGGTTTCATGTATTTTAGGATTACTCTGCGCAGACTTGTTATAGTTCTCTGGTTTACCCGAAATCTTTATAAGCCTTTTTTGTATTTAAATTCAAAAACAAGAACCCAATCCAAAGACTGTGATCTAAATTAAATGTTCAGGTACATGCAATAAGATATGTAACTATACTGTGAAATTTGTATTCTTTTTTTTGTCCATGAGCCATGATGGTAGGTTGACAATGGATTTTTTTTTTTGTAGTGTGCAGCACATTTCTGAGTTGCTGGAATATTATTTTACAGCAGCACGATACACTATAACCTTGTTTCGTGTGTTCCACGTGCGCTAATCTTGTATTTCTCAGTTATTTGAAGCTAATTCTTGATTTTTCTGACCTTGTTCAAGAAAGGTCCAGCTATAGTACATTGTAATGCTGGATAAAAATTTTAAGCGATAGACCATTTTTCCTGTAAATTAAAAAGTTCTATTTTTACTTCATCTTAGTCTGAAGATTACAAAGACAACTTATACAAGTTGACTTCAGGTTCATTTATACTTGTTGGTGACATAAATGTTTCACATGAAGAGGTATCTCACTTGTGATTGTCGTACTGTATAGTTTACAAGTTATTACAGGAGCCCTGAACATGAGAAATGTAGCAATTAATACATGAACTGTTCCTTGTTGGTACATGCATAAGGTAGTGTGCCGTATATGTATGTTAATTCTGGTATTTTTGGCATAATTTCAGCTATATGTTCTTGGTATGTTTTAGGTATGGTGAACAATATATCAAGACATTACTGTCAGCTTTGTTTTTGGGGTATTTTTAGGTACAGTACTTCCAAAGTGCATTGTTTTAGGTACTTTTGTGGTAGTATAAATTTGTTCCAAAAATGATGCTTAATGGTACATTTTCGGTATGTCAAAGCTAGCATAAGCATATCACTGACCTACCTCTGCCATACTAAATTACAGTATGTACTTGGCATGTCATATGTTTGTTTTTGGTTTGTGACTGACATGTTTTGGGTATGTCAAAAGTTGATATGTTCTTGGTCTAGGTTATTGGTGTGTTTAAGGTATGGTTGACATACCCAAAACATAATTTTAAGTATGTGGCTATTATAAGGTATGTTTTAGGTACTTCCAAAGTGGTATGCTTTGGTTACCTTTTTGGTATGTAAAATTTATTCCAAAAATGATACTTAATGGTATATACATGTAGATCTTTGGCATGACAGAGGTGGCATAAACATAGCAGTGACCTACCTCTTGCATACCAAACTAGACGCTTCCATGAAGCATACACTGGCTTGCCTGTGGTACGTGTTACAGAAAAACAGAAGGCACTGAATTGTGTGGTATTGAACTGCAGCATTCCAGTTAATTTTTTCAAGTCATTAACACTATTTGAGGGGTCACCCAGATGTCGTGCCAGCAGAGGCCCTTTTACTCACAAGTTCACACTTTCAATTCTTTTCTAATGTCCTGTCCCATTTTGAGGTCTTTTAGTTTTTTAAGCTTTGGTAATAAATTCAGTTTACAGATAACAAAACACACTCTTGAGTAAAATCGTTTCTTCTTTAAATAAATAGTCTGCAAAAAAACTACTTGCAAATTGCTCTGACGGACGTTTTCCTGCACGTCATGCATGTCTTGCAGTTGCAGTAAGCAAATGTTTATTGCACACACTAAGATGTTGTTTCCGCTTCATAATTCCTCGTATTTTCAGTCAAATCTCATGCCAAGTCAAAACATTTTTTGGGTTTACGTTTGCACCAAAAAGTACCGTAAAAGCCAGGAGTTAACAGTAAAAGACAAGGCAAAAGACAGATGAAGAAAAAAATAGCAGTTTTTATATACACCTCTGAATCAAATTCTCATCGAAAGATTAGTGACAATTGATTGTAAAAACATGAAAATTTCTGCAGTCTCTGACTTTTATGACTTAAGTAAAAGGTCGTGATGTTTTGTCAAAGGCACGAAATTGATCACGTGCTAGGCAACCATAAAGGTGCACATGACCTTGTGTCAACTGAATGAACTACGGGAAAGAATGTTCATCGTTTGTCGTTTTCAGAGTTAAACAACATACGGTACTTTTTAGCCAAGAAACGTCCGTTATTTCACTGAATATTTACTGGGTTGCCAAACCCAGCTGGAATCTGCATTGCATTTCGTCGTTTTTATTTTTTGCCGTGTCGGTTAAAGTCTCGCCTGTCACTCCCCTGCTTAGTGGTGTCTTTGTGCATAGAGTCTTCGGTGCATATTTTGTTAGGTTTGAGGGGGCTGGGGTAATTCGTAGATTTCTCTGGTGCACACGGGAGGACATTTAATTATTAACCTGGAATGGCGTTGAAAGTCATTGTAACGTGAATGGCATTTTGGTGCATCTTTAAACAAAATATGCCCTTTTGGAGCTCAAGAATGGAAGGTCAATTGGATAAACAACATAGGCGATGAAAAATAAATATCTGGAATCTTTAAGGCAACAAGTAATGGTCTTCGACAACAATTTCATTTTTCACCGTTGGATATCAAGTAACCTTTAACTTGGTATTTTATACAACACTGAAGTCAAATGGTAATTCTTTTATGGATTTAACACACACTGAAGGTATCGAACGCCTTGAGTGCATCACTGTGTTTACTGAAGTGGCATCTAAGTTGTCTGGCAAGTTACATTCATTTTATGACTCAACTCAGCAAAGGTAAAAAAAAATTGGAAATGTGACAGTGAAAAATTATGGTCAAGGTTCTTTCGAAAAGGGTTTGATGTGAGCTGTCAGAAATTTATTTAATTGAACTGATATGCTTTGTGACAGCGATTGTGTTTCATTTGCACGCACGCAACTGCAATAGGAAGGGTTTCTTGCCTCTTATAGCAAATATGTTGTTTGTTTCAATAAATGTTTCGCTGGAAAAGATTTCTGTGAAATTGCCAGCTTTTGTAAATTTATCATGTTGTGTAATTTTCGAGCTTAACAAATTTGCATGCTGTACATGTGTTGAAATGTGATAC
>NC_090895.1:5608041-5618041 GCF_036669925.1 Montipora capricornis | reverse complement strand
AAAGTCATCAGGAAATAGAACATATACAGCCCATTCACAATGTGCCGGCAGCCAGCTATTTGGCCACCTACAACACTATATCTGCCACTTACTTTGAATTCACATTTGTCAGACTTGTATTCAGGATGAGGTTGTTTCGAGGTTTTGTTCATCACTGTGAACTATATTTTTGGTACAGATTATACAATGTACTAATAATTTAAGGTATTACCATTTCTCTCACTGTGTTTCCCCTTTAATCACTATGTTTCAACTGCATACTGCAAGCCTTGATCGTTTCTCAGGCTATAAGGTCTCTTAAAAACTTCCAGTTCAAATTGTAACTAAAAAATACACCACGTAAACCCAAGCCACACACATTATCGTTTCAAAAGGAACGCCTTGAACATTGCGTGCTGATGACCGTGCTAATGGCGTGGGAAAGCGAGCCGAACAGATGGTCAGTGGTCACGGTTGTTGCAGGCACAAACAAGATGGCGTCCAAACGATCTTGTCATACTGGCACAGGGCCTTCGCAAATTTCTAATTTTTTTCAAACGGTATCAGGTGTTTACATGTAGCCCCGGAAACCCATACAGACTGCAGCTTTGCATTGAGATACATTGTAATATATTGATCAAATGATTTGAAGATCTGAAGCCTTCAGTTTAATTAACTGACTCTATAATATATTATGAGTCAACTTTCAGCAACTGAGTTTCTCACTTTCACAGCTGAGAAGTACTTGCTTGTACAAAGTTATCCTTTTTTCAAATAATGCTCCTGGCGGAATGTAACTTTAATTTGAAAAGCAAAAGTCTTGTGTAACTCTTTATTACTTTTAACTAATAGGGGCTCAGTTTACCCTAAAATGCACCAGATGCAACCATTTGAAGCCAATAGTTTTAAAATTTCGCCGGGGAGCACGCCCCCGGACCCGCATAGCATGCAAGGGGCTCCAGCCCTTGCAGCAAAGCCAAAGGCCTCTCCTCCCTATTACTATATCCAGCTTGCCTACTACTCGAAAACATTTTGACTGGGCTGCACATAGATACAAAAAACATTACCGATAAATTAAATTAATAACCAATTTCAGCGTTATTTCCTTGTCAAGTTTCGCTACATTGCATGGCTGAGCATACAAAAACAGTGTGCAGAAAACAAAGACCTGGAAAACGAAGACCCCCAGAAAAAATAACATATCAAACATCAAATAACAAAACACATCATTAAAATGCTTTTTAAAACGATCGATAAGCTAACTCCTGTGAATTACGGTACGGTCTTTGTTTTCCACCATATCGGGTCATTTCGCTAACAAGTCGTTTCGCTAACGTCCGGTTCACTAACAATCAAAGTCGATTCGCTAATGTGTTTAGTTGTTTCGCTAACATCCAGTTCACTAACAACCGAAGTCGATTGGCTAATGTGTTTGGTTGCTCTAAGCATATTTTGCTGCTTTCAGCGAGAATGTTGGGCCTTAAGGGAAGACCAATGGGAGAGGATTTTGATCCGTGTTTTTTAGCAGCTTGTAAATCATGTATGCAAACCCTTCACGGATCGTGGCTTTTTTAAGCATTAGTTGCTTTCATAGAGTAGTCTTATCTGGGGATTTTGAAATATTTGAATGAGACGGCTGTCATAAGGAAACGATTTAAGTTTTTAGCATAGTCAACAAATAGCACAACCTAGCTCCCTGGGTCTTGCAATTCGTACCAGTCTGGATCCGTTGAAAATGAGCATTACAGCATTACGTGGACACCTAAATCACTTCAAACCAAACTCGCGCCTTTATTCACATTGAAATTACTTTCATTAAAACAATAACACGCACTCACATGGCTCTCAGCAAAGGAGTTGATGTGCAAGAGTAATAGACTTAGCCCTCCCCCCATAGTCGTCGTTGTTATGTGATGATGTGCGCTTTAGTTTCCAAATATTAGGCAACGATATGTGAGTGAAAAATTGTACAGTGAATTGTGAATTGAACAGCAAGCCAGTTTTTGCGAGTTTGCCGATTAAAAAGCTGAGTAAAACACAACGCAATCGAGTAAGTTTACAGTTTACCGATAGGGTGTTCGGTATAGTGAGAGTATTTCAACTTCAATAGGATATTGTTTGAGCACCTTAATGATATGCATTCTCAACAAAGAACAGATAACACTTGTAATAACTACCAATCATATTGCTGCCATTTCAATCGGTTGAAAACGAGCATTGCAGTATAAAAGCACTGTGCTCTTTGTCCATTTCATTCCACTTACCTTCTTGGAAGTATCTCTCGACAGCTCTTTGGAAATAATTTAAAATATGGAAAGCTTTTATTGCATCTTTTGCACAGAAGAAGTTACCTCACGGCCAGAGGCGCTTTTATGTGACGGCTGCAACAGGTGGACCAGTTCGTGCACATTGATTTGTAAAATAGATTTAGCTTTTAAGGCCAATTATAATTATTGTAATGATTTACAACTAGACTTATTTAAGAAAGATATGCGTTGTAACTTTAAGGACCAGCTAATTTTTAGTACTAGTAAACTTTGTACATAGATTTTAGGAAAACAAATGTTGTAAAAATTAAAGATTGATTTCAAGTTGACATAATTTGGCCGCTGTTTGGCAATGGGTTCCACGCGATAAATAACGTGCAAACGTTTAAACATAAATCAAAGAACAAAGTCCGAATGCTGAAATATTCTGTATATTGCACATGGTCATGCAAAAGGTACATTAACGCAATATATGTCAGTGTAGTGTTTATGAATTGGGTAAATCATCAGCGAAGTGACCTAATTCTCTATTTTCGAATTCCCCATAATACACTTTGTTCCCGCCCCCTCCCAAATTTTGCATAAACTATTGTTTTCAAATGCTCTTGGGGACACTGCATATTCCCAAGAGCATTTGAAAACAATGGTTTATGCAAAATTTGGGGGGCAAACAAAGTGTATTATGGGGAATTCGAATATACAGAATACGTTAGAGAAACATCTTTTGCAGACATTAGCGAAACGACTTTCCCGTGTTAGCAAAACAACCGAGCACGTTAGCAAAATGACTTCCATTGTCAGTGAACTGACCCGGGTTGCCCGAAGCCTTCTCATGTGCGTCTTTCAAGTGATTCTAGTGACTTCAGAAGTAAATTGCAGGATTGCAGTTTTTTAGAACGTGTCTTATAGTGTACAATCGTAGCTTTTAACTGCTTTTAGAACGAGTTTTAGAGTTTTCCAAGTCACGTTTTTAGTATGTGGCTTTTTATTGTTTTTAGAATTGAATTGTATTATATGGCTGTAATTATTATAGATTTTATTTATACACGTTCGTATTTTGAACGAGTTTTATAGCTCTTTGACGTAACGTGTTAAAATAAATGATTGATTGATTGATTGAAGCATGGTTAGCGCTAACCAGCGTTAAATACCACGGAAACATAAGAATTTGATACCTCTTAACCAACGGTTAGCTATAGCGCTAACCAGGCTTCGAACAACCGGCCCCTGGACGTTCATGGGCACCCAACGTCAATTTTCGGAAAATATCTGTTCGGAAGACGAACAGAACATTTGCTGTAAAATTTCTTGCTTGCCTGCCTGTCCTAGGATTTTCGAACATCTAAAAAATGTTGTAACTGCCCATTTTTAACGGGTGTTTACCCTAAAAAGGTCACCTAGAATTATCGGTAGCCTTTTTGTCTTGCTGAAATTTTCGAAAAGGTAAGTTTTGATACTAAAACACGTTTAATAATGCTATGTTTAAATGGTTTTGGACTATATTCTCGTTGGGTGCCCCTGGACGTTTGCGAAACGACTTGTATTCTTTTCCACACACCGGCCTGGATGTGTGGAAAACGAAGACCCTACCGTAATTCACAATAGATAGCATATCGATCGTTTTGAATAACATGAATGATGTGATTTATCATTTGCTGTTTGGTATGTTATTTTTTCTCGAGGTCTTCGTTTTCCGGGTCTTCGGTCTCCGATTTCCGCACATTACATTAAAAATCGTGCCCAACAACTTAAAGACAACCAAAAATCGAAACTGACCTGATTTGGGACAGGATAGGAACAGCACAATCATTAAAACGACAGTGTCTGACGCGAAAGACATGGCTTGATTCCCACTTAAATCGATATAATGAGTGCCTTGCGAACAACATCCAGACAAAATTTAACGAGTGGCACAGACAAGGAAGTGAAACTGAAATCCCATGATGCACATTGCTTGGAACGAAAGTCGTTTCCAGGGTAACAGACCCTTTCGGCAAAACGGTGCATGCTGGGCAATCAGGATATGGAGGGAAAGTGGCCGATCAATAATTATGATGGTTTATGTACGAGAATAGACCAGTTCACGCTCTTGATTGCATCATGGGTAATCAGGGCAACATGGTGTGAATATGGAGGTACATCTATGACAAAATTCAATGATCAGTATTTGAAATAAGATCGTCCAAATCATGAATGCATCCATCCAAAGCTGAATGGCAACAAGCCGATTCTGCAAATGGCCATCACGGAAAGAGGCATAACAGCCATCACGGAAGGAGGAATAACACAGAGAGGCATAACGTAAAGAGGAATAACGCAAAGAGGCATAACACAAAAAGGCATAACACAGCAAAGCATAACGCAAATATTCATAACGCAAAGGCATAACGTAAAATAGCCATAACGCAAAGGCCGTTTGAAGAATGGAGACTAGCTGTGTACTCCGTAAATAATTTCAGCTCTAAAAAAACATCAATTGATTGTTCAAGGGAAAGAACATATAATCGCTATCGAACTTTTTCTTCCTGATTAAGTTATGCCTCTGCGTTATGCCTTATTGCGTTATCCTTTTGCGCTATGGCCATTTGCGTTTTGGGTCTTTTAATCATGCCTTTTTGCGTGATGCCTACTTGCGTTACGGCTGTTTGCGTTATTGCTATTTGCGTTATGCCTCTTTGCGTTATTGCTTTTTGCGTTATGCCTCTTTCTTTGATGGCCATTTGCAGAATGGGCTAGTTGCCATTCAGCTTTGGATTGATGCATCCATGATTTGGACGATTTTGTTTCAAATACTGATCATTGAATTTTGTAATAGATATACCTCCATACGTGAAATTCAAAGGTTTGTGTGGCAATTCAAAGCAAAATACACTGTACATGACTTTATAGACTTTCGTCTTCATAAACCAAAAAAATAAGCTCATGTTCACAACTGAGATTAACTAGACTTGGTGTTCGTTCTTTGGAATTCCTAAATATTGCTTTTTTTGTCTCCATACATTCTCTGTAATTTCGTGCCTTTGGAATTACAGGATCGATACAGGAAATGTATGTTAGAGACTCTTGTTAATAAAATAATTTCTGCAATAGCCATTCTCTCCAAATTTATTCTGCCGCACCTTTGAGCGCATACTATCTTCTGTTTTGGAAAATAAAAAGCCCGAAATTGCATATCGTGAATACTTTTCATCTTTTTGAACTTCCATTTCTCTCCATCTTGCCCTGATTACCCATGATGCACTCAAGAGCGTGAACTCGTCTATTTACCATTTTTCATAAAGTTTTCTCCATCAAATCATGGCGAGTGTTTGATTCTAAGCTTATTTATCAGTACGAGTTGTGTAGAAGCCATTCGAGTCCCTGAAATGGAGAAAGTTTCTCATGAACATGCCAAAGTGCGGGCAGTCACGCAATTGGCGCTTCGTTGTTCGAGTCAAAACGTATCATTTCTTCTAGGGTCAATTTTATCACTTTTCGAGTTATGTTTTTCTCTAAGATGGAAGATATGGCTTTCGAAGATTTTCTGGAGTGGAGCGTTGGACAACTTTAGTTTTATTTTAGGATGAGAGGAGGAAAGTCGACAACAGGAAACAAGAATACGGTGGCCAAAAGGGTCAATCACAAATCAGTTTATCAAAACACAACACAATTTCTCTAGACACAAACCAATTTACCAAAACACAAATCAGTTTACCAAAACACAAACCAATTTACCAAAACACAAATCAGTTTACGCAAACACAAATCAATTTCTCAAAACACAAATCAATCATCGAAAGACTGGGCATTTCCTCTGTGATTAACAGAGAGAGCCTGGAAGGGACTCACCGCCAGGATATGACGATTGCTTCACCATGTGACTAACCAAGACTAACTCTGATCAGAGTTTTTCTCTGTCCTTGTATGGGCCCATTTCCATCAGTAGGGCTAACGCTCACATGGTTCAAATGGCGTAGAAATAAAGCACTTAACATTACACTCTAATCAGTTAAGTCTTTTCAAATATATGTGCTACAGGGCCAACGTTCGTAAAAACGTAATCCTTCCTAACCAAGATACTAATTGACAACTCTTAGCCACCCTGCGAGCAGAGGCTCCTTGTCTTTTTCTTTACTGAGGAGGAGAAAAGGAGGCTCTGCCCTAATCGCGTTAACTCTTTTAAGCCGCCTCACCTCAAATTACTGTACTACTCATTCTTGTTTTCTCTCGTCAAACCGGTTTTTCCAGTGCGAGCTCCCCTTTAGTTACAAAACCGATGGTTATAATTGAGTCCGCTGTACCATGAAAAACCAAGATGGCAGCGAGATCTGGCATATTAGGCTTGGGTTCGAGACTGTATCCTGGCAACATGCAGCGCATATTCAAATAAGATCTTACAGTGTGGCCCAGTTGTTAGGGTGCTTGCCTTGAGATCCGGAGATCACGGGTTCAAGACCCGCTCTGACCACTCGTTGAATTTGATCCTGGTAGTCCCTCGTTCAACTTCCTAGCTGCACTTGTAAATAGCCAATTGGTTTGCCTCCGGCCAGTTGGGATTCTTAACAGTTGTTGTTGTTCTGTCCCGTCGTTTCGCTGTGTTTCATTGGCCCTGAAAAGCCCCTTTGGGAAGCGTTCAATTAAGTATGTATGTATGTATGTATGTATGTACGTACGTACGTATGTATGTATGTATGTATGTATGTATGTATGTATGTATGTACTCGATTCATGCAGAGTCTTTCTCGAGAACGCCAAAATCGAGCGAGCAAAAGAAAGGCTCTGCTAGCAGGGTGACTCTTAGCGCGTTCGGTAATAAAATGTTTTGCAGCCATTGCGGTAGCGAAGTTAAATCCTGCTTTAAATTCTGCATTAAATGTGGCAATCCTACGGCCAAGAACCCTGACGATCGTTCTGGCTCCGAAACGATCGAAAGTCATAGCAACAATACTGGATGCTCCGGGACTTCTGATGCAATGTCTTCCAAGGAATCGGTTCCAAAGCTGTATCCCTTCATGAAGAAGAAAAAAGATGAGCGGGTGTCTCATTTTAAGAGGAAGAACAAGAAGTTGAAGAATAAAAAGGACGAACCAATGACAATAAACACAGGAATAATGCGTTACGTGGAGGGGGAGAGTATGCTAAAGCCTCAGCGAGGAAAAAGTCTTCTCATAGGGCTTCCTAAAACAGCCAATAGTGATGAGGAGGTGCTAAATTAGCTGTGGCTAAGCAATCTGTACTCATGGGATCCTGACAGTGCGCATCATTAGAGGGTTATGTAGTTGATAAAAAAATGAAAAACTGTGGTTGGAAAATTTTCAAGGCTCTGAAATTTTATTTTATCGCCGATATGTTGACGACCCTTTTTGTTTATTTCGCTCGGAACATGATGCCATTATATTTTTCGACTACGTCACTCTAGACACCCCAACATTAGGTTACTATGGAAGGGGAAGCTCATGACAAATTACCCTTTTTAGATGTTTTAGTTGATAATAATGATCCCAATTCTTTTCTAACTAGAGTTCACCGTCAGAAAACCTTTACTGGGTTATTGACTAATTATTTCAGTTTCACTTCGTACTCTTACTAAGTGGGTCTCATTAGGACTCTTGTGGATAGGGCCTACAAGATTCACAACACCTGGTTGGGGCTACACGAGGACATTACTAATCTTATGGAAATCCTAAAAAAGAATCTTTTCCCTGCCCATTTAATTAAAAGGGTTGCATGTAAACCGCTACATTATGGGGACCCTTAATAATCATTGTCCCCAGGGTTCCCTTCCCACTTCAGTTACCTTACACAGGTCATTTTTCTGTCGTCACTCAGAAAAAGATTCGTCAAGTGCTATTGCAATGATTTGGATATCAAACTAGTTTTTTCCTCCTTTAAGATAGCAACTTGTTTGGCGCGAAAGACCATTTTCCTGGCGGGCTTCGTTCGCGTGTGGTTTATAAGTTTACATGTGCGGGCTGTAATGCCTATTACCTATTATGTCGGCGAAACAACCCGACATTTTTCCACACGCGTACGTGAGCATTTAGTCAGTGATAGGGCCTCTCACATTGTCAAACATCTACAGAATTCTGAACATTGTCGCGCCCTGTGTTCAGTAGACTGTTTCCGTATTTTAGATCACGCCTCCACGAGTTTTCAACTTAAGATAAAAGAGGCTAATCATATTCAAAGAGAACAACCTTCTTTGAATCAAGAATTACATTATGTACATCTAAAATTATCCTTTTAATTCTCACATCGTCACGTTTCATGTACATTCCGTTTACTAGCATAATTAGCACTTTTTCCTACTTATAAACTCAACTGTACATTAATCAAATGAAGATGACAGACGTTTCTGTAGAAGCATGTCTTATAAACTTAAAAGTTCACCATTATCAGCTGCTGTTGATCAAATTTGGAAAGAATTTTGTCGTATTGAACGAATGATGTCAAAAGTGCAGCCTGCTGCAGATTATTGAACTGTTGATCGAGAAAACCTGGGGACGAGGTTGTGTCACACCCTCCTTGATCTGCAGAATTCTTCATATCCTACTCAGCCTCTTTCAATAATTGCGAAATATTTAAGCAATATTTTCATGATCGCTTTACTGTATGCAAAGTGTTCTAATCCTTTGTGCTTAGTATTTAGATAGGAAATTGAAACGTGCAAACCAAATTAAGTGTCGCAAACAACCTCGTCCCTTTCTCACGAGAAAATGCTTTAGGCAAAAGTCGAATTTCCACTGATGTTGGTGAAAACACTAGGACCGTTTTAGCGGCTATTTTTGATAAGTTGTAAGACCGCCCATGTTAGTTATTTTAGCGTAGTTATCTGTAGCGTTAGTTTTCCCGCGATTAGCCCATACGGGTTAGCATAAAGGACCAAATTTAGCTAGGCTGAAGTACCTACCGCAATTATTTACCACAAGCTTTTCCACCTTTGTTGCTGAGAGTGTTTAAAGAGCCATAGCTGTATTTGGCACCGAAAGCTTACTCCCGAAAGTACCTTACTCAGGCGAACCTTGTAACATTTTTAACATACATTTATTCGACTAGTTCAGGTGCTTCGCCTGGGGCACGTAATCATACGTCCAGGCTGTCATCTCATTGTCCTTCAAATGAAATGTATTGGATTAACCAATCACAGCAAAGCAAGAGAATATCTAAACGCCAGTTTTTAGTAGTTTAGAGAGAGTTGCTGCCGGCAACGGCAGAGTGCTGAAGTTCAATGTCAGAATAAAGAAGTTAAAACGCTGAAGCTGTGTCTACAAAATCTGTCCCGTAAGACCTTGTAGGCTTTGTGTGCCTTTGAACAGGATGGAAATATATAAGGTGTGAATTTTTTCAAACATTTTGGGAATTCAGATCGGTGGACCCATAAAGGAAAAGCACGAGGACACGGGAGAAAGACTGTACTCCGTGCGGTTGCATGCAAAGGCACGTTGTCACTAAAACAAGGAATGACCTGAAGTGATCTAAAATGATCTAGTAACTTAACATGAACTACAGTGGTATCTAAAATAAATTTAGACGTCTCTAATCACCTAAAATAACTAAAACGGACAAAAATGGTACAATAATTTCACTGACTTAGCATGGGGTTTCTGCACCAAACATAGCTGCGTTGCTGGGTAAATTCACAATCTTTGCGCTGTCAGCTCTGCACGAATCAAACCTACGTTTTCGGGCAAACTCAACTCCTGTGCCAATCATGACGCCTTGCTGTGCAAATTCAAAAATTTGGGGCTGTCCACTCTTTGCAAATGACAACTGCG